>NW_024354911.1:15989858-16300587 GCF_902729225.1 Pteropus medius
AAGAGAAAAAAGAAAGAAAGAAGAAAAGAAAAGAGAAGAAAAGAAAAGAAAAGAAAAGAACAAAAGAAAGAAAGAAAGAAAAGAAAGAAAAAAGGTCTAGGGGCTAGAAGAATAAACCAGGATAGTGCATATATCAAGATAAGTAAAGTATTTCTAAAATCAGGGAGGAGAGGGGGGACTTCAGAAGCTACTGTGGGACGCTGGTGTATTTTCATCTGGTCCTAAACCAAAAACACAGTGGTAAGAGTTATTCACATCTTATTCTTTTCACATTTCAAATGTTCACTAAAGAAGTAGAAATTCTGGTTGGAAAGAAAGTAAAAGAAGTTATTGGACATTTTAGAGTACATAGCTCTGGTAGACATAAATGGGAAACATTAGGGAAAGGCTACCCAAGGTTAGCAACTATTCCTGTATGACAAAGATGAATCATTTAATTTGAAATTTTTCTCCAGATTTTTCCTGCTTCCTTCTTTACTTCCAGAGAGAATTACCAATCCTTTCTAGAGTTCTCCCCTTTGGAAAGCACCGCCAGTTCAGTGGTTCAGACTGAAAATCTCTTTAACGCCAGGCTCTCCCTCTCTCCCAACAGCGATCACTGGTCTTGATCCGTCTCCCTCCAGTGTCTCTCCTGTCTGGTGCATTTTCTCTCATCTGAGTCTAATGACATCATCTTTGCTGTCCCTTACCTCCAATCTCTCCCTCTTCTAATCCATGCTATATACCCCTGCCAGAGTCGTCATCAGCCACCCCCTTTCCAAATACTTTAATGACTACACACACAGTATTAAACCCCTGCACCTGGCATTCAGGGTCCTCCACCATCTGGGCACCATCTGCTTTGCCAATCCTACTTCCTTCCCCTAACACCTGGCCCAATCTACATTCATTCTGCAAAAGAGGCCCTAGTTGCCAAGATTACTACAGGGGCAATAGAGAAGACAGGCAAACCAAATTACAATACCGTGTGGCTATGAAAACAATCCTTTCAGATCTCAACTCCTCCATGACACCTTTACGATGCCCCTCTGTGAAACCAAACTTCAATTTTGCTTCCCTAGCTTCCCTGCTACATTTGATCTCCTCTTTTATTGTAGAATATACTACACTTTATTCTGCATATCTTTTGCACAGTAGATCATAGCTTGGTTTTGGGGTGCGGGGAGGGGACATTGATTCTTATTCATTTTCTGTCTCCCATGGCTGCAAATGTAGTAGGTAGTGAATAAGTATTGTTGAATTTTGGCTGAGCAAGAAAAGTCTCAAAGTGAAAGCCAGTCATAGACTCTGTCATGGAAACTGATGATGTACTGCAGTGGTTCTCAAAGTGTGTTCCCTAAACTAGCACCATTAGGATCACATAGGAACTTGCTAGAAATGCAAAATCTTGAGCCCCATCACACCTGATAAATCATAATCTCTGGATGTGGGGCCCAGTCATCTGTGGGTAACCAGCCCTATGGGTGATTCTGATGCTGAAATTGGAGAACCATTGACATACCACAGTCTCTCCTAAAACAGTCTGATCATAGGACTATCCTGAGAGCTTGTCAAATCTCTAGCTTCCCAGATTCCTCCTCAGTGAGTATGAGTTACTGCACGTGACTTGATATACTTGTCAAACACTCCAGGTGGTCCTTATCTTCAGGAGAAGCCTAAAAACTTACTGATATGTTGGGAAGAAGTAGCTTTTGGAATGAGGTTAAAAACCAGGATTTTAGTCCTAGTTTGGCCATTTGGTGTGCTATGTGGGGTAGGCCACTTTTCCTTCCTAAGTCTTAGTTTCCTCACCTATATATGGTAACAGTGATTGGGTCTTTCAGGGTCTAATGCTCAGAAATAATAAATGTGCAAGTTTGCATGTAATACATGTTCAGTAAATAGTTGAATCATTATTGTTATTATCTTTGAGGGGACTGAATGAAGGAAACACACCCACCCCTCTAGAGTGAGTTAAACCTCCTTCCTAGTCTCCCATGGGGCCAGAGATATAAAAGGTATTTCTTATTGTCAGTTGCTGTCAAAAAATTTTTTTAAACATTTCTTTTAAGCTGTGAGCACTTCTTAATAATCTCTGCACACATATCCTATGAGTTACATAAACTATGACTATGAACTCCATCCTGTGAGCATGGAGAAGGGTTCTCCCTCCAGCAACCCTTTCTCCTGCTTGGTGTGACTCTAATAGAGACATTCCTCCTTCACATCTTCAATATCCATTCTTTAGTGAATTTGTCTTGTTCCTTGGAGTACAAAACTTGGGAAAGGTATTTATGTAATTCAAAGAAGACGTATACAGGGATATTTTAAGAGTGCTCATGTACAAAAGTTTCGCCTAGTAATACTTACATACAATAGAGTATTTTAGTCTAGACACCATTTTTTAAGTGCTTGAAGTAAGCCACTAAATTGATTTCACATCCTATTTATGGGTCACAGTCTAAAATTTAGAAAAGAGTAGCTTACCAAGAATGCTATTTGAAAAGCAAATTGCTAGATCTAGGAAAGACTTTTTAGGAGTTCACCTTCTTGAAGAAGCTAATCTACAAATAATTTTCTTTAGTATAGTCTTTAAAATCTGTGGTAGTGGTGATGAACACTTTGAATACTTTTAAAAATTCAGGAAGTATAGTCTTAGTAAAATAATAAATCTAAAGAAGAATAAGAGTGTAACTATACAATTTTTTAACAAAATATGATTAAGGAGGGGGATTTATTTTTAATCATTGTAAATTCATTGCTACATGCAAACAGTGACATCTGGTGGAATGACATTGCTTTGCTTTAAACAAAAATTCCAGCTTTCACATATTGACAGTTAGGAGATCAGATTAATGTCCAAATCATTTCTTTTTTGGCATTTCCATATAAAAACAAAAATACGCTAATCTAATATCTTATCAAACATCAATAGTACATACCGAAATGACTTTTTGTCATCCCAATCTGTATTTTTAAACCTTAGGTAGGGGTTATTTTTTAAAAATTAATAAAACAGAAGTTTAATTGAGGTTATTATTGATTATAGTTCTAACTCTGCCAAAAACTGTGCTTTGTAATGTAAAATTTTTTCTCAGTTTTCTCATCGATAAGTTAGACTAGGAGAAGGCTAAGATATCTATGGCTCTGATATATGTGCTTCTGTGACACATATCACTAGCTAGACCTCAAACAAAGATTAACTCTCATATTATTTGGCATAATATCTTGGGTCATTGTCTGGATTATGCAGCAAAGAACAAGACCAAGTAAAGGTAGGGGGAGGCAGGGAAGGATTAGACCTGACCATTGAGGAATGGCAGACAGTGAAGGGAATGGGAGATGGTAGGTGAAAGTCATTTCCAGATAATCACATTGGAAGAAAATGTAGAGCATAAGAAAGAGCACAATATTCCAAAGGCAGTACGACAAACTACAGATGCATTACAAGTGGCATCAGAGAGATCTAGCATGGGACAATGTCACATTCCAGTGGGGAAGCAATCTGTGATGGGGAATACAAAACCAGGCAGTATTTTATGAAAGCTTTCAGTAATTAAATAATCAACATCAGGGAAGTCTCCCACAGTTATCAGGGCTCCGGTCCTGGCCTAGGACTCGAAAACAGGATTTCAGTTCCTAAGAGTGAACAAGCAATACAAGGTAGAACACCCACCCTTTTGGAAGCAGAAACTCTGCTCCCAAAATTGGTCACAATGGATCAAATATGAAATACCAAGGGTAAGTAAAATACGCTTATCTCAGATAATTCAACTAGAGCTCCTTGGATTCTTCCTAGCTTATACCAGGATTGGTTTTGGAAACAAGATGAGAACAACTATTCGGAATAAAGCATAAAGAAAAAAAAAAAAGAGCTTCTTCACAAGTTCATAAAACATGAAACCACATTTGGAATCAGAGAGACCAGGGTCCTAGATTTTAGCAGCTCTGTATACGTGGACTAGACACTTAATCTCTGAACTACAGTTTCTTTGCTTAGGAAATAGAATGAATTTATCTATTTCATAGAGTTGTTGTTAATACTAAATTATATAATAAATGTACCTCAATGCATTCTCTAAAAGATAATTTTCTGTTTTCCTATTCAAATATCACTACCCTATTTGGAAGGTTCAGATAAAATCTTTCAAATGGAAGCACACTTCATATATTTGATCTGTAAACTATAAGTAGTAGAGACAGTAAGTCAAAGTAATTACTCAAGTGCCTGTCTTTCAGTTTTAAAATAAAAACCCTCAAAAGGACGTACTGTCCAAACAACATCTTTAATGTTATTTTTATGATGTATGTATATATATATGTGCATACACAGAAAAAAGCCTAGAATAATCTTTACTCTATATAAAAACCAATAGTAAAAGGTCAGCCTCTACTACCCTAGTTTGAACAATCACAGAGAAAAATTGTAGAGGCAAAATTTTCAAATCCTATTTCATCCCACTCCCGACACTGTTCAGGATTCTGAATGACTAAATTAGTAATATAAATGTGTATCTTCTGGTTCTTCTACTGAAAATCTAAAAGTAGTATTCTAATGTCTTCAAGATGAACAGTCAGGAAATGCCAGGTAAACCTATCTGATATTAACTTTGGACAGCCAGAAATGACCTAACTTCACTCAAAGATGAGTACACAGAAAAATCAAATATGAGTTCTATGAAGAGAGTCCGCAAAGCATAAAAAAGAAATATATCATTCAAAAAGCATGTGAAAAACATCCTTTTGAAAAAGATTTATTGTAGAAATTAAGAAATATTTTAGAAAAGGTTTGCTTTGTTTCATCAAGGAAATTTTTAAAATGCTTTCATGAAACAAATAACAAAAGTTCAGATAAGACAAAAGACAGATTTTCTTAAGAGGTTGGTAGAATTAAGAAAAAATAAGAAAATGCAATAGAAGTATTAAAATGGTAATTAGAAGGTATTTTTAAAATTTTATAACTCAGAAAATGAAACCACTGATGTGGAACAAAAGTTGGAGAGATAAACATGAGCAAAGAGATGAGAAATGTCGAGAATAGATCAAGAAGATCCAATATGTGGCTTGTTGCTATTACTGAAAAAATGCACCAAATAAATAAAAGGGAAACACTACTCAAAATAAAACAAAAAAAAAAGTCCTAAACCGAAAAGCTGTATCTGTATATCAAAAGGGCTTTCCATGTACCAAGTAATATTAATTAAAAAGCAATCCACTTCCAAATATAAGGTAGTGAAATTATTTAATTTAAGGCAAATTTTAAATCCTATAAGCATCAAGGAGGAGTGGAAGAGAAACAAGTTACATACAAATAAAAACAGTCCGGCTTCAAATTTCTATCTTAAAACATTGGATATCGGATAATGATACAAACAACCAAAAACACATAAACAAACGTTGACAGATATGATAGATTACAGGAAATAGCAAAGAAGCAAAAAAGAGAGAGAATACAAAAAAGATGGCAAGAATAATACCACATACATCTGATATTACAATGAATAAATATGGAGTGATCCAACCTATTATAAGAAAAATTTCTGATTGGCTTAAAAAATATTCAAGTCTATGCAATCTACAAGGGACTAGACTAAGAAAGATTAAACATAAAATGAAGGGCAAACATATACCATATAAAAAAGCAAAAAGTAAGACAAAGTACAGTTTTACTTTTTATGAATTTAGTGGACAATGTACAATGAAAACAGGACTACAATTAACAGTTTCTTGAATTTCTTTTCATGCAAAATTGTTTTATGTAATCATATATAAGTTTATATATTTAGTTCTACCTCCTTTCAGCACACAAAGCTTTACCTTGTTCTTTATCGTTTTTGCAATGCATCCCATCACTGGATGCACCATAAAAAGTTTTCCATTGATGAACATCTAAGTTGTTTCCAGTTTCTAGTTATTATAAGGACAATGAACATCCTTATGCATTTATCTTAGTAAATGATAGTCATCACCATATAGATGGTATTTAAAGCCATGGTCCTAGATAAAGGATCACCTTGACAGTGTAGGGAGGGGAGGAAAGAGGTCCAAGGATAAGCCCTGGGCACTCCAGTGTTTTGAAGTCATGAGATGAGGAGCCACCAGCAAAGAAGCCTTGAGAAGGCAGAGCCAGGAGGACAGGAAGAGAACCAAGAGAGAATGTGGTCCCAAAGGTCAAGGAATAAAAGTGTCGTAAGGATGAGTGAATGCAACTGTGCCAAATACCTTTGGAAAGTCAAAATGAGGACTGTGATATCTTAAAGCAAATTCAATTATGTCATTCTTCCTCAAAAAAAAATCCCAGTCAGTGGTTTCCCACTACACTGAGAATAAGAATCCCTTCCCCAATCCGTCACACACATGCCCTAAAGTACACATACAGGGCATCTATAAATTCCTATGTAATCAGACTCTTGCCTCCTCTCCAACCTCAACTTCATCACTGTTCCTCCTGTTCTCTAATACTGGACTTTTTTCCAGTTCTGAGATGAGTTCCAATTGTCCACAGCAAGAATTTTCAAACTTCAATGTGTGTAAGAATTGTCTGCATTTCCAACAAGTTCCCAGGTGACGGTGCTGCTAGTCTATGGACTATACTTTGAGTAGTAAGAACCTAAAAAATATCCATTCCTTTCCTCCTAACTATCTTTTATTCATTCTTCAAGTTTCAATTTAAGTTATCATTTCCTCAAACATCCCAAGATAATAAGAAACTCTTCTTCTTGGTTTCCATAGCGCTCTGCAGATCTGCACAATAATTAATTCACTGCCTCTCTCCTCTGCCAGTCTCCAAGTTCTCTGAGGGCAGGGATTATGTTTCTCTTGTTTGCAGATGCTTCCCTAGTACCTAACTCTATGCCTGCCACATAATAGGTACGCACACACACAAAAAAAAATTTACTGATCAATTTAAGTAACTATTCACATTCGTATTTCTTGAGATGGAAAGATAATTACAACATAATAAGTTTTTAAAAACTGGTTACAAAACATTATGTACATAGCATTATCCCAGTTTTGTTCTACATGACTTATTTGCATACAGAAAAGCCTGAAATCATATTTAAGAATGTAATAGTATATATCTCTAGATAGTAAGATTTTGAGAATTGTTTTTCTTATTTGCATATTTTTGAATATTTGCTAAAATGTTGTTATTTTTAGCAAAATAATAAATGAACTTACATATCAAACTCTGACACAATCTTCAATTTTCCAATTATTATTATAGTTGCTATTGTTTTAACATATAGAACTAACAGTCTGTCCATACTTTTTTAAAACATGACTAGGAATTTCCCTTGTAATTTGAAGCCACGTTGAGGCCTAGGTCTGCTGATCTATAGCCTGAGCACTGCTTACCATCAGGAAGCTGAGTATAAGGGTTCCTAACTTGTGAAAGTCAACCGATTTTTATAGGACAGCATTTTTGTCAACTCCATTAACAGTGAATTGACAAAATACACAGCAATTTTACCTAAACAAGTCAATGAAATAGAACACAAGTCCATAAATAGACTCAGGAACATGTTGGAATTTAAGGTATGCAAAGTTGGCATTTCAAACTAGTGAGGAAAAAATGAATTTATTGAATAAATGATAATTTACAATTGCCTAGTCACTTGAAAAAACAATAACGCTTATTTCTCTTATCAAATTAATTACCAATGGATCAAAGCTTTAATTTTTTAAAAGAAAATCCTAAAATTATTAGAAGAAAATATGAGAGAATACATTTAAAGTGTAGAAAAGCTCTTTATAAGAATGACACCAAAACTGAAAGACATAGGAAAATGACCACTAATTTTTACTACGTAAAAATCAAAACTTTTATAGTATGAGACACCATAAACAAACCGAAAAGCAAACAAAAAAGTAAAAAAAGTCTATAAAGTATGACAAATAATTAAAATCTTTAATATAAAAAAATCACTTATAAATCAATATGAAAAAGATAAATGACAACTCAATAGAACATGAATTGGTAACTCTCAAAAGGAGAAAAATAACCAAGAAACATTTTAAAATGTGCTCAACTTTACTAGAAATGAACAAAAATAAATAAATAAAAAGATGTTTTTCTTCATCAGATTAGGAAAATCAGGATGATTGACAATTAATAGTTTGACAAAGGTGAAAAGAAATGAATGATGTCATAAATTATTGGTAGGAGTATAAGTTGGTAAGTACAAGTTGTACTTCTTCTCTGGAAAGAAGTCCAGCAATATGCATCAAAAAAAATTTGTTTAAGTTTAATAAATAATTCCACACCTAGGAATTTTCTTACATTGCAACTTGGTTAAGTTAGTGAACAATATGAAATGAAATCACTCAAATGTTCACACATGACTTTAAGTGAAAGAGATCCATCTACAGAATGCCATACATGGTTTAAACACATGCATATATAAGAGATGTTCAGATGGCTGTTCACCAAACTGCTAACATTAATCTAGGTGTTTAAACACTTTTAATGATTTCTCTTATTTTAAAACCCAAAATCTAAAATTACATGCTTAGAAACTAACAGCGTCTATACACTTCTCTTTACAATACAAAAATTTGTAAAGCAAATATATAAATAATATAGAATATTTTTATAGTTCTCATAAAAATTATTGTTTAGCAAAATAAACTTAAGTTTGAACAATACATTGCTATTTTAAATTAGCTTAAGTATGTACCCATAGTATTTCATTAAATAATAATTACTATATGCAGAACTAGGAAAGCATTAAAACTATATAACACAAGTATTATTATGCTTTGTAGCTAACTGTTCATTGCACAGAAAAAACAAAAGTGAGAAAGTAAAATGATATTCATTTCCTGTTTACAAATACCCTTCTTGAGAACACTTATTAGTGCAGAAAAAAATTATCCATTTCTCCAAAATTATAGGCTCATCACACAGATACATTTTGAAAAGGTTAAGCTATGTTTAGCAAGGTAATCCTCAAGATATGGATGCCAGAGAATTAAGTATTCAGTACTTAAATTAACTTCTTATTTGGTACTTAGGAACAAATTGCCAAGAATTATCATCATCGAATAGAACATTTATTGACTCTCTTGGAAAAAGAAAGTGAGATCTACTTGAATAACAAAAATTTAGAATTAGAAAGAAACCAATATTTTTAACACTTTGCATGACTAATAGAAGCTGTAACTCCTCAAAATGATGCTTTGCCTGCAGATTGCTTATTGATATGACTCAAAATAGTAGTTTTATGACTACTAGATGATGTTTATGTCTTTATTTTCCATGCTCAGCTTTAGGCTTTTAATAGACAATCCAAAGAATATCATATGAAACTGCTATTTTCTGCCAGAGATACTGGACTAGTTTTGAAATTTCCAAAATTCTTCACATACGATTTTTTTTAATTGAGTAAACATTGACTTGATAAATTAAAACTAGAAGACTTACATGTATAAAATTATAAATAAGAAACAAAATCTTTTTGTCTAATTAGAAAATAAACATGAGAATTGTGATTACTAAACACAGAGAAACCAGATGATTTTAAAACATGAAACAAGGCAGTAAAGTGTTACAATTTTTACTAAAAGTCAAGTTTGAGGAAATGGGCTCAGAATGTACCATGAAAAGAGTAGATAAGTTACTGATAACTTTATGTTATTAGTAACACTTTACTGCTAAAAAAAAACATTAAAAAATAGCAGACTTGTGTATATATGATATAATATGCTAAAATAAACTGAAGTGAAGTAGAAATGTATGCTATGACCAATGAAGGACTTCTGAAATGTAATTAAAAGTGAGCTTCAAAAACATTAATCTACAGATCTAAAATAGAGTATATATAATACTGAAATATTTGTATTTAAATTTCATTTAATATTTAATGTTTTTAATATTCTTACAACATGTAGGAGAAGATTTTTTTAGAATTCCTACCAGACATTTTAAAAGGCATTCTCGATGGGCAGGTAATATGGCCCCCAAGGGGATGAAAATTGATGCCTTGTTGAGGGGAGGGTGATAAAAGCTTACTCTTTTTATGTATAGAGCATAGATAGATAGATTAGGTAGATAGATGATAGATAGATAGATAGATAGATAGATAGATAGATAGATAGATAGATAGATTAGATAGATGATAGACAGACAGACAGACAGATAGTACCATAAACTGATTTACAGCATATCTGGGGTATTCAAAATTAACGGGGAAGGGCGATTAGGGGAAAAAAAAAGTCTAGAAAGGCTCCTTAAGGGGGTGCTAATGAAAAAATTTTGAGAAAAATTAAGTTAGACGCATCTGGATTCTAATCACTAACCAAAGATAAGTACTTAGGCAAGTATCCTGATATTATGGAGCTAAATTTTCTTCATGAATAAAATAGAAATTACAATTTCTCTCTTCCAGTTGAAGATTTAAATAGGGAAGATGCAAAGCACATAGCACAGTGGTAGAAGTATAATTACTGCTAAATAAAGGTTGGCTCCCTTCCCTTTTCTCCTCTCTTTTGAGGATGCTATGATTATATACTCTTCATAAAATATTCAGATTCAAAGGAAAGTGAGACACAAGGAAAAATGGAAGAAACTCTAGAGACAATGGCTTTTGTACCTGATCCCTGGAACCAAGTATGCCCAAAGAGGGTGAAATCTAAAAGTCTGGCTTCAAGTTCCAAAACTTTGATTTTCTTAGTTGTATCAGCTTAGCAAAGTTGCTTGATTTTTATGAGCCTCAATTTCCACATCTGTACTCCAGAGTTGTAATGAAAAACAAATGAGACAATATATGCGACACTCTTTGAGAATCATAAACCACTAAACTAAAGTTATCTTACAATAGGCATAGTTCATGTTAATATTGGCAGGAAATTAAGACATTGACCTAGACCGCGTACATATTGGGAAGAACTGGAAAAGGACAAAAACTGCTCTCTCCAGTGTCTAAGAACAGAATCAAATCAAGTCTTCAAAATCTAAACCTCAAAGGCAGAATTTCCTTGCTAGTTTAAATCTAGTTTAAAACAAAATTACCAGTGGAACTCTTACCTATTTCTTTGATCTTCATCTGTAAAGTAACCATCTAAGAAAGCGTCTCCAAATATTCCAAGTAGGGTATTGTGGCCTTTCTTGTCAGCCGTATGATACACTCGAGAAGCCAAGCACAAGTCAATGGGTAGCTTCTGGGCTGGGACAGTGGTACACAGATCATGAAGGTTACAAGTGGCATCGTCTTGTGGGATTCTGCAACAAAGAAAAAAAGTGGGCTTCTTTTATCATTGTGTGGTCTTTTGATATAAAATACATTGACAGTTTAGTTCAGACTCTAAAAAGGATGTCTAAATGTAAGAGATGGGATTTAAAACTATAATAATGATTTATAACAAATTTAATATCACAATGGCAGGCCATTGACCAGACCTTCAAAGTCGTATATCCAGCCGCCTGCTGAAGGCGGCTTTCAACATATATATACATATGAGCTTGCTTTTAGATCTGTTGATTCTAAGGTATGTGTAAGATTATGTATGTGTAATATGTATGTATATGTATGGATATATACATATACATATATGTATGTATAATCTTACACATACCTTAGAATCAACAGATCTAAAAGCAAGCTCATTATCGTCGCCCCCTCTCTCCAAAAAAACCTTTTCACTTTTGAATTCTAGAACTCAGTGACAACACATCTAGCCATCATGCATCACTCCTTCACCACCCTGCTCAAATGCTAATGTCTTTGAAGTAGAACAATGAAGTACATTATCCATTAACTAGCAGTGAACTCAGTGAAACACTGAGTCTCTCTAAGTTAAGGCAGTATCTTCCTTCCCACTGTGCTAGAACTTGCCTCTTCTGCCTTTCTGAAACAGAGAGGAGGGCATGAAGATATCCTTTCTTATGTCATCCAATCAACAAATACTTCATGAGTACCTACTATGATCCAGACTCTGGCTAGGTGATTTAAACACATACTCTATAACTCCCACAATGAAATTATATAGGAGGTATTATTATCCTTATATTGAAGCAGGCTTATTTAGGATAAGTCACAAAATTAGTGAGTGGCTACTAGGATCTAAACACAATGCTACTGACTAAAAGCCAAATTTTTTGCCTATTAATGCCTCTTAATGATCCCTGAGGAGGAAGTGTCTTTTCCAGTACTACTCCATCCACACCTCCCAACTAAAGTTATACTCTTTCTTTAACCAAATGATGACCTTTTCAGCAAATCAATTCAAATAAACTTTAGATTGTGTTATCAATGACCTCCAAGCCCCAACTAATAATATTGATGATTCTCCTTGAAATTGCTTCTCCTCCATGAGCTTTTTTAAGCTTGCACTATCCCAGCTCTACATCTAACTCTCGAATTCATCAAAATTTTATTTAGTCACCGATTTCCTTTCTCCATCTTCTTAACTGGGTACAACTACCAAAGCTGAACTTCTCTTTCTAATCCGGAAAAATCAGCTTCAATATTTCAGCTATTTCCTCTGTGCTGAGAGCTCCCAAATCTCATCTCTAACATCACTAACTCACCTAGATCCTTCCTCTTTGAGATACGAAACACTGGAGCCATCTTTGGCTCCTCTTTCCTTAACCTGCATATCCAATGAAAACCTGAGCTTCTCCCCTGCACAGGGTTGCTTAGATGTGCTCCTTCTCCCTGTCATTTCCAACACAGTCAAGAGCCTCATCACCTCAACCTGTGTTAACAAGGATTTAATGCCATTTGGATGGAGCACTGCACCCTCTGTCTTTTCACCTCTTTCAATATCTCTGCAAAATTGTATTGCATTGATCTTTAAGTACTCCTTTACCCAGCACAATGGTTCTTTGATATTGCTGCATTCATCTAACTTCCTCTTTCTAAGTTTCCAGGCTCCTAGCATCTGGCCCTACTTCTAACATAGTGGCTAAGAGTTTTGAGTGTAGTGAAGTCAGACTGCCTCTGTTCAAATTCTTTTTTAAATTATCACATGGTCATAAGCAAGTCAATTACTTTCTTTATACCTCGGTAAATTGAGAATGACAACATTAGCACATTCTGGATAAAATTACTTTAAGAAAGAGAGGAGTGAATGCATTTAAAATAGTGACTCTCACATAGCAGATGTTAGTTGTTATTATCAGTCTCCAGGAAAATTCACAGGGCCAGCAAGTCCTGTCACTTCCTTCAGTTATGGATAGAATGCTGCCTATCCTTTTGTCCATGTCTAAACATCCTTCAAAAGATATCCCCAAGACTAGCTTCTCTGCGAAATTTAATTTTTTTTTCTTTTCTACAAATATCTCTTTTCATACATTGCCCTTTTCTTGTGCTACCCATTCTGACTCTTTATCTAATGGGGTAATACAGTTTTGTCCACCAATTGGTCTATGTGCCTGCATAGTAACACAGTACAAAGAAATATAGACTTTGGAGTTGGCTGGGCCTAGATCAGGATATTAGTTCTAACACTCACAAACTGTATCACCGATGTGTCTGAAGATCTTCTGTAAAATGAGAATAAAAATCCCTAACTTTTGTCTTTCTAAGGAATTGGTAACAATAATAGTTCCAGGTCTATGAAAATCTCAAGAAATGCTTATTCTATTTTTATTGCTATTGTTATTAATTTTCACTGCACAGCACCTAACTCGTTGCTAGGCACGATATATACATTATTGAATCATTAACACAGAGTGGTTTCTGTCATTTTTAAAATAGCACAAGGTCCAAAAAGAACATGACATGAAATTTGTACATGTTTGAGTGGAGAAAGATAAGAGAGGTAAACCTAATACGTTTGGAAATGCCTGAGACAAAAAGACCAGACTGGAGGAGTAAAAACGGGTGTCCAGGAAAAAGGAATCCTAAGAAAGGACTGAAAAAAAAAAGAGGAGAAAAATGTAAGCTCTGATGTCAAGCTCATCTATATCATCATTATGTTTGGGACAGGTCCTGGCTAATGGAATGTACCTAAGATTACTTTTTTTTTTTTCCTTTAAAAAAAGCATCACAACCAATCTGAATTCTTATGTTCCCAACATACTCTAATAACATAGATCTGTAAGTGAATCGCCCTTGGTTATCGAGCTAAATAATACTATATTTTCAAAAGATGGCTCAATTCCCAAGAAAAAAATTTAATTTGGGGGCCACTCACAAGTGAGAAAAGTTTGGTTAAAAAATTAATTAAGGAAATAGGAGCAGGGAATAAAAAATATTCAGAAACATTTTTCTCAAAATTCTCTTTTAACATATATATTTTTTAAATATCAGATTTTTATTCCCCTGCATCTTATTCTTATTTCTCTCTAATGGAAATTTCTAAGTTCAGTTTTAATGAATTAACACAGTACTATATATATATATATCAGAAAGGTCTACAAATATTTTTGGCATGCTCAAGAAAGGCTGTGTGTTTTTATAGCATACTCTCCTTAAACAGGTCTATTTGTCATTCTTTGAAACACTAAGACATAAAAAAGAAAAGACTCTGACTCTGTGTGTGGCCATGCTACTTTACTTAATGCACTAAATGCAAGGTTTTTTAGGGGGAAAAAAATCAAGAAGTTTCTGCTTCATTGATAATCTGACAGTAACTATTTATTGAAGGTAAAATACTTGTTGTCTGCTGTCACTATTTGTTTTAATACATAATCTTGCTAACTAAATGAGCTTAAAGCAATGTAGATAAGCAATGGCATGTACAGGGTCACTTAAATGCCAATTTGACTCTTTCATAAACTTTGGAATTCTTTTCCCATGAGTCTACTCTCAGCTACTAAATTGTGAGTAATATCCATTTACAAAGTTTAGGCTGGCCATAAAAAGGTTGTCTTCCATGTCCAGCACACCTTTCAGTGCCCTAAGCAACAACAAAAGCTAATAATTAAAGCTTCTTTAAGATCCCCATAAAGAGTTAAATGAAGAAGAATCTAGAATTAACCAACTCATAAAAAACCCAGTGGTGAAATAAGGAGAAAATCTGTTTCAACAAGATGAATGGCAAAAAGATAAATCTATACATCTAAACTGCATTTACACACTATTATTCAAAATTACGGTTACACCCCTGCATAATAAAAAATTTCATTAAAAATGTGGTGGTGGGGAGGGGATGAAATATGAAATGAGAGTAGAGAATAAAAAGGCCACCTAAATAATCAGTTCCATTAGCACATTTTGTGTCGGGTTGCCTTTTATTTTATTTTATAGTAACAAAATTAACCAGTATAATAAGCAATTAATCTAAATTAGACATTACAGTGACCAAAAAAAATAAAATCTAACATTTTGACATTTAATTATCTTTATTTTCACAAAGAGCTATTTTTATTATAGCTATTGTTATGTCATTAAATCAAGTACCTTGATCAAAAATAAGAACAGAAAGAAGGTAGAGTACAGTATACATATCCTAACTATTATCTGCCATCAACTCTTCTGTGAGGTTTAACTTAGATCTCATACATGAATTTCTAAAACATTTAATTTTCCTTTAGAAATGCATTTTCAGGTATCAATGCTACTAAATAACTTCTCTTCAGACAGTAAATTTGTAAACCTAATTTACTTTTTTTTACGTAGTTTTTGATCCTGCAGAGGTTTTGTAGGCTTTCTTTGCTGTGGAGTTCCTAATTTACTTTTTCTTGTTCGTTTAACTTCTTTTCCTTTGATTTGCAACAATTCTGATGATCTCACCTTTAAAAGAAATGAAAGTGTGCTGTTAAGGAGAATTGTAACATGAGAATTAGATCTTCTCTCTCATATTTAATGGTCTATTTTATATTTAAACTCCTAATTTTTATGTTTATTTTATAACAAAATATAAATCCTAAAGGTGAGTTGATATTTTCCTCTAGATCCTTTCTCAAATTTTTATATAAATACTTTCATAACAATTAAAATATTAGTATTATACTTATTTATAATATTTTTATTGCCTTAAAACTGCTAAAGAAGAAATATAAGATTTTTCGCTCCATAGATTTACTCTTCTTGATTGGTATTTTTAATAGGACTTAGCCTTACTCTCTTAAAGTCTAGCATGGGAGTTCCAGTCAAGATGGTGGAGGAGGTTAAACACTGTGCTTACCTCCTCCCACGACCACATCAAAATCACAACTAAATTAAAGATCAATCATCATTGAGCATCACCTGAAGTCTAGTTGAACAGAAGTCCTATAAGAAGAGGCCACCTAGAGACTGGTAAAAGAGGTGGAGACATGAAATAGGCTGGTCCCATATCCACCTGTGGCAGCTAAAAGTTGGGAGGGATATTTCAGCTATAGACAATCTGCAGATTGCTTTGTAGCTCATACCAAGTGACCCCAGGCAGCGGCTGACCTTGGCCTACACACAAGAGCCTCTCCCAAGAGGCCCCAGAACCAACACACTGAGGGGCCAGTTTCACACAACATGAGAGTACCATCCAACCACCTCTACAAACAGTACATCCAAAGGGAAGACTCGGCAGGCACCAGAGCCCCACTAAAGCAAACCCTGATCCTTAGGGTCAGCCCTTGCACAACAGCACCTCCACTGCAGTTACAGCTGGTCCTCACAACCAATCAGCCTGAGGGCCAATCTTTCTCAATGACATACCAACAACAATCAAGGCTCAACTACAACAGGAAGGTATACACAACACACACAAGGGGCATACCCAGAGCACCCGGCTCAGGTGACCAGGAAAACTGTACCACTGGGCCCCACAGGATACCTACTAGATAAGGCCACTCATCAAGGCCAAGAGACATAGCAGCCCAACCTAGTACATAGAAATAGCCAAAATGAGGAGACAAAGAAACATGTCCCACATGAAAAGAGAGAACAAAAATCCAGAAAAATAACTAAACACAATGGAGACAAGATACAGAGTTCTACCAGATACAGAGTTCAAAACTCTGATTATAAGGATGCTCAATGATCTCAGTGAGAACTTCAACAGATAGGAAACATTAAAATGGAGATAGAAAACATAAAAAAGAACCAGTCAAAATGAAGAAGACAAAACTGAAATAAAGAATACATTAGAGGAATCAACAGTAAATTAGATGAAGCAGAGATTTGGATGAAAAGGTAGCAGAAAACACCCAATCAGAACAGCAAAAAGAAAAAAATCTCCAAAAAAGTAATGATAGTTTAAGAGACCTCTCAGACAACATAAAGCATACCAACATTCACATCATAGGGATACCAGAGGAGGAAGAGTGAGACCAAAGAACTGACAACCTATTTGAAGAAATATTGGCAGAAAACTTCCCTACAACCAAGATTACTCTACCCAGTAAAGCTATCATTTAGAATTGGACAAATACAGAGCTTCCCAGACAAGAAAAAACTAAGAGTTCATCACCATCAAACCAATATTACAAGAAATGTTAAAGGGACTTCTTTAAGAAGAAAAAAAGAAAAAAATCAAAAATACGAATAATAAAATGGCAATAACTACATATCAACAATTACTTTAAATGTAAATGGATTAAATGTTCCAATCAAATGACATGAGGTCGTGGAATGGATAAGAAAACAAGAGATTCACTTCAGATAGAAAGACACACACAGACTGAAAATAAAGGGATAGAAAAATGTATTTCATAAAAATAGAAACAAACAAACAACAGCTGGGGAAACAATACTTCTACAGACAAAATAGACTTTCAAACAAAGGCTATAACAAAAGATAAAGAGGACCCAGCTATTCTGCTTCTGGGTATTTATCCAAACAAACCCAAAATACTAATTTGAAAAGACATACGCATCCATATGTTCAATGCAGCATTATTTACAATAGCCAAGATATGGAAGCAACCTAAGTGTCCATCAATAAATTAATGGATAAAGAAAAAGTTACACATATACACAATGGAATATTACTTGGCCGTTAAAAAGAATGAAATCTTACCATCTGCAACAACATGAATGGACCTAGAGGGTATTATGCTAAATGAAATAGTCATACAGAGAAAGACAAATACCATATGATTTCACTTTCATGTGGAATCTAAAAAACAAACAAACAAGACAGAAACAAACTCATAGAGAATATTTTGATGGTTGCCAGATGGGAGAGGAATAAGAGGGATGCGTGGAAAGGGGAAGAGATTAAGAGGTACAAATTAATAGTCACAAACTGTCATGAGGATGTAAAGTACAGTAAAAAAATATAGTTAATAATATTGTAATAACTATGCATGATGTCAGATGGGTAATAGATTTATCAGGGTGATCATTTCATAAGTTATATAAGTATCTAATCACTATATTATACCTCTAAACTAATATAATATTATATATTAACTATAACTGAAAAATAAAATATTTTTTAAAGTTTGGCATGTATCTTTTATGCTTTATATAACTATTTTCAATAAAGTTTTTCAATTTGTTTTCTTGTACTTTTTTCTATTTCTATTGCTTGGGAAAAATTAAATGCATGTCTATCTCTTAAATAATTGCCTTTTAATCATTACAGATATTCGGAGTATTGTTTTCCTAGATTTCCAAGGAAATTTGCAGAATTTATAGTAATACTTCATCTAAAGCATTTTCTCCATGGGTTTCTCTTTTTATTTATTTATTTATTTGTTTGTTTGTTTGTTTGTTTGTTTGTTTGTTTAGAGACAAGATTTAAGAAAGAAAGTAGGGAGCCTTTCCTTGGGGAAAGCAGAGAGACATGGCTGAATAAATAGAAGGAGGTGAAGAAGAGGGATGTTCTTATAGATTAGGTAGATGATTTGGCCTCAGTTCAGTAGTAGGAAGAGAGCTATTGCAATTTCTTGGGTAAGAAAGTGATGACGAATAAGGGAAGTTCAGAGTACAGACCATTTCATATCATCATCCAGTTACTGTTTAAATTTTCTCTACAGTTTCTCTACCAAATGGTCATTTATGCTGGCTTAAACATGATCAGGAACAGAGGATTTGAATACATCCAAAGGCAGTCTTTCTCTTTGAAACTCTTCTAGTTAGAATTTTTGTTTTTTAGAGAGCCTAAAAATTTTCATCCTCTAGTCTCAATTCAAACTTCACAATCTAGCTCTCTTCCATTTGACAGTCAAATAGTTGAATACAATTGACTCTCCTGGGCCTGCTCTCCCCACTCCCAGCTAAACATCCCCAGTTCCTTCAATTCCACCTTACATGTCATGCTTTTGAAGTATTGTGCTTTCTCGTCTTGAATGCTCTCTCCCAGTCAGCGATTTGTCAGTGTCTCTCCTGGGATTGGATACCCACATTCGAATACAGTATTTGATGTGGTCAGATCAACCAAAAGAAATAATCCTCTTCTACGATATTTGTCATTCAATGCAAACTATGATTGTACTTGGTTTCCCAGCACTAAATTATAACCTAAAACCCTAATTTTTTTTTTTTATATTTTCTCTAAGTCATATCACCTGGTATCTATGCATTTAGATTGTGGACCCAAGGGCACAACCATATACACAGTCATCCCAGTAAAATTTCATCTGAGATCTCACTAACCAAATCATACCAGTCACATTTTGGATGTTAGCTGCAAATCCAATCAGAAAATCTTCCATGTTCTCATTCAAGTTATTAGGAAATATGCTGAACTGAGCACAGCCCTATAGCAGTCTACTAGGGACATTCATGAGTATCCTTTGAATAACTAATTACAAATCCATCTAGCAATTCACCTGACCACAGTCTTGTCTATAAAACTTATCATTGGAAGGCTTTCATAAATGAGTGACTGCAACCCAAAGGACAATATCGACTAAGTTTATAGAGTTTTCTTGTATACCAGGTTCTTCACTGTGAAACTTTTGTGTTGAACTCTAAGCCTAACACTTTTCTGATGTTCAGTCTAGTAACTCTATGAAAAGAAATAAGGTTGGTCTTCCACGGCTTGTCCCTGAGGGAAGCCACAATGGCTCCAAGTGATTATTGCTTCCTCTTGTAAGGGTTCAAACACAATTCTTTTAATGACTAATTTAACCATTCCAGAGTTTTGTCGAAGAGTAATCATACATTACAGAAACCATTTTCCTTACCCTTAAAAAAATAAAACTCAGATTTGCCATGGCAGTCTCCAGGCATCTAGCACCTCTCTCACTGTAGCAGCTCCTCAAAGCTGCTGCTGACAAGGGCTCAACAGGCTTAAACTTATCAAGCTAAGCCAACAGGCTCAGATAGCGAAATTAACTCAAACTCTTTTACCAATCTTGGGCTTCAAGTTTCTTTTATCAATTCTTTTTCTCTTCTTTCTAAACTAAGGATCATTCTTCTTGTCAGATTTAAGAGAAGCAAAGTACAAGTTTATCAGCTTCCTTTTCTCTTTGTCATATTTCTGTTTATTTAAAGCCTCAACCTTTTTCCAAAAACAAATTAAGGGAGCTCTGTCACATGTTGTCATCACACTATTTATCCAAAATGACAAGGTTATCCTTTCTTTTTTCTCTCTTTGCTCCAAAACTAACATGAAAAACAAAAAAAAAACAAAAAACAAAAAACAAAAAAAACACCTTTTTTGTTCTTAGCATTATTCACAGGCCTCAACTCATTCTGGATCTTAGCCTTCTTGATATAATTGTTATAGCCACATGCCACTTTTATGTTTATTCATGGATATGTATTTCTTCTTTCATCTTTTGTATATTTTTAAAACTAAATACAATAAATGCAACAGATCGCTCATAATTGTTTTTGTGAGAATTTGAAGAGATTTAAGGCATCCCACCTCTCTTAAACTTCTTTCCATTTAGAATCTCAAGATAAGATATAGATATAGATATGTAATATTTATATTTTTTTTACAGACTTTTGACCTTTTGCCTTCCTAAAATGCTCAACAATCATCTCCTGGCCTCTTGCATCAGTCATTTCTTTACAGAGTCTTTGTTATCTAAGTTCTCTTTTGGTTGGTCAGGACTTAGATCAGAGTCCTAATATCCTAATAACCTTTATTGTACTAATCAGCTTGTAAGAGTAGAAATGGTCAGTAAAGTACAGATGATCCAATTCTCTATTTTTTACCTGAATGAGACTTTCTGGCATGTATGTGAGCAGTGGAAGGCCTGCATTGCTCCTTATCACGTCTCTGTGCTAGTTCTATTAGCTCTGAGCTATGTCAAAGATCTAAAAAAAAGGAAAAAAAGAAAGAAAGGAAAAGGAAAAAGAAAAAAAAAAGGTTTTCTTGTCCCCCTAATCTGGCCTGACTTGCTGGACTATATCGTTCTTCATTCCTGTGCCAGAGATGCTAGAGACTAACTTTATGACCTCAGATGTCCAAACAGGGTAAAGTTCATGGATAATAACTGATCTTGAGATGTTAACTGAAATAAATACAAGATACTCGGTGAAAATTCGGTGGGATGAGTCACAGGAATACTTCCAATGCTTTTTTTATGGCATTCCTGCTGTGCTCCACAATATCCCACAACAATAAACCATAGATTCTCCTCCCTTTGAAACACTTCTGTTTTCAGCTTAGAGTTCTTTAATCCATTCTCCAAGTCTCTCATGTCAAACCATTCCTCCTGGTTTCATGAGAGACACTCCACCCCTAGCCATTTTTGCCACTGAGAGTCGGTGTTCTTGTACTTATCAGACACCAGTTGATGATTTTTTTGAAAGGGCAGTGTTGCAAAGTAATAAAGAGTGAAGGTTCCAGAATTAGACCACCTGAGTTCAAGTCCTGCCTCTACAACTTAACTAGATGTTTGTACTTGGGCAAGGTATTTGTCCTCTTTATGATTCAGTTTTTCAACTACAAAATGAGGATGATAATAGGGTTGTTAGTAGAAAAAATAAGATAATCTATGTAAAACACTTAGCAAAGTGATTGGCACATAGTCAACACTCAATAAATTCTAGTTACCTTAGGAAAGGACTGCCTGTTTTTACCAAAATAAATAATTTTGCATGACTTCTTAATAATATTTAATAGCAGCCACAAAAAGCCAAAAAATTAATATTTTAGAACTTTTCTGAGAGATTTAAATTCTTGACAGGCCATGGAAGTTAAACCACTGTCCAGAAAATCCATTTCATTCTTTGACACATTTAGTAGTTGACCACTTCCTTTAATGCCCACATTTTATTTCCAAAGTCCCAGTGTTCTGGTAGAATAACAGATAAAAACATTACCTGTGCCCACGAGACTAACATTTTTTCATCAAGATGCCATAGTCTTTATGGATGCTAAATTTTCCACACCTAGAAAGTGTTAGCTCAACACAGGATTCACCTGGAGTAGTTAGCAATGAGCTAGCTTTGACAGGCTTCACTCCATATCCCTAAGCCCATGCTTTAGAAAGACAGCATGCCTTCTGATGGAGTCGGTCACCAATCACAGGATAAGTCCCTTTCCCTGACAACAGTGGTGGATTTTCCCTGACCAGCTCTTACTTGTGAATCTTCCTTATTACTTATTATTCCAAGAAGATCAATATGCTAGTGTCATGCAACATGAAACTAAGAAAGGAGGGCTTGAGAAATGAAGAAACCAGGAGGCAACTGCACTAATCCAGACATAAGGTCATCAAGACCCAGACTAGGATGAGAGCTACTAGAAAAGAGAAGAAAAAAATAAGCACTAATGTTTAGGAGGAATCTAGGCCTTGGAGACTGATTATATGTGAAAGGCAAGGGAAAAGGAACATCACAGATAAATCAAAGGTTTCAGAGTTGGGAGTTTCGGGCAAAGGTTGAAGAACTGTTATGGCCAGTTGACTTGGGTGAAGTATAGTAAGAATATGGTCATTGGTGGGGAGAGGGAGACCCAAAAAAAGAGAATAACCAGGAAGTTTGTTTACCCACAAAATGGTATCCATTTGAATCAGTCAGAGAGAGGATCCCTGGTGATAATCAGGATACTATGCTATGGTTCAGGGAAAAGTGGCTTTTTTATAAATCCTAATGATAATGTATCTATTTTTAAATAAACTTATTTATGTACGTCAAAAAGTGACTCAAATTAAAGAACAACAGTACTAAGTAAGTAGTGGTAAGGTAATATGCAAATATGGTAAAAATTATTTAAATTATACATAAATAAAATGAATCTGGAAAACATTCCCGCAATAGGAAAACATTTAAGGGTTAGGGTAAACCTAAAATGGGCAAAGTTATAAATGCTGCAAAGTACCGCCAGTCCTGATCCCTAGGCTACAGTTCCTGATTCTCTCAAGATGGTAAAGGGAAGACTCTTGGTCAATTTCTGAAAGCCCTGAAGTTCCTTCCCTCAAAAATCTGTCTTTTCTTCCCAGAGTTGCTATTAGGTTTGAAACTAAAAGCCTTCAAAAAACAAACAAACAAACAAACAAAACAAGTGTCCTATTTTCCCAAATGGACAATTTGCACATATGAGGCCCTTTTTTCAGGGGGAACTCCTGCTACATTCCTTGACCCTTGCCTGGGCCATTTCTTCACATCTGCACCATCCTCAACTCTCATAACCCTGTTTTCAACATAAATAGTGTTTTACCTTTAAAGACAACCGTTTGGCTGCTTTCATATCACTTTTGGGCTGTTCATCTTCCAAAGGTTTACTTGATTCATCTGCTGGCTGAATTTCCAAAGTTTCTTGAGGTGTAAATACCATATTTTCTGCTTCTGAGGGTGTCCATTCTAACATATCCTCTTGTTCAATCTGGAAAATACTTGTTATATTTTCAGGAAGTTCCTCTAACACATTCTGTTGGAAAACGTAAATGTACCAGAATGATTTTATAACTGGTTCTTCCAAAATTTTAAGTCATACAATGTTTTCTCTCTGATGACTAAATAATTATGAAAATGCATGACTGAAATTAAGCAGAGGTAGTAAGTTTCTTTTGAAGATTTACAAACAGAAACTCAAAATATGAAAACTGGCAAATTATTTTCCTCAGCCCTTGTCCCAGAAAATATAGCTACCCCACAATTATTATGCACCAACTCTAAGGAAATAACAAGACTCCATCCCACAATCACAGAATCAAGGCCCATTGAAACAGTTAACCTCAACCTCTGATTCTTCAGTCCTGAGAAATGGGATTCCTGCTAACCAGATGCTCTTCCAGAAGCCTGATTTCAGGTCTTCTGAGAACAGCTGACCCAGAGACCACAAGAAGACCACCCAGACACCCCAGCTCCATCCCAAACCCAAATGAAAAATTCTCACAAAATATCACTCTTACACTTATTCTGTGTTCCTTTAAAATGTCTTACTTAATCTGTATCTCACCAAGTCTTAAGGAAATCATCTTTATTGCCATATTTAGGTATTACCCAATTTAAACCAAGATTATTTGGGATTATGGCACACTTTGCTGCCTCAAGTTAGCAGATAATAAAACCAGTCTGACTTACATAGAAATCTGAATGCTATAGAATGACTTGAAAATGCAATTGTATCACTTTGTGCTTTGATACATTCACTTATTACTAATTAAAATAAAGGGTAAAGATGGGATACAGTATCAAATACTATAAATGTTTTTTTATATGCAAGAAGGGATGGCTGAATCAAGAAATTTATGTTTGTAAAACAAAACTTGAATCTGAAGCTCATGTTTTCATAAAGCTGCTGGATGGTTTTGTGGAAAAAATAAGAGCTCTGCAACCGTATGGGAATTAATTCAAATCTTGGATCTGCCAATTAATAGATGCATAAGCTTGGTCAAGTTATTTTACCTTTTTTAGCCTCATTTTCTTTATTGGTTAAAGGAGGTTAATGAAATCCTTTTATTAAATGGCAGAATAGATACACTGGGGTAATATGTATTATGGGCCCTATAGTGTCTACCTATGACAAACTCATTCATTTTAGATTCCACAGCTTCGAGTACTATTAATCACTCCCTATCTTTTGAATTTCTCTGCTCCTGGCTTTTTCAACAAACTTTCCCAGGGTTCTGGTTTGGGAGACTGAATAGATGAAGGTACCATACTCAAAAATAGAACATGGATAAAGAAAAGCATGAAGAGAGGGCAATGATAGTCCTCCAGCTGCAACTTATCCTCTTCAGGACTGCTCAGCCTTATCCCCTCCACAAAGCCTCTCCTGATCTTATCACAAGTCTGTGCCCTGCCTCTATTTTAGCGTGTATTACACTATGTTATCATTATCATAATCATAATCATCAATATATGATCATTATCTCACTTAATTTTAATCTTCACCACAATTCCATGCAGTAGGACCTATTTGTAATCCCATTTTATGGATGAAGAAACTGAGGCTAAGAGAAGTTAAGTAACTTCCCCAAGGTCACACTGAGAGTAAGAAACAGAGCTGTGTTTGAACCTAGACAACCTGATTCCAAATTGTATTCTCTCACTCTTTCTCTTCTACCCAATAGGCTAGTGGTTTTCAAAATGTAGTCCACAGACTCCTGACAGTCTTCAAAACTCTTTCAGGGGATCCACAACATCAAAACTATTTTCATAATAATATTAAGGCTTATTTGCCTTTTTCACTGTATTGACATTTGCACTGATGATGTAAAAGCAATGGTGGGTATAACAGTGAACCAACACTTTTCAACAAATTAACACATGAGGTTACAAAATCATGCAGGGGTTAAAAATCCATTCAAAGAACAAGATGAAATACATTTTAATGTAATGATATACAATAAGTTCATTTAACTCATTTCAGATTCCCCACTACAATTAATCTTTAAGAAATTACCATTGTGGAGTTTTAATATAACAAAGAAGAGTATCTATAAGTATGTAAAAGGGCTATTAAAATATCACTCCCTTTCTAATTTGTATGAGACCAGACTTACTTAATATACTTCAACTAAAAGAATATATACAACTGATTGAATACAAAAGTAGATATGAGAATCTAGTTCTTTATTAAACCAGATATTAAAGAGATATGCAAAAAAAGTAAGACAATCCTACTTTTCTCACTAAATTGCTTTGTTTTGTACACTATTTTTCCTTAAAAATGTTTTATATTAATATGTAATTATCTTATTAACATACTAAATGGATTAATAAATATTTTATATTTTATATTTTAATTTCTAATATGATAAATATTGGTTGATACAATCCACATAAACCAAAATTCCTTTGGTTCTGTAAAATATTTTTTAAGGATTTAAAGGCCAAAATGTTTGAATACTTTAAAGTTTTAAAGTTTGTGAATTCCTTTTAAAAAATTGTATGTCACATATCTTTATGTCTCAAGCACTTAGCACATTGAAGATCCTCTGCTATAATTTGTGAATAAGTGCACAAATAAATAGATGAAATTATATCAATGTTTTGTCTACTACGTATTAGTCTCTATTTAGAATATACGTTAAACAGTATTGTACTTTGTCTCTTTACATATTGTTCTCCTCCACACAAGTTCCTCAAGGGCAAGAACTGTCTTTTCTATCTTTGTATCAGCCATGACTATAACAATGCCTACCACCTTATTGGAAAAGAAATGAATAAATACATTCTTTGAGGTTTTTTTATAAGTATGTGAGGAAATTGTTCTCCATGATGATCCAAAAACTATTGTATTTAAAATAGTGGGTACTTAGGAGAAAAGATATTCCATTAAGAATGTTCTTTTAAAAAATAATTATAAGTTGCATCAAAGAACTAAGAGACCTCTGGCCTGAGGAATCGAGATGTTCACAACTGAGGCTGTCATGTTCTGAGGATGCCAGGTACCACTTAGAAAAAGCAGGCTCTCTTGGGATAAGAGCATGTTGGCCAGTGCTGTCCAGGCAAATCTTACCCAGCAAGCTTTAAGAAGTCTAAGGGACAAGTAGGGTGGACAGATAGAGTTCTGTGCTCTTGCACAAAGTAGGCACCCAAAAAAATGTGTCTGGAATGAAAAATACCACAGAAGAGCCTAATATTTATCAAGGCCAGTTATCGAGTTAAAAGGTATTTCCCCTCTAAAGAAGTGGTAAGCTTCCTCCTAGAAAGCCAGTGGCCAGAAAAAGATCCAGTGACTGCTTATAAATGTCAAAGGTGAGGGTATCATTTTCACAGAATTACAAATAAACCAATATTTTTATTTAAATCATTACTTTAAATAACCAAGATGATGTCTAAGCCAGGTACCTGATAACTGGCCTTTTTCATAGTTTTCTTCATAATGATATCTTTTCTTATATTTTATGTAAATATGTAGTGAATGGTATTAAGTAACTATTATTCTATTTTTCTAAACCTAACTAATCTTATATTTTCAGCTTACTATACCTGTAGAAACTTACAGGTCAAAATTTTTGACATCTATCTGTAAATGGTGTTACCTGGAAGCAGCAGTTTTAAGCCTAGATGCCAGTTTTAAGCTCATAGCATAGTGGCTAAGGCTTCAAAATTGATTTATCCACATTTAGTGCCATACATGCTAGGTCTTGAGGCAGGCAATAAGAATACAAAGAGGAATAAAACATGGTCTCAACACAGAAGCATCTCAACTTCCAGTAGGTTCAACCATTTATGGTAACTCTAATGTTACAAGATCCATGGCTTTTGCGAAGGAAAAGATTCCATACACTTTCCAAACATGTTATCCTAAAAATGAATTTTTATGTATGTGAAATAATATTTTCAGAAACTAATGGAGCTTGCTATTTAATATTTTTACAGGTCCTTTGTAAAGGAATTAATCATCATGCCATCATTAGTTTTACAAAGATGTGAATTTCTATACACAGAGAGATACTTCTCATTCACGGAAATATGCTCCAGATTATTTTGAATCCCATAAGTATTTTGCCAATGATAAATGAAAAAGAAGTTTTATTTCTGAAACAAATTTCTGTCACCAACTGTCCATATTTCTCTACAAAATTTTTTCCTTGTCATGCTTTTCACAATCCTTCTAGTTAAATAAAGAATAGGACGCTTCCTTAGAAGCTAATAACTTTTGATTAATTCTCCAACTACTTTTTAGATCAGAATGCCTCTAGACCAGAAGAATTATTAAAAATTTTCCCCTTCTAAAAAGAGTTTGGGGCCTTAGCTCAGAAGGTCTACGATAGGCGCAACAGTGAGCCAAAAGTAGCCGGGACTCCCGATGCGGTACTGGATTAGATGTGCTTACACACCTCTAAAACAAATCAGAGGAGATTTTAAAAAAAACTCTTTACATAAATATTCAAGCAACAAGAGGCAGACTATTACTTCAATATAGAAAGAGGAGCATTTTTATTAAAGACTTTACCATTTGAGGTTCCTCAATACTTATCTGTAATCCTTGCTCCGTTTGTGCTTGAGATGTTTTGTGCCAGTACATTTTTCCCGTTAAAGAAATATCCTTTGAAGGAGAAAAAGAAACAATTAAAATAATATGAATTTAAAAAGCATTGAGGCATATTATTCAATGCAGTAAATTGTTAGTCAATATAATGCAGTAAATGAAGACTATATAAAAAAGAACTATAAGCAAGTCAATATTATACATGAAAAATACAGAACAAAAATACAATAAAATATTGTTTATTATTGATTTTATGGTTTTTTAAATGAATGATCTCTATAGAGATATCATCAGATTTAATGAGAAAATTAAGTAATATTAAATCAGATACTGTAAAACACTGCTATTAAATGGCTGCACAAGAAAGATAAAATATAAGGTAAAATTTAATCTAATAGACAGCAAGAAAGAATATGGATATACTTAAAAACTTAATGGGCATAACTGTTAGTGTCATTTTTATCATTACCAATGCTAATTGCTATTATTTTATTCTCTGCTCAGATGAAGTGGTAAGAAGATAGCACAGTGTCTAACAATGGATAGGAATAAAGAGTCTCATCTTCTGCCTAAACTGTAAAGTCACAGACCAGTCATCAACAGGCAAGTTATTTTGCTTCCCTCCACCTTAGTTTTATCATCTTTAAAATGGACATTAGACTACATGACTTCTTAAGACCCCTTTCTCCTCTAGCCTTTTAATAATGGCAACAGCAAGATATGAACATTGTGCTTTAAAACTCTGCTTTTCTATCTTTTCTTTGCTTCATTAAAAATATTGAACTGATGTCACTGGCTTCCACTCTATCCTCTTGTCATAAATAACTGTAAAACAATAAAATATAAGAACTCTTTTAGGACTGGACAGCAGGCAATGCAACAGTATGATGACTAAGAGAATGGGTACAAAAAGGTTAAGAGCTAAATCACCCCAGATTTCTGTCTTACACAGTTGCCAGACCATAACACAATGAGGGGGAAACCATACAGAGCCCGGGTATCTTACTGAACTGAAGAGACAGAAATTAGAGTAAGAAGACAAATTGGGGAGAATACGTTAGGTACAATATGGAGAGGAGGGACCTGCAAAGAGAAAGAGCTCCAGAAGTCTGCAGAAACCCTCAAAGGGTCCTTGAGCCTTTGGCTGAATCCCAATCTTCTCATGCAGTGGTGAAACCCATGAGGCCAGACAAAGAAAAATCTGTCATGGAAAAAAACATTTACCAAAGAACTGTAAGCCACAATTCCCAGAGTTCACACAAGGTTAGGAATCATTAAGTCTCTCACCAGACATGCTGAATACATGGGACATTCATCATAAACCTCAGAAAGATCATATATTAACAATAGTGATAAATCATCTCTAGAGTAAGGCTTCTCTGGACAGTAACAACATTTTAAATAATACATGAAAACATCAAGGTGACCTTCAAATAGCTTAACTGCCTGTCAGAAGAAACTTTAACATTATTTTAAATGAAGACAACAAAATCCAGTTCTCTACACTGTAAAATGAACAATTTTCATCATCCAATCAAAAGTTACCAATCGTAGAAGAAGCATAAATATGCAATATACAACCAGGAGAAAAATCAGTAGGAAAAAAACCCAGATAAGAAAGAGACATAGAAATTAGTAGATAAGGATCTCGAAACTTCTAATATAAATATTATAAATGTTCAAAGAGATAAACATAATAAGGAGGAAATTTAAGGTACAACAACAGAATCAAATGGAACATCTGGATAAAACATACATTATCTGAAATAAAAATTCGACTGACTGGCATTAATAGCAGGAAAGTCATTGCAGAAGTAAGTAAATATCAGTTAACAGAAGACATAGCAATAGAAGCCATATACAATGAATTACAGAGAGATATAAAAACTGAAACAAAATGCATAAATACTCAGTATAATATATATCATAATATATATTTAGAGTCTAAGAAAGGTGGATGTGGGGGAGCAGAAAATATTTGTACAGAAAAATGGCCAAAAGTTTTCTAAATTTGATGACAACTATAACTTCCCAACACAAGAAGCTCCATGAACTCCAAGTAGAAACACACGAAAAATATTGTGCTAAGCCCATTATAATCAAGATGATGAACACTAGCAATAAAGAAAAAAATCTTAGAAGCATCCAGAGAAACATTAAGTACAAATAAACAAAGAATTACCAATGACTTATTACCAGAAATTAATACTGCAGGCTTCTTGTCAGAATTATGCAAGCCAAAGACAAGAAGGCAACGTATTTTAGAGTACCTGCACTGAAAGAAAACGACTATTTATAGAATTCTATATCTGGCAAAATTATCTTTCAAAATCAAAGGCGAAATATCTTTTCAACAAACAAAAGGTAAAAAAGGGGTATCATACATATGTAAGAATTCTTGTGTATGCACAACTGTCTTTGAAAGGACACACAAAACCCAGTATTTGCCTCTGGGGCCAGACTGGAGAACTGATGGACAGGCATAGGGATATTACTTGTCAATGTATATCTTTCTGGTTTGTTTTTATTTGTTTTGACCATATATATGCATTGATGTCATGGGTGCATTTATGTGTGTCTATGTATATATATCTCCATAGCATGTTTTTTAAAAATGATGAGAACACAAAGCCTGAATGGTTGAATGTCTTTTCCATGAATGGAGTCTCATTTTACCCAGTGTCCTTGGAAAATGAATTTCCATAAAAGTGAATGTTCCAGATATATTACAAAACTCAAAACTCTTTAAAAGCTTTAAAAGCTTTTTTAATAAAGGATATCTATGTGGGAAAAAATAGTTCTTCACCATCAAACCGGCATTACAAGAAATACTAAAGGAAATTCTTCAAGCAGAAGGAAAATGATATCAGGTTAAAACTTGAATGCTCACAATGGAAATAAGTGGTAGAATGATAAAAATGTGGGTAAATTAAAAAAAAAAAGACATTCCCCCCTTTTAATGATTTCTTTAAAATATGACAAAGAAAAAATAATAACACATAGGGATGTGAGGTATGCATTAATGACAGCACAATAATGAAAGAAGGGAAAAAGGATTATACTGCTGTACAGTTCTTATACTATATGTGAAATGGTATAAATTACATATCATAAACCCCACAGCACTCACTAAAACAGTAAAACAAAGTGGTAAATAAGTTAATCATATGGAATAGCATGAAATGCTAAAAAAATTAATCAAAGGACTACAGGTAAAGAGGAAAAAAGGAACGAGGAATAAATGTGACAAATAGAAACCAAAGAACAAGATAATAAATCTATACCCAACTATATCAATAACTACATGTAAATGATTCTAAACAATTCAATTAAAAGACAATGTCACAGCACAGAAAGAAAATACAATCGTACTATATGATCACTATAGGAAACCTACTTTAAGTATAAAGACACAAACAGGTTAAAGTAAAAAAACTGAAGGGAGATATAACATGCAAATACTAACCATAGGAAAACTGGAATGGTTATAATAATATCAGACAAAGTAGACCTCAAAACAAGAAATATTAGCAGGAGTAAGAGGATTATTTCATAATAATGAGTCAAGTTCCTCAGAAGACATTAAAGTGTGTGCTAATGATAAACTTCAAAGGGCATTAAAAAAAAAAAAAAGCTAAGAGAACTGAAAACAGAAATAGAAAATTTCACTATTATAGATGGAAATTTCAAATAAGACTATATCTGACTCCAGGGACTTTGCTTTTAATAAATATACTAGCTAGACAATTGATGTGAATGGGAAATTTCACATTATATTCTTTACAACCTTTTAGGTTTAAAAATATATCATTAAAATATTAAGAGATGACAATAATGAACACCAAATTCAGAATATTGTTCACAACTGATGAGGGAGAGAATTATTGGAAAGAAGTACAAAGAGGACTTCTACTTCACTTGTAATTTTTTATTTATTTAAACAATTTAAAGTGAATATAACAAAATAATAAATTTTGAAAAATCTGTGATGAGTATTTGTACTACAATTGAAATATTTCACAATAAATATGCTTTAAAGAAATTTATCAACACATTTTATGTAGATATTATAAGAAAGTCAAAGATGAATAAAAATATCTTAATATAGAAACTTATAGTTTACTGAACTTGTAAACATAAATGCAAAAATTCCAGTTAAAATATTTCAAATGAAATTAATCAGCATATTTAGAAACAATACATCTTGACCGAGAAAATTTTTTCCAGAACTGCATGGATAATTCATTGCTAGTTTATGAGACTAACAGATTAACATGGAAATTAATATGATCATCTCAATAACTGTTGAGGAAAGTCAATAAAATTCGACACTTATTTCTGAGTAAAAATTAACTAGAAATAGAAGAAAATCCCACAAAAGATATCTACAGATTCCTGCACCAAACACTGTACTTTATAATAAAACATTAGACAGATCAGACCCAAGGCAACAAGAAAAGAAGCGATAAAAATAACACAAGACAGAAGACAAAATGTCGCTATTAACAGATCATATGACCATATATTTGATGGAAAAAAAGAAAATCAACTGAAAAACTATCAGACCAAAGTAGAAGTACTAAGCATACCTAATAAGTTCAACAAATAAAATTTCACACCAGCAATAATTAGTTAAGATCCCATTCTCAAAAATGAGCTACTAACATAAGCAACAAAATGAATGAATCTCAAAAATATGTTCGACTAGAAAAGACCTGGTTAAAAAGGCACCAGAATAGCCAAAAATATCTCAGCTTATTGACGGTGATGCTACAGGCTAGAAATACCTGTGGGCACTCACTGGGGCTGACAGTATTTGTGGGAGACCCCACAGACATTTCCCTAACCAATGTGGTGGCTGGGCCAGCCCTTTGGTTGGTTACAAGATGTACCTCAGCAACAGTCATTAAGGAACTTTGAAAAGACAAGATTACTTACAAGTCTAGATGATACATGGCATGCCCAGGTCCAAATAACAAGGTTGCGGTAGACAGAGAGAGAGGACATGAACCTGAGGTTCTGCCTTTATTGGGGTTGTGAGTAGGGTGCCCAGGGTTCCATGGATTCACTCTTTAATAGTAAATAAGAGCAGAAATTAAACTGTGAAAAGGAAAAGCAAGCAGTCATATAGTTAATTATCTAGGTCAACCAGAGCTTTTCAAAAAGGAGAACTTCATGGGTGAAACAGCCTCGCTCTTTATCTAGTTTCTAGTTGGCAATGTATTTATTCAAGACAGATGTCTATAAAGTGAATGCCTTGGCAATCAAAATCTTACTGTCAGGCACTTACATTACAATCAAAAAAGCTAATTGTCAGGTATTTACACTACATTTATGTGTATGCCAAGTGCTGTGCACATGCTCAGAAAAGATGTAGGAGACCTCAGTTTTCACCTCTGGTTGATCTTGAGGCTCTAAGCAAGCTGGAAGTGAGGGCTAACACAGTTGTAAACTGTAAACTGAGTATTGAAGGTGTGTCCCAACACACAAAAGAATCCCTCAGCAAAAGCCGAGACATTGGTTCCAGGCTCTCAAGGAAATCTATGTTAAATAATTACCTGACCACTTAGCTAACCAAGCAGAAACTTTAGTGGCCATATACACCAAAGAATACAGACTTTTCAACATTAGTTAAAGCAAGTCAGTCAATTTTTTTTAAATGACAATAAAAAAACAAAAACAGCAAACAGCAACAATAACAAATTCTGGGGCAAAAAGGAGGATCTGATTTCCATAACTATCACATTATTTATTTTAAATGTCCATTTTATAATAAAAAATATATATATGTATGAGACATGCAAACAAACAAGAAAGTATGGCTCAACCCAGGAAAAAGGATAATCAATGGAAATCATCTTTGAGGAAGCCCAGATGTTAGACCTACCAAACAAATATTTTAAGGCATCTATTTTAAATATGTTCAAAGAACTAAAGAAAACCATGTCTAAACAATTGAAGGAAAGTATGACGATGATATCTCATCAAATTGGTAATATCAAATAAAGAAAAAGAAATTTTAAAAAAATGAACTAAATAGAAATTCTGGAATTGAAAAGTACATTGACTGAAATGAAAAACTCAGTAGACATGCTCAGTATCTAATCTGAGCAGACTCTGAAGAAGAATCAGTGAATTTAAAGATAGGTCAATTGAGATCATTCAACCTGAAACAGAAAAAATAATAAAGAAAATTGAACAGAGCTGTGGGACACCATCAAGCAAAATAGGAGTCTGAGAATAGGGGAGGATAGAAAGGATATTGGAAGAAATAATGGCAAAAATTTCCCAAAGTTGATGAAATACATTAAGCTACATATCCAAGAAACTAGACAGATCATAACCAAACTGCCAAGTTATTGGAAGACAAAGACAGAGAGAATCTTGAAAGCAGCAAGAGAAAAGCAACTCATCACACATAAGGGATCCTCAATAAGATTAACAGCTGACTTCTCACTGGAAACAATGGAGGCCAGAAGGCAGTGAGATGACACATTCAGTATTAAAAGAAAAACACATCAACCAAGAATTCTAAATTCGGCAGAACTATCCTTCAAAAATGAAGGAGGAATTAAAACATTCTGAGATAAACAAAACTGAGTTTGTCACTAGCACATGAAATTGTCCTACATGAAATTGTCCTATGTGAAATACTACAGGGAGTCCTCCAGGCTAAAGTGAAAGGACACTGGACAATAACTCAAATACACGTAAAAAATAAAGAACAAAAGTAAAAATAACTAGATAGGTAAATATAAGGAACAATATAAATGAATTTTTGTGTATAAGCATTTTTTCTCCTATATGATTTAAAAAACAAATGCATAAAGAATAATTATAAATATGTATTGATGGACACATAATATATAAACATGTAATTTGTATGACAATAGTAGCACAAAAAGAGTGGGAACAGAGCTATACAGGAGTAAAAACTTTTACATATTGTTGAAATTAGGTTGGTATGAATCTGAATCAGCTTGTCGTAATTTAGGATATTAATTATAATCCCAAAGGTAACCACCAAGAAAATAAGTAAAATATATAAAGTAAAATAAATAAGGGGAATCAATACAGACAAAAAGAAACCTACAGGTTTTAATGCTTTTCATTTGCTCAACATTTCAGAAAACCGCACCATGGGTACTGAAGAAGATGACACTACAGCAAAACAGTGATTCTATAGTGAAAGTTTACTGGCACCAGGAAACGAGTTTCAGAGTTAGGCAAGTCAACCTACCTGGAAAAAAGTGCAGGGTAAAAGGTGTCCACAAACCTATTTTGTTCATAAACATTTAGACTTTATAGAACACATACAGTTCATGAATAAAGTGAAAAGGACAACTAAAGGCCCATAAAAATCGTTGCAGAGAAAAGAAAAGACAACACCTTGAAGTTTCAAAGGAATAAATTAGAAAAACTGTGCAATGTACTCAAAAGATATGCAAGAAGATATGAATTCTATCAAAACATACCGAAATCCATGCAGAGTAAAGAGAATGAGTTGAAAAAAAAAAAATCAAGATGAAAATGAAACAAACTGAATGAAATAGGAAGGTATGAAGAAAAACTGCAATAATAGTATTAAAATATTTAAATGTATATTTAAAAGCAGAGTTCTAAATATGATAATGAAGAAAATTAAATCAGAAGGTAGGGGACAAATGTTAATATATTCCAAAATATAGAGGAAAATGACCAAGGTGAGGGGAAGCGGGGTAGGGAAGCAATGAAAAGAGAATGATAAAATCAAAGAAAGGAAATAGAGAAACAATATGAGGATAACTAAGTTTCTGAAGACAAAAGTAAATGAAATATAAGCAAAAGTCAGTAGCTTGATAGAAAAGATATGATTTTTTTTTAAAAAAAAAAGTATAGGTAAATTTAAAGGGTTAGCATTTTCATGTTCCAGGGGAAAAAAAAAATCACTGAAAATAAAAGCACACCTAAACATATTTTGTAAAATATTTAATTATAAATATTGCAGATATCTTACTTTTTACCCCCAAAAAAAGGTATTCTGACATATTCTAGAAGCAAATGATGGCCTGGAGGGTAGAGCTCCTAATGATCAATTTGGGCAGGAAATGCTTCATTTAATATGAGGAAATTCATTAATTTATAAGTCAAATTTTGAAAAATCATATAATCATCTTCATAGTAGTCTCAAGTGCAAAGCACATAGAAGGCAATATGATAAGTTGGTTGAGCACACAAGCTCTGCAGTCAGACTGCTTGTATTCAAATCTTGACTCAGTCACTTTAGGGCAGACTTGAACAAGTTGCTTAACATCTCTATAAGGTGGAGATAATAATAGTACATACCTCACATGTTTATTGTGAGAAAAAATGAGATAATACATGGAAATGAGATAATAAAAAGGAAAATAACTTATATGTAATAATAGCTATTATTATTCACATTAAGCAAAATAAAAAGCAAAATAAGACTGCTTGTTGTCACCATCACAATTTGACATTGTACTGGAAATACTAGATATGAAACAAAAATAAAACATATAATAAATAAATTAAACAAAATGTTATGATTTGAAGAAGCTATGATTATATGCTTAGAAACCTCAAAAGAACCTATTGCAAAGCTATTAGAAATAAGGTTATTTAGTCAGAAAATCAATTCACAAAAAAAGAATTTTAGAAAATGAGAAAAAAGACAAAAATCACAAAAGCAACAAAAAATATAAATTACCAAAACAGTGCTTTAAGAAATATAAGGAAAACTAAAAAACTTTATTGAGGTATAAAAATTGCCTTAAATCATAAATCTTGCATTTGGAACTAAAATGAAAATCAAAAAGAATTTTTTTAAAAAATAAAACTAGTATTTTGCCTAATTTGTATTAATTCTTTCTCGTCTCCCTGAGTCAGAAACTATAATGAGTGTTATATTTCCATATCTTTCAAAGGGCTGGCACAGTATTGAACAAATCTTTTAAATATTTATTTAAAAATTTATAAAGCCATGAGCAGTCCAGTTCCACAATCCTGGATAATTTTTCATGTGTTTCACAGAGCAGTTTCTGCCTGTGGTATCCAACTTAGAATCTAAAATGTCAGAACTGGAAGGAACTTGAAAGACCGATAAAGTATGATGGAAGCCCTAATTTCACAGACACTGAAACCAGAGCTTTGAGCCCAAGGTGTGCTGTGTAGTATTCAAAACAGAGTACATTGGTCTTTGCCCTACACTGTTTCAAGCAGCCAGACCAACAACAGAAGTAGCAGTGTTCCTCTGACCCATTAGGCAGGCCTAGTATTTTGCAATCATCTTTAAAAGAAGAGCTGGGGAGGTCATCTTCTGCCTACTCTTTCCTCATGCAATCCAGGTTCTCCCCAAATGATGCTGGCTCCCCAAAAGACAGGGGCCAAAAGAGTGTTCCAAACACATACCTTTTTATGGTTTCATCAGCATTATGCAAGGTGCACGGCCTTTAAATAACTTACTATGAAGTTCAAGTTTCGGAAAGAAAGACATCTTTATGGCCCTAAACAAATACTTGTCCATACAGGTTACTTTTTCTTGAGAAATTGCCCTGATTTGCATTGACTTTCTCTTGTATCCCTCAGGCAAAAACCTGCTGGCATTGGCCTGTAGAATCCTGCTTAAAGGCACAAGAATGTGCCAGGACTGCTTTGCATACATTCTTAACCACATTTGACTTTTTTTTAATTAAACATTTTATATGATAGTTCTGGGTGGTTGAACCCTGTATTCAGTAAACTGCCAGTTCTGAAAAATATGGTTTGAAAAAAAAACCAGAACTTCAATGGCTTCCGTATAAATTTAAATTTCAAAATTGCTACAGACACTATCTATAAATATGTACGGTATCTTTTCTACAAAGTCCTAAAAGAATATAGTCCATCCATTAAGCCTGTTCCAGAACCACTGTGTTTCAAGTATATTTTCACTTTTTATCGCTTTTCTAATGGGTGCTGGGTACCATAAAACTATATAGTACTTTTAGAAAAACAATATTCAAGCACTTATGAAGAGCTCGTTTCATCCAAGTCATCTATCTAAACAGATGCAATCAGAAAAATATTTCCAGAACATGGTCAAGCCTATGGTCGGGCAGTGCACTAGCTCCTTTATTCCTTGACTTTTATTCCAGGGAAGACAACACAAAATCCTGGTTTTTCCTTAGAGAAGTCTATAGATAAATTTGAATTGATATGCTTACTGCTTGGTTATAGTATCTACTGTATCAGGTATGACTTTCCTTTGAATTAAGCACTGACTATTTAGCGAGTTATGATGAGCTATGTGAGCAACACTGTGCTACAGTGCTTCAGGTCTAAGAATCCAAGAGAAATAGAAGGTAAGATTCTTTTTCTCCAAAAGATTAAATTTAGTTAGATAGACAAAAATAACAGGCAAGAAATAATATTTTTTAAAGTACAAAGCAATGTATTCAATCAAGCATAATCATTATGCTTAGGCTCCAAGTTCAACAGGAATTCAGTTTAGATAGAGAGACGAGGATAAGAGTATAAATATCAAAAAATGCACCTGTTCCAATTAGGCCACTGAGAAATAAATTTGGGGAAGAGCTGTGTTCTTGGGCTGATGCAGGACAGGAGAAAGGAGAACAGCAGTTCTCATTTCATATCTTATATAAGACAAGTGAAAATAATTATGTACTTGCATCAATTAATTTTGAAAGTTTTTATATCTCTTGTTTATTTAGTCAACAGGAATTTTTAAAACTAAAACTTTCAAGATGAAAACTGAGGAAGGATGAAAACATATTTGTTACGGTTTCTCAAATGACACAAAATCTGAAAAATTGCCTTTGCTATCTTTAACTCAAATAATAAGTTCAATTAATTTTCTTCAATGTTTTCTATTGTAAAAGCATTTAAAATATATATTAACTAAAATAAAACAAGTTAATACACAGCTAACCTATTTTAATGTTCAGCAAAAACATTTGTAGTACCATTTTCAGATCTTATTACAAAAAGGCTCCAGTAGCCATTGTCTGAGATGGTCCCCAAGGATTTCCGCCTCCTGGTACTAAGGCCCCTGAATAGTCTCCCCCCCTATGAGTAGGGCTGACTTCCGTAACCAGTGAGATATGGTGGAAGTGACAGGGTTCAGGAGCAGAGGTCCCCTGAACAGTAAAGGGCCCCAGTACCACATAGGCCTCCCCAGTACCAGGATGCTCCAGGTATATCCCTTGTGTGGGATGTGTGTGCCCTCCTGTTGTTGTTGAACTTTGATTGCTGTTGACACATCAGTGGATGGGACTGACCTTCAAGCTTAATTGGCTGTGAAGATTGGCCACGACCACAGCAGTATGATACTGCAACTCCTACCTTCCTTTCTCTTAGATCACTCACTTTGGGGGAAGCCAGCTGCCATGTCATAAAGACATTCAAGCAGCCCTATGGAGAGGTCCACATGGCAAGGGACTGAGGTTTCCTGCCAACAGCCAGTACCAAACTGCCACTGTTGTGACTGAGGCAGATCCTCCAGTCCCAATCAAGTCTTTAAATGAATGGCAGCCCTCAACAAGATCTTGACTACGAACTCACGAGAGATCTCAAGCCAGAATCATACAGCTATGCTGCAACTGGATTCTTGACCCACAGAAACTGTGTGAAATAATAAATTCTCATTGTTTTAAACTGCTAAGTTTGTGGGGAATTTTTTACAAGAGATAAATAGCTAAAAAAAGGCTGTAAAGGTAAAATTCTAGCTCTTCAGATATTTTGTAGCATTTCCTAGAGAACCTAAGATCTCAAAATCATATAACAGTGTATTATTTAGGTATGTGTTTTCTACCTTATTACCTATTATTCCATAATTTTTCTTAGTCTTTTTAAAACATATGTGTTGTTTAAGAAAACCCATTAAAAAGTGAAGTATTTCGTGCAAGATCTTTAGGCAAAAGAAAAAGTACGTGCATATATACTGGCTGATAATATGCTCTTCTTTGTCCCATGTGATAATCCCATACAACATGAAATATCAGCATACAATATTTAATTACATATGTTAGCAACTTTAAATGACACATTCCATGCACCATTACAACAGTATTTGTGAAAACCACAGAATCACAAAGAATTAAGGAGCTTACTAGAAGCAGGATGTGTTATAAACAGACACCAAAAATGTGGCTCTCTTTCTTATTATTAAACAAAATTAATGAAGGAAAATCTGTAAGTCCCCCAAGTAACACAAATCTATAAATAATAATATCTAACCCATGTTTATATTTTAGGCACTGTATATACCTTCCTCGGTTAAGATGAAGAATGGCTGATGAATATCATCCATAAAGGAGTATTTACAATCAGCCCTCAGTCATCTCTTCTCCGTACTAAATTCCAGCTCCTCCCAACTTTGCTCATATGAATCTGGGAGTGGAAATAATAAATTTTCAGAAGAATCCATAAGAATATTCTTAAATCTAATCTCACACATGATTTAATAACATAAACAAATACTTCAATAATAAAATTCAGGTCCCCAAGAGTAAGCAAATATTTGACAAATATTTATTTATAGAGTGATTACAAAGTTCAAGGAATTATGTGGGGTGATGTGAGGGATAAAAAGGCAAAAGATAAATAATCTTGTCTCCAGGTTGTTTATGGTCTTATAAAACACATTCAGCATTCATTCGATCCATCCTACTAAAAATAAAAAGATGAATGAGACTCTATTCTGATAACTTAAGTATTCACAGCCTAGACATTCATATTGGTGTGTACATAAATAACAATAATACAAGTCATAGAAGAGTCATAAATTTGTACCATGTTGTTAGGGTGAGTGGCAGATTAAGTAGATTTAGAATAGAAGGTGGCACTTCCTTAAAATGGGCCATAAGGGAAGTTAGCAACTAAATGTTTCCAGTGCATACAAAAGGCATTCATGTGGAGAAAGTTTCTTTGGGTAGATTTTCAGGTCTTTTCCCTCCCCTGGGGCAGGCACACACATGCCACTTACTGCAGATAAGCAGGAGAGGATGGAAGGTATCTTCACACTGGCTCTCTCACTCTCAATACCCAGCTCTACCTCCAAAAGGTGATGAACCCTATGGTTGTGTGAGCTCACTTGATTCTCTAAGGTGGCTTTTCTGTCAGCCAGATTCCAATTCAAAGGGGAAATCACTCTGTTCATCTGCTCTGTGAGAAGTTGTGGGAACCTGTAGTACATTATCTACCCTTAATTCACGTATTCTCACTTTGTTAATTTCTGAAACAAGAAGGTTAATCTCTGGGCAGAAGCAAGGAGCTTATTCAAGTTATTGCATGATTCAATCGAGGTTCTCATTTGAGAGCACAAGAAACAGACTTATAATGTAGGAGGCATTGAAAGGCTGGCAAGACTCACAGAATCAGTGGGGGAGAGACTAAAGGAGTCTCAGGATCAAGAAACTGAAGCATCATGATAGCCTTTTAGTAAGAATAGACTCACCAGGCTTCCTCATGACGCAAAGGCCCAGAATGAATCCTGGAGGTCAAGCATATAAAGCAGGTCAATGAGAATGCTGCACTTAGGTGAGAACTGATGGAGAGTGCTCCAAGGGCCAGTGTCTTGCCTATCCATTCCTCCCCTTCCTACTCCAAAGGACCCCAGAAGTCTCTGGGACACTGGAAATCACAGCTCTTGCTAAATTACAGTATAAAATAGAAGGGCTGATCTAAAAATGAGTTTACATTTAGAACTCATTTCATTTGTAAGTTGCTTTGTAATCATATATATATATTTAGCTCCCATAGATTCAACTGTATATACTGGGAATAAGGAAAGAGAAAGAAGTAATCCATTTAAGTTGAGGCTCTGGTGTGTGCGTGAGATGACAAGCTTGACTGGGGTGCTGCCTCAGTCAGTTTCAGTACCTGGTGCAGTGTCAGAGGATAAGCATTTCCCCTAAGGAGTGGAGTGGGATTTTGGTTTTAAAGAGAGAAATGTCCCTAAACATAAACAAGCCAAGTCCTCTTGGGTTTAGTTGAGCTCCTGTGGATGTGCCTGAAGACTGTGTAGTCATCTCATATTGTTCCTTTCCCTTCGAGATGTTCAAGGGTAATATCAGCTGTTTATCATTTTCAATTTAAGTGCTGATTTGGGAATCTCACCCCTTCATAAGACAAAATTGTACATTAACTTTTATCATGGCAATTTTTTTATTTTTCGGTCAACAGTGGCACAAATACCATTGCTTTCTCAAAACTTTATCTATGTTAATATCATGAATGTCATGTCTGAAGTAATTAGCAGAACTAATACAGTAAAAAAGGTTTGATTTGATATATAAGTAAGTGACTTAAGGATTTGGATTAACGCTTAAAATCAACTTGTAAATTTTGGTAATCATCATATAATTTATATTTCAAAAAAAATAAAATAAACTCTGTGCTACACGATGATTACAGTTTTGTGAGACTAAAGTCTAAATTTTAGAGTGGAAGCACAGATATAGTCTCAAAAATATCTGAATTTCCATAATCATTTTATTTTACATACATCTCAAAAATGAAGGTGAAATACTTTTTCAGACATTTTACTTAACAAGGCTTTTCTGAAAACAGAAAGCCAAGACTAGATAAACCTAAAATGCCCCCACTAGAGGCCCCACTATGTCACACACACTTTCAGATAACAATGGCCAATATCCTCATGTTTTCTCTTGTTCTAAAGAGAAAAATATGACCACATAATGTAATGTAAATTAAGAGTTGACGAAAGACCAAATCTGGCCAGCCACTTGTTTTTGTTTGACTATGAGCTGAGAATATTTTTACATTTTCAAATGGTTTTTGAAAACGGTTTAAAAAAATCAAGGAAAGGCTCCAGTCAAGATGGCAGAGTAGGTGGACGTTATGCTTGCCTCCTCCCACAACCTCATTAAAATTGCAACTAATATAGAAGATATTATATAATAATTATGCAATAATACATAGAATAACCAACCTAGAGAACCATCCAAAGACTACATGAACTGAAGTCCTATAAGTAAGGATATAAAGAAGACGCCAACTCAAGACTGATAGGGACGGAGAAGCAAAATAGGCTGGCAGCGCAATCACGTGCGGTGGTCAAGAATTGGGAGGAAAATCTCAGACGCAGAGGTCCCTGAACAGTAAGGGGCCCCAGCACCACTTAGGGCTCCCCAGTACCAGGATGCTCCAGGTGTATCCCTTGTGTGGGTTGTTGTTGAACTTTGATTGCTGTTGACACATCAGTGGATGGGATTGACCTTCAGGCTTACTGGCTGTGAAGATTGGCCACGACCACAGCAGTATGAGCTGCTGACAGGAGCTGATCCTACTGAGCAGGGTTTACCCCAGCAAGCTCCTGTGCCTACCGAGATCACTATGTTATACACCTGAAACTAATTTAAAATTGTATGTCGATTGTAACTAAAAATAAAAAATTATTTTTAAAAATTTTTCAAAAGATCTGAACACAAGATTATTAAAAAAGAAAAAATTAAAGGAAGAATATTATTCATGACAAGTGGAAAATATATGAAATTCAAATTCCAGTGTCCATTACTATTTTGAATTTCATCTATAAATGTTTGTGGGAAATTTATTCTCTCTCATTATATAAGTACCTACATACTATTCTTGATTTTGCCTTTTGGCTCTCAAAGTTTAAACTATTTACTATTTAGCCTTTCACAGAAAAAGTTTACTGACATGATGTAAATGACTGATAAGTAATAAGAAATCACTCTGTGGTAAAAAAAAAAAAAAAGAAAAGAAAAGAAAATGCATCTCTAAAGGGAACCAAAGGAATGAATTCTTCACTCTGGAATTTCAAACAAAACAAATACTTTTAAAAATTTGTACATATTAAAAAATAAATCAACTACCTCCTTATGTAGGGTTACATGGGTTACACTGATTTTATCACCTCATGATATACCATATTGTCTGAAAAACAGATAAGTTATCTCTCCTTAAAATTAATTTCATTAGAGTTTAGGGCTAAGAATTAAGCAATCACTCTACTTTTCCCTTCTTTAACTTACGATTTTTATGAATCAAAATGGTATTTTATAAAACTAATAGCTATGAAAAAAATCTACTTAATGACAATTAATGTATTAAATTATTTTCATACCAATAAACCTTTTATTTTTCTTTATAGATTGTTCAAACCATTCATAGTAGAATACTTAGTTTCCCAAATATACAGGGCCTTTTCTTGGTTTAAAGAAAAGGCCCTGTATATTTGGCCTTGTTTATGCTTATCCCTCCATCAGGGATTCTCTTCTCAAATACTTTCCTCCAGTGGCAGTTTCCTTTAAAGGGAAGGAGGGGTTCTTTCTTTCTCTTTCCTTCCTTCTTCCTTTTTCTTTCTTTTTTTCTTCCTTCCTCTTTCTTTCTCTTTTTGTTTTTTTAATTCCTTCCTTCTTTCTTTTTTTTCTTTCTTCTTCTTTCTTTCTTCCTTCCTTTCTCCCTTCCTTCCCTTCTTTTTTTGCTTTCTTTCTTTCTTCTCTTTCTATCTCTTCGTTTTAGAAAGCTTCTAAAACTTCCAAATCTTTGGAAATTACTTTTTGTTGAAGTGCCTCTCCTCTTTGAAAGTTTACTCAGAATTCATTGTTCCCATAGCACATCACTCATACTTCTATTTAGTATTTATGCCATTCTATCTGATTAGAATGTGTTTTTAACCATCAACCACTTCTACTTACTTCTTTACAGATTTCAAGAAGCTGGTTATCTTCTTGTATTCATCTCTGGAAAGGTGTCAAAGGAGCCAACTGCAGATGGCAGAAAGGAGGAGCCATCCCTGATATCTTCCCTCTCCCCCATCCAATTCATCACCAAATCATTAAATTTCGGCCTAAATATCTCTGGAATCCCAACTGTAGCCTCATAATTATTATAACCCACAATCTCACCACTTCCCACCACAGCCATTCATTCCTCTCACTACAGTCAAGACATTCTTCTCAAATCAAACTGATCAATACACACACACACACACTGACATTTCTGACTAGGTCATCTCCTTGTAGCACAGGCAATCATAGCACCATGTGGCTTGCAAAATGGTGTTAGTGTTTGAAACCTGTCTCTCCCACAGTGCTTGGCATACAGTAGCTGCTCAGAGATGTTTCATGATTAAATTAATGCTAGGTAACATCTTATTCTTTGCATTCTTGAGGTTGTCAACTACTTTTAAAAAGTTCATTTTAGAAGTTCTATACTTCTGTTATTTTTGCAATTGCCTTCAGAGACAGTTTTCTATCTGCAAAAGAAAATTTGTCTTCTTCATCATTGTTACACTTGGATTTTTGACCCAGAGTGGCTTTACTACAATCAAAGTGTTCGATCAACATCACCTGAACACTGCTTTAAATGACATTCAGTTGGTTCCAAAAAATCCAACCCACTCCCAAAGATTAGATACTTGACAATAGATAAGCAAAAGAATTTATCACAGACTATCATAGCTAACAATTACTGAGCACTTACAGTGTGCCAGGCATTGGTGAACACTTTACAAACATTATTTCGTTTAGTTCTCTGCTATTATCATTCCAACTTTACAGATTTAGTAAAGTCAACAAACCGAAGTCAAGAAAGGTGGTTAAGAGACCGAAAGTGTGCAGCCTTTGACTGTGGACTCTAAAGAAGAGTGATTTTTTTAACAAATTTCCTTGTAATTGCCAGTGAATGAAATATTAGGTGGTGGTAGTTAGTGTCAGATTAATGTTTATCTTTGCATTTCCTGAGAATCCACAGTCTTATTTCATTATCTTTTCTTGGTTCCTGTTCAAAGTATTTGAGAACCCTTCACGATGCTGAGTCATGCTGAATAAACCTAGGAGGAGCTATTCGGAAAATAAAAATCTAAACCAGGAATATCACATGCCTTCATTATAGATACAGCAAAAAGCTCAAGGGAAAGTAAGGTTATTTCAAATTGACATAAAGGTAGTTCTGGAAGGAAAGATTAAAACGGTTTTGGTGTTCATTCTCATAAATTCAAGGTATTATGACTCATATTAATAGCATGGTAGTGAAGTGGCAATATAAAAATTAAAACATGAGGTTTTATTTTAAAACTGCTGAAAATAACTTAAAATGCAGAACATTAAAGTGAAAGTAAAAGAATTAATATAAAAAACTATCCATTTTATACTTTCTTTAATATTTATCTTTACGATAGCAAAATTTGAGGGTGATATTGGGCCCAATGAATATTCTTGCTTTTCCAGTTTTTATGTTAAAACCTCTGGGGCTGCTACACTAGACAAGCAAGAGGTTTAACAGCTGAGGGGATGGGGGACGAGGGTCAGTGGCAGTAACTGCAACACATACCCTACAGCAGCCAAAACAACTCACTCATAACATTCCCAAATCCATCCCCAGAGTAATGAAATCATACACTTAGTATAAATTTAGACACTACTTAAGGAACAAATTTGGAGATGGAAAAGTATAATCCCCAGGTTAACATTAGTACATTATGATCAACTTTAAAATCCAGCATCATTACCTGTGGATTAGAAAACAAAATTATTCGATGACTCAAGTACCCGACTTACCCATGTTTCTAGGAGTCCTGTTATTTACACTAACAACTTTTGTCTGGACATCAACTATATATTTTCTCTTAAATTCATGAAACTAAAGAAAAAGGAGAAAAATTATTTATCCCTGAGCTGCTTTACTCTCTGAGTGACAATTTTGTCAGCTCCAACCTCTATTTTCTTAAACTTATGTTTATATCTTCTCAATAAAAAGAAGGTTCCTAAAAAGCATCTATTGAAACAAGCTTTAACTATAAGAAGACACTGCTTTAAATAAATAATCCTGTAATTGGGAACAAATATATTAAAGGAAGTTTACTTTGGACATAACTTCATTAGACAGTAAGAACCACAAAATGTATTCTATAAGACAATTATTTATTCTTGTCTCTTACTATTATAATGCACATAGTAAGTTGCTAGTATATAAACAAATAAATAAAGATCATATTAAAAACAATAAACAGTGATAAGTTGACATTTGAATGTCTCATAAATAATTTCTTATTATTTTATCAAAAACTCTCTATGAAAGGTAACCACATCTTACGAAAATGAAATCCCAGAAGCAAAACAAGTCACACTATAGAATCTCGCAAAGACTAAGCAATTGGAGGTATCAGTCTCCAAAAGTGAGGGTGTGAGTGAAGCTGAAAACAGCCTCCCTAAGTCCCCCTCTATGCAGCCAAATAACTATCTCTCTCACACCCAAGCAGAAGAAGATAGAGAGTATTGAAAATAAAATATGCTGGCAGGAATGAATACAAAGAAAGTTCTTCTTTGTTCCTTTCTTCTCTCTTCCTTTATATATGGTTTGATTTACTTTTTCAGTGGTATACTTATACTTCTTTCCCTCCATCTTCTGTGTATTTACTATATATTTTTGCTTTGTGGTTACCATGAGGCTTACATATAACACCTTATATCTATAACAGCCTATTTTAAATTGATAACAAGTTTGATGTCATTCTAAAGCTCAACATTTTTACTCTTCCCTACTCCACATTTTGTTTTCGATATAACATTTCACATCTTTTTATCTTGTGTATCCTTTAATCAATTATTATAATCAGTTATTTTTACTACTTTTGTCTTTTTACCTTCATATTAGCTTAGCAAATGATTAATATACTACCTTTATTATGTATTTACCTTTGCAGTGATATTTATTCTTTCATATGTTTTCTTGTTACTAATTAGTGTCCCTTCTTTTCAGTTTAAAGAAGTTCTTCTAACAGTTTTTGTAAGGCTAGTTTCATAGTGATGAATTCTTTTAGCTTTTGCTTTTCTGGAAAACTATCTCTCCTTGAATTCTGAATGATAATTTTGTCAGGTAGAGTTTTCTTGGTTGGAATTTTTTTCCAGCACTTTGAATATATTCTAGTAACTCGTATCTTTGGTCCTGGGGAATTCCCTTTTGTTTTCTTAATTCTCTCTTTCTAGAACTTCTATTATTTGGATATCAGTACTCTAGAGTGATTCTCTTGTTTTTATATATTTCTCTCCTATTTTCCTTCTCATTATCTTTTCTTCGTTCTAGAAGTTTTTCAACATCTATTTATGATAAAACTCTCAATTAAGTGGGTACAATGGGAACGTACCTAAACATAATAAAGACCACATATGACAAGCTCACTGCTAACACTGTACTCAGTGGTGGAAAGCTGAAAGCCTTTCTCCTAAGATCAGGAACAGATAAGGATGCCCGCTATTACCACTTCTATTCAACATAGTATTGAAAGTCCTGGCCAGAGCAATTAATTAAGAAAAAGAATAAAAATAATCCACATGCTAAAGGAAAAAGTAAAACTGTTACTCTGTGCAGATGACATGATATTTATATAGAAAACCCTAAAGACTTCATCAAGAAACTATTTGAACAAATAAACAAATTCAATAAATTTGCAAGATACAGTATCAACAGACAAAAATATGCTGCATTTCTATGCACTGATAATGAACTATCAGAAAGAGAAATAAAGAAAACAATCCCATTTACAATTGTTTCAAAAGAATAAGATATCTAGGAATAAATTTATAAAGAGGTGAAAAATCTGCATATTGAAAACTACACAACATTAATGAAAGAAATTGAAGAAGACACAAATAAAATGAAATGATATCCTATGTTCCTAGATTGGAATAATTAATATTGTGAAAATGTCCATACTACTCAAAGCAATCTACCAATTCAGTACAATCTCTATCTAAATTCCAATGGCAATTTTCAAAGAAATAAAACAAGTAATCCTAAAATTTGTATAGAACTACATAAACCCTGAATAGCTAAAGCAATCTTAAGAATGAAGAACAAAGCTGGAGGCATCAGGCTCCCTGATTTCAAACTATATTACAAAGCTATGGTGGAACAGAATAAAGAGCCCAGAAATAAACCCACACATGTATGGTCAATTAATTTACAACAAAGGAGCCAAGAATATGCAATGGAAAAGGAAGGTTTTTAAGAAATTGTTATAGGAAAACTGAACAAAAGAATGAAAAGCAACTACTATCTTATACCATACACAAACATTAACTCGAAGTGGATTCAAAACTTTAACGTAACTCCTAGAAGAAAATATAGGCAGTAAGCTCCTTAACACTAGTCTTGTTGATGATTTTTTAATCTGACACCAAATGCAAAAGCAACAAATGCAAAAATAAATATGGACTATATCATACTAAAAACTTTCTTTACAGTAAAGGAAACAACAAAAGAAAAGGCGACCTACCGAATGAGAGAAAATATTTTCAAATCATGTATGTCTGATAAGGGGCCAATAACCAAAATATATACAGAATTCATATAATTCAATAGTAAAAAAAAAAAAACTAACTAAAAAAATGGATGAAAATCTGAACAGATATTTTTCAAAGAAGACATAGATGGCCAAGAGGACCATGAAAGAATGCATCACTAACCACCATGGAAATGCAAATCAAAATCATAATTAGATATCACCTCACACCTGTTAGAATGGCTATTATCAAGACAAAAAATAACAAATGTTGACAAGGAGAAAAAGGAAACTGCACTGTTTTTTGGGAATATAAATTGGTGCAATCACTATGGAAAATAGTCTGGAAGTTTCTCAAAAAATTAAAAATAGAACTAACTTATGATCTAGTAATTCCGTTTCTGGCTATTTAGCTAAAGAAAATGAAAACACTAACTTGAAAAGATATATGCACCCTCATGTTCATTACAGCATTATTCAAAATAGTCAAGATATAAAAAAAGCTAAGTGTCCATCAATAGATGAATGAAAAAAGAAATTGTTGTACATATGTACACACACATGCATGCACACACACACACATAGAATATTACTCAGCCTTAAAAAAGAATGAAATCTTGCCATTTGGGACAATATAGATAGACTTTAAAAGCATTATGCTAAGTGAAATAAGGCAGAAAAAGACAAATACCATATGACTTCTATTATATTTAGGATCTAAAAAACAAACAAACAATAAAAACTCATAGATACAGAGAACAGATTGGGTATTGCTAGAAGAGGGGATTGGGGTTGGGAAAAAATAAGTGAACTGTTTTTCTTTTTTTTTTAGTTTAAATAGTTTAATTTTTTTAAAATGGGGCAGGGACCTGGAGAGAGAGAGAGAGGGCTACTGAGAGCCCTCCACAAAGGAATAAAAAAATGAACCATGTCAAATCATTGTGAAATTTCAGAAAACTGAGGTATAAAGCTTTTAGAAAGAGAAAAAAAGGTCATGAAAATGAACAGAATGAGAACATCACTGGATTTCTCACCTGAACCACAGATGTTAGATGATGAAACAATGCTTTCAAAATTCTAAGTAAAATGATTTCCAACTTAGCATTTGATGACAAGCCAAACTATTCTTTTAAATGAAAGTAAAATATTAACATGTTCAGAGGTGAAGTTTTAAAATAAATAAAGTACTTCCCATGTATCCTTTTCTGGTAGTTAGGAAATCAAGAAAGAGGAAAATATCAGATCAAATCAACAGATGATGAAGGCAAATGCCGGGACCATAGCTAAGTAATGGCCCAGAGAGCAAGGAATCCTGACTGTACCCAGAAAGCAAAGAGCTCCAAGAGGAATGTCTTTTAAAAAGAATGTGAAAGATTATCTAATGTGTCTGAACATGTTAAGATGATTGTGATTGCATCAAAGAGCTTAGGGATAAATTAGTAATGTATAGATAAAAAAAAAAAACTAAGTAATTGGGGGGGGTGGGAGCTTTGCAATCAACTCTAGGAAAAAGCAGCTACTCAAGAAAGGAAATGTTACCTGTTATACCTTCCTAAATATAATATTGCAAACACCAAAAGTTATGATTAACTATATTGAGAATATAGGAAAGTAAATGTAACATCAGGAGTAAGTGGTAGTAAAAGCACTAAATTAAATCATCATATTCCATAATAGGAAATCAATAGATGCTATCTAATATGGAGAAAAATCAGAACATAACAGCATTATACTAATATTCAGAAATATAAAGATATATATAAGATTAAACGGCTAAAATATCTCTTGATATCTGTTTCATTTGTTCCCTGCTGTCCAGCCACTCTGCACACCTTAATTCAGACACTCTTCATTTCTTTCTGGATGAAGGCTTCAGCTTCCTAACTTCTTCCTTCCCACCAGCCCATGTTGGCACTGCTGCCAGAATAACCTTTCTAAAACATTCATTGCATCACGTCACTCTCCTGCTTAAAATCCTTCAGTGGGATCCCAATGCCATCTGAATCAAACATAAACTTCTTCCCATGGCCACAAGCTGGCCACTGCCTGCCTCTCCAGCTTCATCTCCCTCCAGTCTCTACACCCAGCCCCCAGCTTGACCCAAACCTTGCAATCTATACATGAGTCATATGAATATGCAGAAATGTTCCATATATATGATTATAGCTACATATAGGAACTATATACATAGTATATGTATAATTATATATCTCTAATATTTGGCACCTTGAAGGCACTTGGTAAATATTTATAAGAGGACAATTCAGTGTTTTCATAAAAGGCCTAAAAGTGAATTATGGATGAAAAAAATATATATATTCAATTTCTTCTAAAAGCTAGGTGAATATTGAAAAGGCAGACTTGTTTATTTAAATATTCAAATACATACTGACAGGAAATTAAGAACTTATAAATTATATTGAGAAGGGGAAAAAGAGAAGGAAAGAGTGGGAAAACAAGGAGAGAAGAGGAGTCTGGAAGAAAGCTTCACCTCAATTTTACAATGCGACAACTAAGTGAAGAAAATTTGCAAACATTACAATTAATCCGTGTGCAGGAAATTGTTCTCCATTTTTCAGAAAGTGATAAACCTAAGGCCTTATGGTTAGCCTTAAAGAATATAGGCACTTAAGTATCAGTGCTTTTATTTGTTTTCTGGGGAAAGAAGTGCGTCATTAACTTTTAAAAGCTGTCCAACCAGTTCTCAAACTAGCACCCCATCCAACAAAAGTTTAATTAGGTTTGGAGTTTTGTTTAAACTGACAGCTGTGGTTCAAAAAGCCCCCAAGGTCAGTGGTATAGTTTGCATCTTAAATAATCAAATTGCCCAAAGGTATTCTGTGGTTCTACAGTTATTTTTTATTCTGATTTGCAACATATCTAGTTAATATGTTAAGAATATGGCTTATTCAAATGCAAAATATTTTTACAGTATCTCTGAATAAATAAAAAAAAAAGAGGGGGGAGCAGTTATTCTTCACCTATTCACTAAGTAGACATCCTGCAACCTCACGGATCTAGCAGAGACAGGAAGCAGGATGTAAGCAAAAAAAGGCCTTAGAGCAGGCAAAAGAGATGTCAGCAAAGGTCCTTGCAGAGAAAACTCACACACTTTCCCATAGGAAAGCTGCAGAGGCCCTCCCTCAGAGGTTATTTACTCTCACTTTACAAACAATATTACCAGGCTTATTTATCTAGTTTCAAAGCCTAGGGCAGAATAGAAATAAGATATTAGAAAGAGAGCTGTGGAAGAGGGGCTGCTTACAGTGTACTGAAATACTGACTACAAAAAACAGAGACAGTCAGCATGGTAGAAAGAAGGAAACAAAAATGATTTTAAAAAGGAGGTCAAATATGTGGTGACAGAAAGAAATCTAACTATAGGAGGTGAACACACAGGGTAAATATATATGTGCCTTACTGCTAAAGTGTACAGATGAAACTTATTGGATTTTGTTAACCAATGTCACCATAAAAATAATTAATTAATTAGCTAGTTAATTAATTAAAAAAAAAAAAAGAAAACGAGAGAAGTCAAAGCACAGCTGAATGTAGAGTGTGAAGCAAACACTTCAATCACCCAAAAAGACCCTGGGCATCACTATATTATAGCATAGTATAAGGAACCAACATCCAAAATGGTGCCCTTTGCCCTCAAGGAAAGGATCAAGTTAGCACCCTCACTAGAGCATACCTGAGCCAGGTAATGGGAATGCAAAGAAGAACAAGTCATGCCTGTTTTTATAAAGGGAAAAGGTATTAACAGATTTTAGACAACATTTCTACTGAAAAAGTAAACTTTAAAAAGAGCCTATTTGTCCTTAAAGGACTGAACCCATAATAACTAAGAAAATTCAGCATCTAAGATGATTCATTTGCTAAGGGACCCTCATGATGGCAGTTACAATGTATTTAAAAATCTAGTAAAATATGTATTGGGTTGTAGAACCTAAACTCCACATGCATTTCAAATAGCTATTTGACAATATATAACATCAAGAACAGAAAAGTAGTTAGAGCACTTGGAGTTTGGTCTCTGCTCCTCCACTGACTATATGTGGTCTTGGCAAACCAGTTATTTCTGTGTCTTCACCTGTCAAATGACAAGTGTGAAGAGATAGTTTTGAAGTATCCACTAGTGTTTCCCTCTATCCCACATACCCAATGTTCTCCCTTTACCCAACCTGGCCTTTCTGGGTCCATGACCTCAGGTAAAATGTGCTATCACATAACATAAAGTGATAAAACAAGAGTCTTTCTCTGGCTTTCAGGTTTCAAAAACCTAGGGATCTTGTGGAACAAAAGAACATAGGACAATGATGACTGATTTGAGAGAAAGCAAGATAAATTTGTTTCAGTTAAAAACAATTGGATTCCTGGGCCAATTGTGTGATGAAAACTCAGATGCTGCTGGGTCCCTGGGCTTGGGGTTCACACCCAGCACCCCAGGGCTAAGCCCAAAGGAAATAAAAGGGAGCTGTTTTTGTGTGACTGGAGAGCAGAAAAGATCTGAAAGCACTTTCTACAGAGAAGACAAGAAGCAACAAGGCCTCAGAGAAGAAATGGCCATGTGGAAGTGTCAGAGCAGATGAAGCATTACATGATCTCGCAGAGTTTACCCTGCCCCAGCATGGCTTGAGAACAGCACAATGAATCCTGTATGCCCATGAGTGGAAAACACAGATAGGAGAGCTGGGGAAACTAAAGAAGCTTTAGAGATAGGAAGAAGGAGTAACTCAGCAGGGACCTGTGTGGACTAACAATGGAGGAAAGATCTGTCTAGCAAGTGGCATCTGTTGCCTACCACCAGGAGTAGAAGTCCAAACACTTCTGCCCATACATCTTGGTACTGGAGTTGCCACAAACAATTGAGCACTGGATGGATCGATGTTACGCAAAGAAGAGGCATATCAAGATCAGCTTTAGTAGCAGCCATCAGTCCACCATGGCCAGCAGGTCCCTCCTGACAGCCGATGCAAAAGTACTGGCCTTCACAGACCCTTCTTGTTCTGCAGAACGAAGGACTCCATCCCTTCCCTGCAAGGGACAGATATAGTTGGGGGTGGAGGGGAGGCCTGACCAGGTGCCATATGACACACACACTTAAGCAGAACAAAAAGGCACACGTTGAGTCTAAAACAGGAAAAACATTCCCCCACAAGGCTACAAGCCCAGTACAAGCTGTGAGGAACCTTTATCTCTTGATAAGGAAGTGTCCCAGGCTCAAGGCCCATTCTTATGGAACAAATGGGGGTCAAAAGACTGCATGCACAAGATTCCCTTTCCTAATGAGACCTAAGTAGACCACCAGATAGAAGTATGGATGTCTCAGCAGAAATCAGCATGGCACATGACCTTCAGGAACTCTAAATATTCCAGGGATGAGGAGGGAATCTCCAAATTGCCTAATCCAAATTTCTGTGGTCCTGATGAAATGGAAACTCCAAATAAAGACTAAATTGAGTTCTAGAGAAATAAACATTCTTCTTGCACATCTGTGTTTAGAGACTGAGATTCATACCCCCTACATTCTGAGACAGACTCCACAGCTATATAATCAAAAGACTAAGCCACAGAATAAGAAGAAATAATCTATGAATAACTTCATGTCAATAAATATAGGGAAACTTAGATAAAAAGAATCATTGTCTAGATATATATGTCACAAAATTGACCTGGGGGACAGAAGGAATTGATAGTCTAAATAAATTAATAATATTTAAAGACACGGAGATTTTTAAAATCTGTTTACACAAAACAAAACACCAGCCAAAATAATATTACAGGTGAAAAGTACCAAACTTTCAAGGAACAAATAATCCCTCTCTTATATAAACTGTTTTTAGAGAACAGAAAAAGAAAGCATTCAATTTATGCAGCCAGTACAATCTTGATACCAAAAATGGAGAACAGTACAACAAAAAAGTGTACACCAATCTCACATGCGAACACAAATGCAAAAGCCCTAATAAAAATTCTCAATGTATACAAACATACTGTAATATAACCAAGAATGTTTTCCCCAGAACACAAGGATAAATCAAAAGGACTAATATATCACAATAACAGATTAAGGAGAAAAAGTATGATTATTTCAATAGAAGCAGAAAAAATATTCAACAAAATTCAACACTCATTCAGATTAAAAATCTTAGTAGGCTGAGTAAGTGAACTTAATAAAGAATATCTATCAAAAAGCTCTAGTAAACATTATACTTAGTGGTGACACTAAGAACCAAGCCTTTGTTTTAAAGTCAGGAATAAAAAACAGAAGTGCTATCAACACTTTCATTAAACACCAATTTTATTAAATAAAAAATTCTACAGGCAAACTATTAAAACAAAGAAGAAGGTTCAGAAAGGCTATGGAACATAAGATCTACGTACTAAAACCAATATTGTAATGATTTAAACTGTAAATAGAAAAGAAATACCATTCACATGAGCAATAAAATCTGTAAGATAGGTATGTGTGGGTGGGTGGGTGGGTGTAGTTAAATGCTCTAGTTACAACATTATGATTAAACCTTACAGTCCTCATCTTACTTGACTTTGCAGGATTTGACACAGTTATTGCATGCTTCTGGAAATACTTTCTCCACTTGGTTTCTAAGACACCATACACCTTCTCCTGGTTTTTCTATATCTGGCTTTTCTTTGCAGTTTCTTTTATCATTCTACCTCTTCTCACTTCTTCTAAAGAAATGGTATGCCCCCAGGCTCTTAGTCATTAGATTTCTACTCTCTTCCATCTACATTTTTCCTTTGGCCATCTCTTCCAGTTTAATGAATTCAAATACATCTGATCACTAATGATTCTCAAACTTTCTAGCCCTAACCTCCCCTCTAAACCCTAAAATTATAACTTAAGTATTCAACATCTCCACTTGTCCAAAATCAACCCCACAACCTGGCTCACCTTTGGTCATCAAAATCTCAGAAAATAAAAACTATGTTCTACCAGTTAGCTTCACCCATCAAAAATCATGGAGTCATCCTTGACTCTTTTTTCTCCATGCATTCAACCCATAAGCAAACTTGGAAATGTACGCTAAATCAGATCATTTCTCACCTCTTTTCTCCACCATTGTTGTCCCAAACCACCATCATCCTTCACCTGGATTATTACAATAGGTGTAACTGGTCTTCCTTCCTCTCCCTATAATCTATTGTCCACACAGCGGTCAGATGATTATTTTAAAACAAGGTTAGATCATGTCACGCCTCTGCTTAAAACCCTCCAGTGTCTTCCCACGTTACTCATAGGGAAACCTCAAGTTCTCAGTATAGCCTACAAGACTATACATTAGTGATCCCCAGCAGGGATGATACTGCTCTCTAGGGAACATTTATAAATTGCCTGAGGGATGGAGGGAGCATTTTTGGTTGTTACAATGTGAAAGAGCTACTGGCATTGAGTGGGCAAGGAAGGACAACAGATACGCTAGACATCCTGCAGTTCACAGGATAGTACCACAAAACAAAGAAATGTCCCACATCCTGCAAAAATTTCAGATGTCTGGAAAAGCTTTCATGTGCGTGAAAGACATTTTAGAAATATATGAAACAAGAGTCTAACTCCATTTCATATATTTAAACACAAAATCTTACCTTTATTTAGCCATACTATATTTTCCAGGAATGCAACTACTGTGCAAATCAAAGAAAGATTGTACTTTGTTTTCTTGGGAACTTCAACAAGAGTTCCTTACCATTTTAGAATATCAGGAGAGCCAAAGGCAACTCTGCTACTAGTAGTTTATTCACCAGAACAACACACCTGTTTCATTCTGCATTCATCGCAGTTGCATGCAAATATATCGAAAGGATACATTAAGTTCATTTTGTAAACTTAGAACCAAACATAATTTAGCAGAGACATGTGAAACACAGGAATAATGAATATTTAATTATGTTTTAAAGTTTTAAATATATATAATTGGCAATCTATATAATTTTTAAATACTTTTTAGCAAAAACGATAATAAATTTGTCATTAAAATTACCCATAGAAGTTATTTAATTTTGAATGACCCGTTGTTTTATTTTACTCTCAAACCACAGAGGTCCATTTCTCCATGTCTTTTTGTATTACTTTTTCTGTTTTCCAGTCCATCATGTAGTCTTAGCATCTATCAAAAGATATGGCTTCCAAGGTCTTTTCAAGTTCCAGAGACTGAACATGTCCTGACATAGGTTAAGATTCCAAGTTGGAAAATATGGGGGGTTTTTGCTCCATGTCACAACAGGGATTTATTTTGACACTACACTTATAAAGAGGCCTAGTTCATTTTCTCCATTTCAAAAGTCCTTAATTGGTCATAGCATACATTCCTAACTTCAGTTTATTTCCCATTTTCTCTTATCATATACATACATGTCTGCTATTTTTTTGGTTTTTTATCATTTTAATTTTTTTCTATTATTAGTTTCAAGTATTCAGTACATTGGTTAGACATTTATATAGTTTATGAAACAATCCTGCAATTACTCTATCAGCCCTCTGGCTCTACACATAGCCATTTCATTACTGCTGACCTCATTCCCTACTCTGTGCTCCCCATGCCCGTGACTATTTATCAACTACTAATTTGTACTTCCTTAACCCCTCACCCTTTTCACCACCCTCCTCTCTGGCCATCACCAGATTGTCCTCTACATTTGTGAATCTCTTTTTGATTAGTTTGTTCTTTTTTGTTCCTTAGTTTCTGCATATAAGTGAAATCATATGGTATTTATCTTTCTCTGACTTATTTTGCTCAGCGTAGTAACCTCTAGGTCCATTCATGTCATTGCAAATTGTAGAATTTCATTCTTTATGGCTGAGAAGTATTCTATTGTATATATAAACCATAACTTCTTTATTCAATTTTCTATTGACGGGCATTTAGGTTGCTCCCATATCTTGGCTAATGTGAATAGCCCTGCCGTGAAGATAGGGGTGCATAGATCTTTATGAATTATTGTTTTGGTTTTCTTCGGATAAATATCCAGAAGTACAATTGCTAGGTCAAAAGGTAGATCTATTTTTAACTTTTTGAGGAACCATAATATCTGCACCAATTTGCAATTCCATCAACAGTGCAAGAGGTTCCCTTTTCTCCACATCCTCGCCAACACTCGATTTTTGATTTATTGATGATGGCCATTCTTACAAGTGTGAGATGATAACTCATTGTGGTTTTAATCCACATTTCTCTGATGATTAGTGACATTGAGCATCCTTTCATATGGCTATTGGCCATCTATATGTCCTCTTTGGAGAAATATCTATTCAGGTCTTCTGCCCATCTTTTCTTTTTTTATGTTCTTTATTTTTATTTTTTATATATTTTTCTTTTTTTTAAATGCCAGCTTATTTATTTTTTTCATACTATATATACATAATTTTTTAAAATTTTATTTTTTATCTCCCTCCCCCCTTTCTGGTAACCACCAGTTCATCGTCCATGTCCATGAGTCTCTGTTTGTTTGTCTTGTTCATTTGTTGCTTTTAGGTTTGTATTCCACATATGTGATATCATGTGATTTTCAACCTTTTCTTTCTGGCTTATTTTACTTAGTATGATTATTTCAAGGTCCATCCATGTTGTTGCAAATTACAGTATTTCATTTCTTCTTATGGCTGAGTAATATTCCATTGTATATATGTACCACAGCTTCTGTAGCCAATCATCTATCATAGGACACTTTGGTTGCTTCCATGTCCTGGCCACTGTGAATAATACTGCTATGAACATCGGTGTGAAAATATCTTTTTGAATATGAGTTTTCAAGTCTTTGGGGTAAATACCCAATAGAACGATTGCAGGATCATATAGTACATCAATTCTTAGTCTTTTGAGGAAACTCCATACCGCTTTCCATACTGGCCGTACCAATTTGTAGTCTCAGCAGCAGTGTATGAGGGTTCCTATTTCTCCATATCCTCTCCAACATTTGTTATTATTTGTCCTGTTGATTACAGCCATTCTAACAGGTGTAAGATGGTATCTCATTGTGGTTTTGATTTGCATTTCTCTAATAGCTAGCAATGTTGAGTGTCTTTTCATATATTTGTTGACCACTTGTATGTCCTCTAGGGAGAAGTGTCTGTTCAGGTTCTTTGCCCATTTTTTGATTGGATTGTTTTTTTGTTGTTGTTACTGAGTTGTAGGAGTTCTTTGTATATTTTGGATATTAGGCCCTTATTGGAGGTGTTGCTTGCAAATATATTTTCCCATTCGGATAGTTGTCTCTTTACCTTGTTGACGGTTTCTTTTGCTGAGCAGAAGCAATATGGGGTCTTTTGTGCTTCCATACAAATCTGATGATTTCTTGTTCTATTTCTTTAAAAAATGCTGATGGGATTTTGATGGGGATTGCATTAAATCTGTATAATGCTTTAGGTAATATGGTCATTTTAACTATGTTGATTCTTCCAGTCCAAGAACACGGAATATCTTTCCATTTCTTTGTTCTTCTTCAATTTCTTTTACTAGGGTCTTATAGTTTTCATTATATAGGTCCTTTACATGTTTTGTTTGATGTAGTCCCATTTATTTATTTTTGCTCTTACTTCCCTTGCCTTTGAGGTCAAATTCATAAAATCCTCTTTAAGTCCAATGTCCTTGAGCTTAGTTCCTGTTTTCTTCTATGAATTTTATTGTTTCAGGTGTTATATTCAGGCCCTTAACCTATTTTGAGTTAATTTTGGTCTGTGGTGACAACAGTCTAGTTTCATTCTTTTGCAGGTGGCTTTCCAGTTTTCCCAGCACCACTTATTGAAGAGGTTTTCCTTTCTCCACTGTATATTTCTGGCATTTCTGTCAAAAATTATTTGCCCATATAAATATGGGTTAATTTCTGGACTCTCAATTCTGTTCCACTAGTCGGTGTGCCTGTTTTTCTGCCTATACCATGCCATTTTGATTACTGTCACTTTGTAGTATAATTTGAAGTCAGGCAGAGTGATGCCTTCAGCCTTATTCTTTTTTCTCAGGATGGCTTTGGCAATATGGGGTCTTTTGTGCTTCCATACAAATCTGATGATTTCTTGTTCTATTTCTTTAAAAAATGCTAATGGGATTTTGATGGGGATTGCATTAAATCTGTATAATGCTTTAGGTAATATGGTCATTTTAACTATGTTGATTCTTCCAGTCCAAGAACACGGAATATCTTTCCATTTCTTTGTTCTTCTTCAATTTCTTTTACTAGGGTCTTATAGTTTTCATTATATAGGTCCTTTACATGTTTTGTTAGATTTATTCCTAGGTATTTTATTCTTTTTGTTGCAATTGCAAAAGGAATTATTTTTTCCACTTCTTTTTCTGACACTTCGTTATTAGAGTATAGGAACGTTATGGATTTTTGAACGTTGATTTTGTATCCAGAGACTTTACTGTATTTGCTTATTGTTCCTAGTAGTGTTCTTGTGGTGTCTTTAGGGTTTCCTATATAGAAAATCATGTCATCCATAAAGAGTGACAGTTTGACTTCTTCATTTCCTATTTGGATGCCTTTTATATCTTTCTCTTGCCCGATTGCACTCGCTAGGACCTCCAATGTTATATTGAATAATGGTGGCGATAGTGGACAGCCTTGCCTTGTTCCTGATCTTAGAGTGAAGGTTTTTAGTTTTTCACCATTAAGTATAATGTTGGATGAGAGCTTGTCATATATGGCCTTTATTATGCTAAGGTACTTTCCTTCTATACCAATTTTGTTAGGTGTTTTGCTCATAAATGGGTGCTGTATCTTGTCGAAGGCTTTTTCTGCATTTATTGATATGATCACATGATTCTTATTCTTAATTTGTTTATTTGGCATATCACATTAATTGATTTGCGTATGTTGAACTATCCCTGTGACCTTGGGATGAAGCCCACTTGATCGTGATGTATAATCTTTTCAATATGTTGCTGTTTTTGGTTCTTCTGCCCATTTTTTAATTGGACTATGGTTTTTTGTTGTCGAGCTGTGCGAGTTCTTTATATATTTTGGATATTAACTCCTTATCATATGTATCATAAGTGAATATTTTCTCCCATTTAGTAGTAGGTTGTTTTTAGTCTGCTATTATTTATCCTAGCATGTATTCTAGTTCCACCTTCACTACTTTTTCATTTTCTGGTCATTCTTTTACATTATGGCTGCTTATATGCATAGCCAAAACACATTTATTATCAGTAAATGCATCTAATAATTAATTTTGTATTCCAGTGTAGTCATTTATAATTTAATTATAAATTACTTTCATTTTTCTTTTATATTACAAATAGGGTATTTTATTAATTTTTGACATTACATGGATAGGTATATAATAATTATCTATTTGTTTATGTCAGGATAGTAAAAGGGGCAAAATATATGCAAATTAAATGCAATAAGAAAGGAATGTTGGGTCTAATAGTACTGAGAACCACTGTCCTGGTGGTTCTCAATACTGACTTGTAATCTGGCTTTCTGACTCATATCTCCTACCATACTCTCCACTCAAAGTCTCCCATCTTGTTGTTCCTCAAACATCACAGGAATATTCCTGCCTTGGAGGTTTCCAGTGTGTCATCCCTCGGCCTGGAATTATTTTGCCTTGCTCCATTCCTTCCTTCAAATCTCTGCTCAAATGTCATGTTCTCTTACAGTTCTTTCTTAACCATCTGGTTTAAATCTCTCTTTTATCCTGCATTATTCTTTTTTTATGCCACTTATGGCCACCTGAAAGACATTACTGATTTGTTTGCTCTTTGCTTCCTCACTCTAAAATTTGTTTACTTTGAACCCCCAAATAGCGGGGATTTCTTTTGCTTATTGCTATTTCCCAGCATTTGGTATAGTGCCAGACACAATAGGTACCCAATAAAACTGAATAGATACCTCACACCTGTCAGAATGGCTATTCTTAAAAAGTCAACAAATAACAAGTATAGGTGAGGGGGTGGAGAAAAGGGAACTCTCACACACTGTTGGTAGGATTGTAAATTGGTGCAGCCACTATGGAAAACAATATGGCGATTCCTCAGAAAACTAATAGAATTACCATACAACCCAGCAATTCAACTTCTGGGTATTTATCCAAAGAAAATGAAAACATAAATTCAAAAAGACATATATGCCCCTATGTTTATTGCAGCATTATTTACAATAGCCAAGATATGGAAGTAATATAGGGGTCCATCAATGAATGAATGGATAAAGAAGATGTGAGATATATATTATGCAACAATGAAAAAGAATGAAATTTTGCCATTTGCAGCAACATAGATGGACCTGGAGGGTATATACTAAGTGAAACAAATCAGAGAAAGACATACCACATGATTTCATTTATATGTGGACTCTAAAAAGAAATGAACAAACAAAACAAAAATAGACTCATAAAAACAAAGAACAAATTGATGGTTGCCAGAGTGAAGTTTGTGGAGGTGAGGGGAAGGTGAAGGGGAATATAGCAGATAATATTGTGATAGTGCTGCACAGTGACAGATGGTCATTAAACTTAGTGTGATGACCACACCATTAGGTATATAAATGTCGAATCACTATGTTGTACACCTGAAACTAATATATTGTTTGCAAACTAAACTTTAATAAAAATTTTTAAAACTGAACGGATAGATCCATTGGGTAGAATGTCTTAAAGGCCAAAGAATGTGCTGGTAGGAGCCTGAATCCAGCAGGTAGGTTCCAGGTCCTTTGTTACCAATTGAGACACTGCCGTCATGGTATTAAATGTTTGTGATGTTGAACATTCATTTAACATTTCATTTGAAGAAAGATTTCCACAATCGAAAAGTACTGAAAAGCCACTGGCCTTTCAGATTAGCAAAAATTCAAAAAACAGTAATGCACAATGCTGGAGAGGACATAAAGAAACAGATTGGTACTCACTATTTGTGGGGATGTAGGCGGTTCAAATTTACTTGAGGGCTAGGTGGAAGTACGTACCAAGAGCCTTTAAAAATGCAGTATATTTAACGTGTTATTTCACTTAAGATCATTTTACTCTCACAGTATTATAAGGTTAATATTTTTAACTGTAATGCACAGATGAGAAAACAAGCACCGATCACTTTAAGGAACAAATGAATTACAAATCAAGGATCCCTATCTAGATCATTAAACTGCAATTCCAGGGCTTTCTCCACCATTTTCCATAGTCTGCTAGTTCTGTTATGCTACCTAACTCCTTAAAACTAAAAATTGTTGTCACATAAAGTCTTTCAATTCTGAGTGCCTAGTACAATGCTAAACTTTTCAGATGCTCAATAAACCTTTGTTGAAAGAGGGAATAACTCTTCGAGCCAAAAAAGTTTTCATAGACGGTGCACGATCCATAGAGACTATGACAAAAGCTCTTCTCTTCTACTCTCTTCCATAGTAACAGTGTGTGAACATTGGCACACAGCTGTCCAGAATAGTGACTCCATTTTTTTTCTTTTTTGTAGCTAGACGTGGTCATGTGGGTAAGTTTTGGCTTACAAAATATAAGCAGAGGTTGTAGGCACACACTTTTCTTTTTTAAAGACTTCCTGCCGGTGTGAATACAGATTTGATGGCCAGAGTAGCCATAGTCGACCTTGAAATGACCTTTATAATGAAGGTCACAATCAGTGAAGCACTAAGATGGCAGAATACTGAATTTTTGACTCTGCAAAATACCATATCATTCGTACATTACTGTTTACATGACCTTTTTACAAGAAAGAAATAAACTTTTAAGTCACTATTGTCCAAGTCACTATTATTTGGAGTTTTCTGATTACCTGCACTCATTAGCTGCCCAGAACTAGTTCTGTTAGGCCTGCCACTTACTTCCATTTCCCTGTTACCTGATATTTCACTAAACTGATTTGGCATTGTACGAGTGACAGCCTATATGAATTATGCATTCCACTTAGCATTTTCAAAGATTCCATTGTAGATGGATATTTAATAAGCTTTTTCACTTAACTCTAAAGAGCAATAGAACAAAGTCATGCATAAAAAGTCATAATTCAGTGAACTGTTTAATAATCACTTTCCAGAATAATAATTGATTGTCAAAGACTGTACACCTAGGCAGGTCTCAACAATGTAATGAAATCGGAACAATGAAAAGTGTCTCAGCTGTCTCAATCTTTCATTTCTTCAGAACCCTATTGCCAATGATTAAGAGATGAAGAGCTTGAGACTGGAAATGTTCTTGAGGGGAAATCTGGCTGAAATGATGAGGTCTGGATTTATTATAATCTCCTCCTGTGTGCCTAATAAATTTGTAGTAAGCCAAGCAAAGGACAGGAATTTTATTTACTGTATTATCTGAGATCTAAAGAGAAGAGAGACTATTATTTTAAAAGGTGGGAAAGGGGGTGGAGGGTGCAAAGAATTTTACTTATTATCAAAACTCATCAAATCTGATGACTAGTATACTGATTAACAGTTAGCCATGTGATCTTGGCGCTCCCATAGTCTTACTTAGATAATATCCAAAATATTGGCTCTTCCTCCTGGCTTTTGGGAATTCCTGGTAAGGCCACTTACACAACTCTCCATTCTCTCAAGATGAGGGATCTTAACAACTTGATGTTGGGACCCACCACATATAATAAGATTTCAAGTATGTCAATAGTTCTTCTTCCCCAAAAGAATGGGTACGCATAACCTATACTTATTGGGCTAGACAGAAAAAGTACTTCCAGATATTTCTTCACTTCAAGAATGGCTCAAAGGTTTCAAAATAAAATAAAGCTAATAAGATGAAGTAGAAGTGGGTCAGTCTGTCACTCTGCCTTTATTTGACAGGGGATGGCAGAAAATGGAGATTTTATCTATTTATATTAACAGCAACCTAAGTGGGTAGAATCAATGGTACCTGAGTGAATGCAAATTGTTAGTGATCATATAACCAACAGCTTAAGTCATCACTACGTGTAATTCATCCCACCTGTATCCTTTCACTTCACACACAATGTTGTATCTCATCGAGTCCCATCACACATCCACTATCTCTACTACCACCACAGGGCTCTGTGAGCAGTAAATCCTTGCTTCTTGCTGCCCTTCCCCAGGTCTAAGTGTGCTGGACTCAGAAGTCACCAGCAAGAGGCTTCTCAGAAGAGAGTGTGACGATCTTCCCACTAATGCAGAGTCATCACAAAGGTATGAGAGGGGAGAAGTTACGGTGAGAAATAATTCTGGATATCTGGAGTCTAGATCTTAAGACAGTGAGAGATAAAAGGAAGGGAAGATGGGGGAAAAGAGAAAGGAAGTGCCATTAACATGATGTAACACAAATAAAAACAATTCTGGTCTAGCCAGGAGAACTAAATGGGTTCTGGTCCCAACTATGCTAATTAGCTGTATGGTCTTGCAAAAATCACTTTCTCTCATTGGGTCTATTTTGTTATCTCTAATACAAAGTTAATTAGGTTACCTTCCAGCTACAGACACTATTTTAATGAGAAATTGATGAAGGCAAGGAAATGCAATGGAAAAATTTATCACCAGGACTCTGAAAGTTATTTTCCATATAATAAGATCACAAAGTAAAACGGATCAAAGGAAATCTATTAAATGAGAATATATTATTTTTAGTTTCAATGCAATAGACTAAGAATTTAACCTTTTTCCTCCTATGCTTAAAAAAGGCATAAATATAATATATATGGCTAATTTTGGCAAGCCATCCTTCTCCACTATGATGAGACCAAGATTCAGCACACTTTGCAGTAGACAAAGGAAACTGCATACTTGTAAGAGAATATTCCCCCAAAATGAAATATATATTCAGCACAACTAGATAATGGGCTATATTATCAGTCTATCAGACCGCTTTCACTTGGGATGAGATGCTTAAACGTGATTGTGGTTGGCTAGTTCTCAAGATTTTGATTTTGCTGTCAAGACTGTTTATCTACCCATCCTTATTAAAAGCCACATGTTTACCTACTATGCTCTAAAACAAGCATTGTAAAGAACACATCTGCCTAGCTTCAGGCTGTTTACAGCTACAGAATGACAGACTTAAGTCGCAACCAAATACTGTACTTTTCAATAATAAAAAACAAACAGTACAATAAGTCAGTGAAGTGTAACCTAACTGGAATATTCAGTTGGTTCAATCTGCTGTCAAGGAAGCCATATTATTCTAAGCCCTGATATCAACTTCACATTGTAATAAAACTTCTAAATTGTATAAATTCTTTCCTCTCGTTTTACACAAAATAGATGAAAGTTATGATTTGAAAATATCACAAAAATTACCCTTATAGTAGACTAAAACTCTACAATGTGAAGGTGGCATAAATTATGCAATTTACAGCCTAGTGCCCACCTCACCTTCCACTGAAGGAGATTCTACGTTCTGGGATCAGTCCTTAAAATTTAAAAGCATTACAAAGGTCTACATTAGGAAATCAAAGTTAAAATTCGGTTATGTATTGAAATAACAATCAATGAAGGGGAAATGCTTTTATTCTAAATATCCAAATAACTGTACCTGAAATAGCCAGAAAAAGCTATTATTTTGCCAACACTTCAAAATCCTTCACCTTACCTCACATGTACTAAAACTCTGGTATATATGAAGATGACTCACTTTCAAGATTCCAATGCATTTGTCCTTTATGGTCTAAATTAACAAAATTTATTACACAAACAGGCAAAAGGAAAAACTCATTTATGGGCATTGTCTATACTAAAAAAAAAAATACATCTGAATTTTACAATAAATAGGCATCTCATTTTTCAAGAAACCTGTATTTCAATCTTGAAAGAAAATCCTTGTGGAAAATAAACTGCACTTGTAACCAACAAAGAATAAGTTTATTTTGAAGGAACAACGTCCAGCTTGGTTGAAAATTATTACTCCAATCAAATCAGCTAAAGGAATTGGAACTTTCCTTCAAGAACTAATATAAACATCTTAATTTCCATCTTTAAAAAATTAATGAAAATCAAACACATCAACATTTTGTAATTATTGAGAGCAACCAAATATTATCTGAGAGATTTTTAAATTCTGCAGAAAAAATGTAAATTAAGACACTTCTAGGTTCACCTGTAATGCCTATGAAGGTGATAAAGCACTGCACAAAGAAAATGTGTAAAAAAAAGTGTAATACTGTGTCTGTCATTTTGTCAGCTTACGATCATTTTCTTTTTTTTTTTTTTTTATGCCTACAGCACCTGGTCTTCCTATGTGGTCTCCCATCCAAGTACTAACCAGGCTCGATCCTGCTTAGCTTCCAAGATCATATAGGACTGGGCTTGTTCAGGGTAGCATGGCCATAGGCTGTGTCTGTCATTTTGAATAGAAAGGATCTGCTTTTGAATAGAAAAGATTGCTTTTCTTTGCCCAAATCCTGGTAGGCTCTCTGATTATACCTCCAATGAGCAAAGATTGGTTCCTAGGGTAGGGAAAGATGAAATTTGAAAAGCAAAGACCCAAGAAAATGTTTAATGCTATGGCATAATATGCAGCTATTTAAAAGAATAAATTAGAAGATATACATATTTGATATATGTCCATTGATATGTATCAAAAGTTGCAGAATGTGTAGCATATGTTGTTTTTGTAAAAAAAAAAAAACCCAATATGTGTATGTATATGTGCACATTTGTACTAAAGAATTAAGATGTCAAAGGATAAACAACAATAAGTATTGGTTACTGTTTGGGAGCTAAGAAAGGCTTAGAAGAGAATATATTAGTTTCCTTGTGTTAAAGAGTGTGATAACATTTTAAAATTTTTATTTTGAGATAATTGTAGATCCATATTCACTTGTATCAAATAATACAGGGGTATCCCATTTACCCTTTACCTAGATTTCCCCAATGGTAATATCGTGCAAAACCATAACACAGTACCACAACCAGGATACTGAAACTGATACAGTCAAAACACAAAACATTTCTATCACCACAAGGATTTTTCATGTTGCCTTTCTAAAGCCACACATACTTCCTTCCCACCCTCCTCTACCCCAAGCCTGTCTTTAACCCCTGGCAGTCGCAAATCTGTCCTCCATTCCCATTATTTTGTCATTTTAAGAATGCTGTATGAGTGGAATTATATAGTATCTAACAAGATTGGTTTTTTTGCTTCAGCATAATTTTCTGGAGACTCATCTAGGTTGCTGCAGGTATTGGTAATTTATTTCTTTTTATTATTGAATAATATATCCATTTACTCCATGAAGGACATCTGAATTGTTTCTAGTTTTTAGTTATTTAGTAATAAAAGCTGCTATGAACATTCATCTCAAGTTTTTGTTTGAATACAAGTTTTCATTTCTCTAGGATAAATGCACTCCTTTACCTGTCTTCCACAAATTTGGACACATTGTACTTTTATTTTAATTTAGTTCAATGTCTTTATTTTAAGTTCCCTGAGACTTCCTTGTTGATCCATGGATTATTTAGGACTGTATTGTTTAGATTCCAAGTGTTGGGAGATTTTCCTATTATCATTCTGTTATCGATTTCTAGTTTGATTCCATTATGGTCAGAGAACACACTCTGTATGATTTCTCTTAAATTTACTAAAGTTCATTTTTACAGCCCAGATGTGGTCTCAGTATGTGCTCCATGGAGAGTTTACAAAAATGTGTATTTGCTCTTGTTCTATAAATGTAGATTAGATCCTGATGGTTCATGGTGTTGTTGAGTTCTTCTATGTGCTTGGGGAATTTCTGTCTAGTTTCGCTACCAATAGTTAAAAGAAGAGTATGGAAGTCTTCAACTACAATTATAGATTTGTCTATTTCTCTTTTTAGTTTTACTTCAAATATTTTTCAGGTCTATTATTTGGTTCATAATACTTAGAATTGTTTCATCTTCTTGGTGGATTGATCTTTCATCATATTGTAATGCCCTCTGTGTCTCTAGTGATTTCCTTTGTTGGAAAGTCTACTGTATCTGAAATGAATATGGCCATCCTGCTTTCTTTTGATTAATGAGTGTATGATATAGTTTTTATCCTTTACTTTCAACCTGCATATACCATTACATAGAAGTAAGTTTCTTGTAGACAATATATTGCAATCCACTTGCAAATCTCTTTCAATTGGTGTATTTGGACTATTTATATTTAATGTAGTTATTGACAGAATTTGAAGCTGCCACTTTATTTTGTTGTTGTTCTTTTTATTTTTTTCTATTTACTTTTACCTCCCTTCCAATGGGTTAACCATTTTTAGAACTCTATTTTAATTTGTCTGTCATTCTTTTTAATGAATCTTTGTATAGCTTTTTTATTCATTGCTCTAAGTATTAAATTATATATACATAACATCACAGTATATGGGTATTGTAATTTTCCAATTAGAGTGAAGCACAGAATCCTTACCTCCCTTTACGTCCATTTACATTCTCCCCTACTCATAATTGTCTTAAATATTTCCTCTGCATACATTTAGAACTACATCAGTGTTAAAAATTTAGAATCAACTATAAACACAATTTATTTTTTCAATTACAGTTGACATTAAATATTATTCTATATTAGTTTCAGGTGTACAGCACAGCTGAACATTTATATAATTTACGAAGTGATCCCTTGATTAGTCTAGTACCCATCAAAGTAATACAGTTATTACATTATTATTGACTATATTCCTTATACTGTACTTCACAGCCCAGAGACTATTTTGTAACTACCAGTTTGTACTTCTTAATCCCTTCGCCATTTTCATCCAGCCTTCCCAACCCCCTCTCATCTAGCAACTATCCATTTGTTCTCTGTATCTATGAGTCTGTTTCTGCTTTGTTCGTTAATTAATTTTGTTCTTCAGAGTCCATATATAAATGAGACCACGTGGTATTTGTCTTTCTCTGTTTGATTTATTTCACTTAGCATAATACTTTCTAGGTCCATCTATGTTTTTGCAAATGGTAAGATTTCATTTTTTATGGCTGAGTAATATTCCACTGTATATATGTACCACATCTTCTTTATCCAATTGCCTATCAATTGCTTCCATACCTTGGCTACTGTAAACACTGCTGCAGTGAACATAAACCGTCAACAAAATGAAAAGACAACCTACTGAATGGGAGAAGGTATTCACCAATGATACATCTGATAAGGAGTTAATATGCAAAATTGATTTTAAAAACTCATACAACTCAACACCAAAACAAACCAAACAATCCAATTAATGGGCAGAGGACTTGAATAGACATTTCTCCAAAGAGAACATACAGATGGCCAATAGACATATAAAAAGATGCTCAACGTCACTAATCATCACGGAAATGTGAATTAAAACCACCATGAGATATCACCTTACACCTGTCAGAATGGCTATCATCAATAAATCAACAAACAAGTGCTGGTGAGGCTGTGGAGGAACAGGAACCTTCCTGCACTGTGCAAAATGGTGCAGCCACTATGAAAAACAGTACAGAGAACTACCTTAAAAATAGAACTACCTTATGAACCAGCAATTCCACTGCTGAGTATCAATCCCTAGAAATCCAAAATACTAATTCAATAGACATATGTATCCCTATGTTCATCAAATACAATTTAGAAAGCTCAAGAGGAGAAGAAAACTCTATTGTATTTAGCCATAATTTTTATTGAGTTCTTCCTTCACAGTGTCTCATGAGTCCTTTTTTCTATTTGCTTTGTTTTGTTTTGTTTCTGTTTAGAGAACTTCCTTTCACCATTCTTTTAAGGTAGGGCTGCTAGTGACAAATTCTCTTAGCTTTCCTTCATCTGACATCTTGATTTCCATTTCATTCCTAAAGGATAATTTCACTAGATATAGAATTCTGGCTAGACAGTTCTTTCCTTTCAGCACTTGAAAAATGATGTGCCCATTCTTTCTGGCCTCTATAGTTTCTAATGAGAAACCCACTGTTATTCAAGTTGTTTTCACATGTTAACACATTCTCTCTCACTGTTTTCAAATTTTTTTCTTTTCCTTTAAAATCCAAAGTTTGACTACTATGTTTTTTAGTACAGATTCCTTCAGGTTTCTTTGGTTTGGGGTTCACTCAGCTTCCAGGACTTTAATGACATAAAGATCTTTTGTTATAGTCCAGGTTCCTGAGGCTCTATTCATTTTTTTTTTCTGTCTGTCTCTCTGTTAGTCAGATTAAGTTGTATTGTTCCATCTTCAGTTTCACTGATTCTTTCCTCTGTCCTCTCCATTCAGCTGTTGAACCATCTATTGAGTTTTTATTTCAGTTGTTGTTTTATATCTTCTGTCTCTTTCCTAAGACTTTCTATTTCTCTGCTGACACTATTTTTTCATTGTTTCAAGTGTGCTCATAATTGCTCACTGAAGTATTTTTTGAGAACTACTTTAACATCTTTGTCACATAATTCTAACATCTCTGTCATCTCAATGTTAGCATCTATTAATTGTCTTTTTTTTTCTTTCGAATCAAGATGTTCCTAGTTCTTAGTATGTCAAGTGATTTTGCATTGAAACCTGAACATTTTGCGTATTAGACAACGAGAGTCTGGATCTTATTTAAACTTTGTCTTAGCTGGCTTCCTCAGATACTGCTCTAGTAGGGGTAGTCGGGGAGGGCAGGAGCTGCCTCCTTACTGTCAGGTAGAGGCAGTAGTCCATGTTCCCAACTTAGGCTCTGCTGGCACTGGAGGTGTGGGCCTCCTTGTATAGTTGGTGGTAGTAGGGGTTCTGGCTCCCATTAGGCCTCTATTGACACCATTCTAGTTGGGAGGAATAGGAGTGTCTCGTTATTGTTCCCCACATGGCCTTCAGGGACACAAAGGGAGAGAGGGTGTGTAGCATCTTTATTGTCAGGTCCTTCCCTCCAACTTTTGGAGTCTTCTCATGTTTGTCTTATATATAATGTCCAGGGTTAGTATTTAATTGTACTTAGCAGAAGGAATATGGAAAAGTACATCTGTTTCATCTTCCCTAAAGTAAAAGCAGAATAAGTTTTATGAAATAATATTTTCTTACAAACTATACATTATTTGATCATAAGAGACCTTGAAACATGAATTCCCTCTTACCTAAGTCATGTTGAGCCATTATTTTACCATTTTTTTTTTTTTTTAGTTGTATGACCAAAAACAATTACACATGAAATAAGCAAGGATGGGCTGGCTCCTTCATCTTCAATTAACATCCAGAAGGTAGTCTCTGAACTCCAGTCTCATATAAGCAGACTCTATTTTGTGAGTGATAATATTGAATTCCTCAGAACAATAAACATAGGACCTTACAACATTTCTAACATTCCTGCTATAGTGTATGCATATTGTTTAGGCCAGTGGTTCTCAACCGGGTGGGGGGATGAAGGCAGCAATTTTGCCCTTCTCCCTAGGGTCTCATTTGGCAACATCTAGAGATATTTTACTGTCATGACTTCTGGCGTAGAGGGGAGTAGAGGATTGTGCTACTGGGATCTAGTGGGTAGAGGCCAGGAATAATTCTAAACATTCTACAGTTCACAGGACAGCCACCCACAATGAAGAATTATCCAACCCAAAATGTCAATAGGGCCAAGGTTGGGAAACCCTGGTTTAGCATGTCTGACCTACATTTATTTGATAGCTAAATTTCATCTTCAAGTATTCTGAGCATCTATTGGCCTATGTAATTATTTATGGAACTCTGAATGCTAGGTCTGCAGTGGCCTTACTCAAGCTCTAAAAAGAGACAACACACCCTGCAGAGGTTGTCTTATCTTTTTCCTTTCCCTCTAGAGACTGCAGTGCAGCTCTAAGTTAAGATGTCTCAAGTGAAGAACCATATTTCTTACTTATCCTGGAGAGAACGTTGTTTATATAAACTCCAAATGTTTAAAACAAATATCCTTATTCTAATCTTAAGAACTTTTTAAATCACAATTTAGACCACTTTTACACTTGCATTTTTATTGCTATCTCTCGCCTACCCAGCCAGAGCCATTTCAACCACTTCTCCATTGTTACCTTTTCGCCCTAATAAAACCTTCTGAAACCACTTTTATCCAAAATTATGCAAAGCTCCATCTTCTGGAATTGTTGGGGCAGGGGAAAGAAAAATTTTTAAAGCGAGAATTAAATCTAGGCTACACTAAAAATCAATTTATAATGGAAGGCAGGGATGGGACTAAGGCATTTGATAGTGGTCAAGTCTTGTAACACAGGGCTTGTGCCCCTGGTTCCTGACTACTGCTCCAGTCCACTCTCCTACATAAAACAATGCAGGTAACTGAAACACAAAAAGATATATATACACAAGAGAAAAGGAATAGCATAAAGAACAGAATTCACTGTCCAGTGTTCATTTGCCATTTGATATTCTCCCTTCTTATATTCTGTCCTATTTGAATCCCTCAAAATATGCTCTCTATCATGGACCTTTGCTCTGAAAGTGTAATTTTCTCCACCTACACAGGACCTCCAAGCCAGTTTCTAATACAGGCCCCTCTTCATATCAAGTACCTTGACTATGTCATAGAGTTCTTTATCACAGGAGCAGGCACCAAGGCCTTTGTTCTCTCTGTTAAGGCTCTTCAATGCGCATACTTGATTTTTTTTCTATTAGACCCACAGAACCCTAATTAGAAATACCTATTTTGAAACGGATGAAGCAGTCACACTAATCTTGCTCAGCAACTGTGGGGAGGTGTGGGTTTTAATAGAAAACATTTGTCCTACCTTGTTGACAAACATTAGGTCAAAGATGACACTGGGGACTCTTGTCCTTACATATTTTTGTTTCCCTAATGGGCTTTATGATCACATTCCTTAAATCACAGTCAAGAGTATATTCCGGGGCTGAAACTATTTTAAAGATTAACAAGAGGTTTGGCACTGCAACTAAGAACAGCGGAATCTTCTCTCTTACTATCATTGTTATTGCCATTCTCAAAAAAAGACTGTCTCTTTTTTTCTCTTTTTCTCCCCAATCCCACCCCGCACTTTCTGCGTAGGACTCAGATTCCCTTATTATTTTTGTTTTGAATGTCCCTACCAGAGCAAAGTTTATATCATGGGCACAGTATCTTAAACTATTACCCTATCTAGCTTTGCTCCCTGCCAGGGACAGATGACGATCAACAAATGCGTGGACCTGGCACGATTCTAGTCTAGTCTCTGGGTTGTAATTGCCTGGGGTAGAATCTCAGCTAAGCCAAGCACTAGGAAGCCTCCTATGTAAAATGGGGCTCTTAACAGTATCCACCTGATGGGGTGTCGTTGGGACAAAAATGTACATAAACTGTGTCCTGTGGCGCTTGGCACACAAGAATCACTTATAATCCCTATAATTGGGAAGGCCTAGAAGTAAATTTTCTAAAAATATTTTGAGGATTGTTTTTATAAAAAAACATTACAGAACTTATAAATTCAACTTTTTAATGGTAACTCATTGATCGTCTTAGGATATAAAGTCACTAATAATGCTAAGCGGTAGCAGAAAAAGACTTTTTCATAGGAAACATCTGTTACTTCAATACTAAATAATCACAAAGGCTTTGAAAGGAAAGGTTACTAATGATGTATTACTAGTTTTTAAAAATAACCTCTCGACTGCTTCCCCTTTGAAAAGAGGATACCCTTCCTTGATGGAAAAGTCAAATTCAAAATTCAAAGAACTTGAATAACACCCCAGTGTTTTTTCTAGCTTATAACACTCCGTATGCACTGAAATATTTCATGTATGTACACTAATGTTGCAGTTACCCAGGAGAACTATAACTCTCCTGGTTCACCTACTTCCATCTTAATGTCGTAGTTCTGGCCGAGGACACTCTGTATGAGCTCTTTTATAGTCTGGTCGGAGGCCAGCTGGGCCTCGGACTGCAGCGAGGCGATGATCTCCTCGATGGACTTCGGGATCATTCGCACAGGCGGCGAGGCCTGCCAGGCGGCCTCGCGCCCGTCGCTCGGCTGGACCATCTCCCGGTCGGCTTTGGAAAACGACCCCATTTCCCGAGGCTCGCTGGCCGCGCCCTCCCGCAGAAAGTGGGTGCGAATCCTCACTCTCCTCCGCAGGAGGGCCGCCTCCGCGTCGCCCTCTTCGCTGGAGACGGAGCTGCCCTTCCCCTCCCTGGCCTTGAGGGTCTCTGCGGGCCGAGTCGGCTCCGGCTGCGCGTCACGGCCGCGGGCCGGGGCCGGGGCCGGTTCGAGGGCGCGCTTGAGGCCCAGGGGTCGCGGGCTCCACCGACCCCAGAGCGCCCCGGGCTTCTCCCTCGGTGCAGGCGGCGGCCTCAGGACCACGGGTCTGGACGTGCCTGCCCTGGTGGCAATGACGGGCGGCTTCTTGTGGGGCCGGTGCCGGAGGAACGCGGAGCTCCTCAAGTAGAAGTCCTGGGGGCGGAACGGCCGCGTCTTCCCGGGAGCGGCCCCCTCTCTCGGGCCCGAGGAGCGCGTTGCGACTTGGGGCGCCTGCTGCAGGAGGGCCGCAGCGGCGGTCGCAGGGCCTATAGCCCGAGGGGTCCCTGATGGCGTCTGGGGTCCAGCGCAGGAAACGTCTCCGTCCTCCCCAGGCCCGGCAGGGCCAGGGGCCTGCAGTCGGAAGACTGGGACTTCATCTACAGCCGGCTTGGAGGCCAACTTCTGCTTGAATAGGAGAAAATCCTTTTTAGTCTCCCGGCGAACCTTCTCAAGTTCTTTAAAGATGTACAATTCTTCTTTGTATTTCAGTCCAAAGTGCTTCGAACTCGTGGACATTTTGACGAATTTGTCCTGTGGGGGGGGGAGGGGGAACAAAAATATACTAATATGTATGTCCCAAAACGTGTGGAGAAAATTCCAACTCAAAAAGGCTTCTCATGGTAGAACGCTCACTGTGCTCTCTGAGGCACGAGTGGATAGTATTAGCTTAGATCATTTAAAACCAACTACTGACCTTTTCACAAGAACCATGAAAAACCTTTAAAACCTTCTGTAAAACTTTTTTCATGGTGGGCGTTTACGAAACCCCTATTGGATTTATTTTAACCTTTCTTTTGACTATAATTTAGCGTCCTGCTTCCAGGCAACAGAGACCATAGTATGCACAGGCACAGAAAAGCTAAAGTAATCCTGGCAGAACAGCACTTTTCACTTCCTTCTCCAGCTAAGCCAAGGTGTCTCCATCCCTTATCCAACCCACTTCTCTCGATGAGTCATCTTAGCTACATCTGAGTGGTATGAAAGAAGATGGGTGATCAGCTGCAGGGTAGTGAAATCATGAGGCCTGTATGACAAGTGTTAGTACTTTTTCTGTGGGCTACTAGAAACCATTCAAAAACTTTTAACAGAGAAGTGGCTTAATAAGATCTGGTGCTTGGGGGATATTAATATTGAGGGAGAGAAAGAATAAGGAAGGGAAGGGAAATAAGAGTATCCATAGCCTGAGCCTTAGGCCTGGCCTTGGTAACCCAGCAGAGTGAAAATAGAAACATAGCAAGGTAAAACTGACAGGATCTAGTCAATGATTAGGAATAAAAGAGAGCGATTAAAGCACCTTCATAAAACAGGAACATTGAATCACCTTCATAAAGTCTTGGTCATAACCAAGTGCATAATAAAGCTTCTACTATTCACTGAATTGTACACTTAAAAATGGTTTAATGGTAAATTTTATGTGTATTATCACAATTAAAAAAAAACCTTCTGCTATTCAGCAGGGCCAGTGATCTATGGTAATTAAAGGATTCTGAGATTTGAGAGCTCTGAAGCCCCTACCAAAAGCCAGGACAGGAAATATAAGTAGACAAGGGCCAATGACAGATTCTTTGGCATCCTCATCTGTGGGAGGTAGGATGCGCAAGAGCAACAGAGAGTCAGGAAAATGAGAAGAGAGTTCCACAGAAGCCAGGAGGAGGAAAGTTTCAAGAATAAGGGTAAAACAATATGAAAGCAAAAAAATAATGAATTAGAAAAACTAATTTATTTTTTAGAAAACCCAACACCAAAGTTCTTGGAAAATAAAATAATAAAGCAAGACACCTGGGGAATATCATCATTGGGGAATATCATATCTTTGCAAGTATGATTATCTACCTAGAAAACCTAAACACTGAAAACTATTTAGAATTATAACAATTATAACAACTTAAAATTGTATAAATTTTAAAAATTTATACAAAAAACAATAAATTCCTTTATCTCAAAATGACCCATAAAAAGTATAATGGTAAAATTCCATTATGTAAAATTTATAATTTATTTAAGAGTATCTTAGAATAAGCATAACCAAAAAGAGTACTGAAATTGCATAAATAAATTTTTTAAATATTACTGAAGAACATAGAAGACTCGACTAAATAGAGACAGTTAATGTTCCTTGGTGAGAAGACCAAATCTTTTAATTTTATCACATCTTCCCAAAATACAGTATTGGTTTAATGCCATCATAATCAAAATCTAAAAATGTTATTTTGAACTTTGAAAAGTAATTCTGAATTCATTTGAAATAATAAACAGGGTAGATTAGCCAAAATGTTGTAAAAAGGAAAGGAGGGAGCACTTGTCTCACAAAATGATTAAAAATTATATAGATATGAAAATTAAAACTGAAACACTGCTGGGAGAATGAACATATAGACTGAGTGAGCAAAAGAATTAAGAATAATATAGCCTATATTATAAAGATGGCATTAAATTGTTGATAAAATCAGAATTATTAATAAGTTGTGCTGAGGCAAATGGCGGGGATGGGGAGGAATTACACTTCAATTTATGCCATGCTCCAAAATACAATGGATTTAAGACTTTAATGTAGAAAATAGTTTTTTTTATTATACTGCATCTCTTTGCTTACCATCTATGCACATTTCTTGGTTGAATTTCTTTATATAAACTCATAAAAGAATTATTCTTACAATTAGATTTCATTTATCATGTAGTATGTGCAATATGAAGAAAACATTCTATTTAGTCTTTAGACAGGTCATATTACTTTTAATCCCCAAAACACCCCCCGCTAGTTCTCGAACCCAAGACCCCATGCATGATAGAGTTCTCATCTGGAAATCGGCAGGCTTTGTTTCTCTGCACAGCTCCACCAATGACCTGACCTTAGACAAGTCAATTCCATCTGTAACAAGATTTCATATTAAAAAGTGCAAGATTTCATATCAGAAAGTGAAAATAATAATCTTTTGCCTCTTTTCCAGGCCATAGTATATGAACATTAGAAATTATTTCTAAAGGCTGTAAGGAAGTTTCCTTATTTAAAAATGCTATGTAATCCTGCTCATCATGATTTGGCTGTTATTGTTTGCACAGGTGGTAATATGTTCATACTGACAGCATCTGCATTTCTTCCTACAAAAGACTAAAAGATAGAACCTGGAACAGAGCACAGACCAGAAACACATTAATACCTGATGAGAATCTGACTTGACTCTCCCAAGAGCACTTCCCTTTTGTTTCTTAGTTCCTGCTTTGTATTCCCTTCCCAACTTCTCCCAGGCCCTTAGTTTGCTATTGAAGTTTAACAAATGTTCATTGTTTAACACTTCTCCCTTGAGTTCTTCATAGGAAAGTTGCTTTTTATATGTAAAAATAAACCAATAGGAAATAGAATTTATAAGTCTGACAAGAACTTCTATTGTGTTTTCAAAGTAGTGGTATTCCAATGCTAAATGGGCCAATCCATCAAATCTTGGTGCCTTTATTTCCCTTGCCTACCCCTCAACACTGCTAAATATGTAAAATAATTTTTAAACATCCACTCTCATAAGAAAATAACATGTTTTGTTTTTCTTGGTAGTAATTTATTAAAAGAAAGACACTAGTTCTGGTTTGGAGATACTCAAGGAAAAATAATGTAGCCATCCTAAAAGGAGAAAGTATTAATCTACGTAAGGTGTCAAAGCCTGCTGTTCGCAACCCAGGTTGATTAAGTTTACCCTACACTTTAAAATGGGACAGAATGTGCTGGAAATCTTTGCAACTTGAACAGTAATTTCATTCTCCTCTACTTTCCTAATTACTGGAACTCTGTGCCTTTACCATCCTGCTCTACGAAGAGGTTCAATGCCTAAGCCATGAGGTAGTCAGAAAAGCCAAGAGCCAAGCTTCTCTCCTCTCCCACAGGTCTGGTCAGATATAAAGAGGAAGCTCCCTGGCCAAAAATGGCTAAATGCCCAGGGAAGACTACCTGTGTTCATGCTTCAGACTCTGGAACAGGTTGCTCTCTGGTTCTTGCAGTTGTGGTTGCTCTTCTTGTTGGAACAGAAGATCCAAAACTCTGCTCTAGATTCTAACTAAAGTAGAAACAAATAGAGCAGACCACCAGATGACTTGGTTCCAAGCTACATGAATACTTCACACAGGGGTATGAGTTCTTCATACAGTAGGCCTAGTTTACATAGTAATATGCTGGGAATGGATTATCAGAGTACTACATTGGGAATGGAGCCAAGCCCCATGTGGTTATATGAATTACCTGGCCTTGACCTCCTCTATGTGGTCATGGGCACCTCCATGGGGAGGGTAACCGATTAAGAACAAGATTTAGATTCTCTTAGGTCCATGGCTTAATATCATCTCAATTCACTTCCTGAACTTCACACAACTTCCAAAGCACAGCACTAAAATTCAAAAAGAAGTGTCTAAGCCCAAGGATAATCCATCTCATCTAGTAAAATCATCAACATTACAAATATATATATATATATTCTGAAAACAGTATTTGTTTTTGAAATATCGATGAGATGTTTATGCACTGATTATAATTTATTTTTTTAAAGTCTAAAAAGAAATATAAAAACATTTTAGCAATTTTGCTAAGAAAATGGGATAACAGTAACATTTTCTATATGTTTCCAGACTTTCTATAATACCGGTTTTGCCACCTTTAATCCTTCCTAATAATATCAATGATACTAATACCAATAATAGTAAATAATGCATATTGTGCTGGTTAAAAATGATATAGAAAATAGAGAAAAGTTGTTTTCAAGCTCAGAAAAAAAAAATTTCTAAACTATTCAGAAGCCCACAAAAATCTTAATGAAAGCCCTTTATCATTCTGGCCATAAGAATCAGAGAAAAGTGCCAGGCAACAATCACCACTGAGGAGTGAGAGAAAAACCCCAGAGGGGAGAGAGTCAAAGAAAGTAATCCCCTAGTTCTGTGCCTAAACCCCACACAAGCCTAGACTGACCTCTGAACCATGTACACATGGAGCAAACTCAAAGCAATACAGCAAAAGCTTAAAGAGCTGAACTGAGATTTAGCTGAATGTAGCCTCCAATCATAGAGTAAGATAAAGCTTACAGTGAATCTAATCTGGTGAACAGCCAGCTAAATGAAAAATATCAACATTCTTCACAGGAGTATAACAGAACCCAGAGTATACACAACAAAACATTCATGATGTCCAGGATATAACAGAAAAATACTAGGCATAAAATGATCCAGGAAAATCTGATCATTCTCAAGGGCAAAGAAAATGGATTCCAGTCCAGAGATGACCCAGATGTTGAAATTATTAAACAAGGACTTTAAGGCAGCTATTATAACGATGCTCAATGAAGTAAAAGAAAATATACTAAAGATAACTAAAAAGAATATCTTGTTTATGGCCATGCCACCCTGAACACGCCCAATCCCATCTGATCTCGGAAGCTAAGCAGGGTCAGGGCAAGTTAGTACTTGGATGGGATATCACCTAGCAGGACCAGGTGGTGCCAGGTGCATAAAAAAAAAGGAAAATCTTAACAAAAATAAAAATAAAAAAATAGAATTTTTATATCTAAAAAATATGATATTTTCAGTAAAAATCTGACTAGCAGAATGGAGATGTCAGTAAACTAAAAGATAAATCAACAGAAATTATCCAATATTTAAAAGAGAGAAAGCTTAAAAACAAAACAGCCTCAGAGTCCTGTAAGACAGTATTAAAAGTTCTAACATATGGGTAATCAATATCCCAAAAGGATAAGGGAGAATGGGCTGAAAAAGAAATATTTGAAGAAATGATGTCTGAGAACATCCCAAATTTGGAGAAATACAAAAATTTATAGACTCAAGAAGCTCAGTACATTCCAAGTAGGAAGAAGTCAACAAAAACCATATTTAAGCTGCTGGAAACCAAAGACAAAGATAAAAATACTGAAAGTATACAGAGAAAAACAACACATTATATGTAGGGAAAACTTTCACAATCTTCAGGATATAATCTAAATGACTATTGACTTCCCATTGAATACCAAAATACAGTAAAATTAGATTTGTAGCATGCTAAGTCAAAAACAAAACAAAACAAAAAATCTGTCAACTCAGAATTATATATCTAGCAAGAATATTCTTTTAAAAATGAAGGCAAAATGAAAACATATTCAGATACAGGAAACTATAAGAGTATTACCAGCAGACTAGAAGTACGAGAAATGCTAAAGTTTTCAGGCTAAAAGAAATTGTACCAGAGGAAAAATGAATCTTTAGGAATGAATGAAAAAGATCAGAAATGGCAACTATCTGGGTAAGTTTTATAAACCATTTTTTATTTTGTTTTTAAAATAGTGTAAAAAATTACATCCTTGTTTTGTAGGGTGTTTGTATACATAGCTGTGATACATACAACAACCAAAAGACTGGGATGGGGATGGATAAGGAAACTACAGTTGCAGGTTTTGGCATTTTATGTAAACTAGTTCAATATAAACTCTAGACTTTGAAATATTAATGATGTATATTGTAATTCCTACAGAAATAATTTTTAATAGTAATACAAAGAAATGTAACTAAAAAGTCAATAGATAATAAAATGGAATACAAAAAATATTATTAAATCTTAGAAAATATTTTAGACTTAATAATGTAAATACAACATATCAGAATGTGGGGGTGCAGCTAAAGCAGTGCTTAGAAGGAAAAGTACAGCTTAAATGCTTAAATCAAAAAGAAGATAGGTCTAAAATCAATAACTTAAGTTTCCACCTTAAGAATCTAGAAAAGGAGGGGTAAAGTATACCCAAAGTAAATAGAAAGACATAAGTATAAGAACATAAATCAATCAAAACAGAAAACAGAAAAATTGAGAAAATTAACAAAGCTAATAGCTGGTTCTTTGAAAAATATCAACAAAATATTTAAAACCCCTAGCTAGACTGTTCAAGAATAAAAGAGAACAAGAATCGCCAATATCAGGAATTGAAAAGAATTTTCACTACAGATCCTAAAGATATTAAAAGATAATAAGAGAATATAATAAAATTTATGCCAACAAATTCAACAATTTAGATGAAATGGGAAAATCCCTGATTGCAACTTATCAAAATTAATACAGAAAACAGAAAATCTGAATAGTCCTATGTTAAATAAACTTATTCATTGCCAAAAATCTTACGACAAAACAACTTTCAGGCCCAGATGTTTCTCTCAAACACTCAAGAAAGAAATAACACCAAATCTTACACGAATGTTTTCAGAAAATAGAGGAAGGAACCCATATTCTGAGACTTGTAACCCTAATACCAAACCAGACAAAGCAAATTTTTTTTAAAAAAGGAAAATACTTACTAATATACCTCATGAACATAGATGCAAAAATCTTTAATAAAATGTTAGCATATCAAAACAAAAAATATATTTGAAAAATAATAATATATCCTGATCCTATAGAACTTATCCCAGGGCTGCAAAATTGATTTAACATTTTAAAATCAATATAACTCACAATATTAACAGAATATAGGAGGATCAAAATGATCATTTCAGTAGATAGTGGAAAATCACTTAATAAAATCCAATGCCCATTCATGATGATAAATAAATAAATAACTGTGGGCAAACTATGAATTATAGGGAACATGACTGGATGAGGGAAAATCCACAATCTAAAAGAATTTACAAAAAAAACCTTACAGCTAACATTGTATTTTTGTTTTCCCCCGAAAATTGAAAATTAGGCAAAATGCCTCAACTCTTACCACATCTATTCAACACTGTACTGGAGGGCCTAGCCATCACGATATGGCAAGCAAAAGGAATAAAGGTTGAAAAGGAAAAGAAAACTGTCCTTATTTACAGATGACATAATTTTTAGGTCAAAAATCCCAATAAATCTACTAAACAATTACTAATGCTAATAAGTGAATTATCAAGGTTGTAGAATACAAGGTTAACATACAAAATCAATTGTATTTTTATATACTAGCACCAAACGATTGAAAAATGCCCCCCCCCAAGTAAAATACCTAGAAATTAATCTAACAGAAGATGTCCAAAACCTCTATGCTGAAAATTACAAAACATTGCTAAGAGACATTCAAGACCTACAAAAATTATTACGAACCACATTTGTAAACTGGAAGACTCAATATTGTTAAAATGGCAATTCTCCCCAAATAGATAGATCTATAGGTCCCATGCAATCCCAATCAAAATTCTAACAGGCTTTTTTCATAGAAATTATAAGCTAATTCTAAAATGTATACACGAATTCAAATGACTTAAAATAGTTAAAGTGATTTTTGAAAAGAGAAAGCTAAAGGACTTACAGTAACTACCCAATTTCAAAACTTACTATTAATCAACAGTAATCAAGGCAAAGGTCTGGCAAATCATTATGCTGAGTAAAGGAAGCCAGACACAAAAAAAGTATATATTGTATACTTCCATTTATATAAACTTCTAGAAAATGTTACGTATTCTCCGGTGTCACACAGCAGAACAGTAGTTGGTTGGGGGTGGTAGGAGATGAGAGCAGAGTTGGACAGCAAAGGGGACAGAGAAATGAAAAGGTTCACTTATCTTTGCAGTAATTGTTCCAAAGATGTATACATCTGTCAAAATTTATCAAAATGTACACCTGCACATGATACAAACTATATATTCTGTACAGTTTATTGGATGTAATTATAACTCTATAGAGTTGTAAATAGGGAGAAAAAAACAATTTGTTAAATTTTTATATTTGCATGTTGAAATAAGAACTGTTGAACTCCTTTAAACTACTGCAATGGTAGTCCACAATAGTTTCATTGTGGATGTGTGGATTTGTCTTCCATGACAAATAATTCCTACGTTGAGCCTACAGCGTGCCACTGCCCACCAAAGAGTTTTAGGGCCACACTCAGGAAACAGCTCCCTATTCTGAAATTAGACACACTGACCTCAGTGGGGGAGAGAGGTCACCTAATAATGTTGAAGGTTTGCCTAAAACAACCAGGTCCTTTCAAAGGATAGCAGAAAAAAAGGAATTGGAAATTAAATTCCCTCCACTGTGACCTTTTCACCCTCCCCGCAGCCCCTGGATTCCTACCCCTCTTTTGCCTTCCAAAGCCCTTTTCCTTTCTCCACAGCCCGGTCGTCACATCTACCTATTTTTCCCTTCCACCAGGTTTTCACTGTTCCCAGTTCTTCCTCAACCCATGCTCTCCAGCCCCAGTCCCGACAGCAGCCCAGCCTCTACCTACTCCAGCCCCAATTTCTTCTCCAATCCCAGCCCATTTTCAGCCCAGATTTTCGCTAAGATTTGAGTGGATTTAGAGGGGCGGAACAGAGGAGACTATCGCTCCGCCCAAATATCCCAGCCTCTCCTTCCCAGAAGTTACCCGCACCCCAGGCCGCGTCCTCCTCTCACCTGCCTCCGGGGACGCCTCTTCTCGCTTTCACTTGGTGAAGGTTGGCACTGCCGCGGCTGGGCCGAGTATCCAACCGCTTTTCGCCGGCAGAGAGGCGGGCTGGGACCCCAGCGCTCGGTCGAAAGGAGGAGCGCGCTCCGTCGCCCAGCAACAAGCCTCGAGTCCTCCGCCGCCAAGGCCGCCGCCGCTGGCCCCTGGCCCGACGGGTCCCTCCGCGCTGCGGGCACCCATCCTCAGCGTTTCTCCCTGGGGGAACCAGCTCCGGTGCCGCCTCGGACTCAGAGCCCAAACCCCGGCCGCGCGGCCTCATCTCTCAGGGGTGAAGAGGCTGGTCTCAAAGAGCCTCCTGGACTGAAGCCTCCTTGATCCTCCAGTTTTTTCCAGTTTAACCAACTGCTTTCTTGGCACACTTTAAATTCTTACATTTAAACGAAAAAGGCTGGACCACGAGAGTTAAAGCTTTTCTTTAAAAAAAAAAAAAAGTTAAGTCTGTATTACATGCCAGTTAACTACATTTCAAGGAGTTACTTTCCATGCTCTGCATCTAGAGACTACTCAGTAAAGAGAATCTTGAAATCAAGAGTATGAGGTTCGGGAGAGTTCCTATCAAAATAACCATATTCGGCCACCTTCAGAGTTTCTGATTCCAAGATAAGAATGGTTATAGGAAGCAATCATCGGCATTATCTGTTAAAGTTGAATATACACATACTCCATGACCCAGCAATTCTACTCCTAATAGAAATGCATTCACGTGTGCACCGAGAAACATGTATATTCACAGTAGTTTCATTCACAATAACTAAAAATTGGTAACCAAACAACCATTAAAAGTAGGATGCATAAATTGATTGTGGTATATTCATAAAATGTAATACTATGCATGAAGGAAATGAATAAACTTTATCTGTGGGAATCGAGGTAGATGAATCTGTAACAAATACGATGCTGAGCTAAGAAGCCAGACACAAGGAAGTACATACTATACCATTCCATTCACATACAGTTTACAACCCTAGCCAGAAAAAACCATAGCGCTTATGGATGCGTGCTCACTGGATGTGTGACAAATAAACATGAGAAAGTAATAACCATAACGATCAAGATAGTAGTTGTCTTTGGAGGGAGGAAGGTGATAGTGAGTGAGTGGGCAGCACAGGAGGAGTCTTGGAGTGCTAGTGCTGTTCTATTTTTTTAACCTTGGTGATGGCTACTTGAGTTCTTTGTGATAAACCTTGTTTTCTGTTTTGTTCATTTCGCTATGTTATATTTCACCATTGTTTAAAAGGACAGAGAAAAAACAGCTCAAATAGTGTAGATCATAGTTCTTTGCTCAATATCTGGCACCTAGCAGGCACTTGAAGGTTTATTTTATACCCCTCTACTCTACCAAACTCTCTCTGCCTCTCTAAAGTACTCGGGCAACTAGTAAATGAGATCAGGAAGTGGCAGGTAAAACCCTCTGTAAGTCCTCCATTAGACCCCAAATGCTGGAAGAGGACAACACACTTTTCGGAAGTCCAAAATAAAAGAATGCTCTGTGCTGCACAATCCACTGGTGCTGGGCCTCAGAGCAGCCCAACTGTGGAGATGGGTGCTCTCAGGCCTTCCTGAGGGAAGCTCTTGCTCTAAAGGCACGAAAGGCCAGATAGTGACACCTAGCTTTGCCACATGGGCAAGTCACTTTCCTCTCTGGGTTTCTGCAACCTCATCTGTAAAATGGAGATACTACTCTTCTCTTGAAGGTCTGTTGCTTTACTCCTTATCATAATGAGCTCAAAAATGGTTACTGAATGCTCACAAGATGAAATGGATTCTACAGAGAAAGACCTGCCACTCCTGAGGTTTCACGGCACCTACATCACATCCCACCGCCCTATGGGAGCTCCATGAGAGCAGCTTCACTCTCAGTGTGGGAGTAACCCCTTCAGATAATAAGTAAACTACTTTTCCATGCTAATTAAAATAATGAGCAAATAACCAAAGTGCTAATTAGGAAGCGACTAATTGTTCTTGGTAGCATCCTGGAGGCTGCACAATAATAACATGTACGCCATGTTCCTAAACTGGAAAAATGTGAAAATTCAATGACTATCATATGGTCAGGAAACAATTTAAATGGTAAATATTGTTCATTAATACTTTTATAATAAAAAATGGTAACTAAGTATTCAGATAGCCATATCATATCATACCACCAAAGAGGTAGATACTATTAGCTTCATTTTATAGATAGGGACTGATATCTAAAGGATTTACCTTGAGTCCCCCAACTACTAATCAATTCTGTGCTAGGAATTCTATTCTGGGTCTACCTTCACCAAAAAGAAAAAAGAAAAAAGAGAGAGAGAGAGAGAGAAACGAAAAAGAAAGAAAAGAAAGGGAGGGAGGGGATGATGGGAGGGAGGAAGAAAGGAAAGAAAAATGAAAGGAAAGAGAAAAAGAAATGAAAGAGGAGGAATAGTAGTTACTGTTCTAAAGGCATTTCAAATTCATTGTTGCTTTCTAATGCCTTCGCATGAAAATGTTAATATTTTTGGTGGCATCTTAAAAGAGCAGCATAAAATTACTCAAGCAATCATTAAAAAAACACTATGATATCATCTAGTTTCTATCACTCAAATCACCACCTACCAGTCATCTTGTCATCTAGTTTTAGAACCTCCTATTGGTTTACCACATAGCAAGTAAAGGAAGATCTGATGTAATATTCAGCTTCTATACCTCAACAGTATCCTCACAACAAATTCCAAACAATGTTCTCCAAAGAGAATTCAAGGTCCCTCACAATTAGGGCCTGCCCAAAGTTCTAACTATTTGGAAAAGAAACAATTAAAGTTATATCTTCACTTCATATTATGCACCAAAATAAATTACAACTGGATGAAAAATTTTGTTATACATAAGAGTAGCAGATGTAGATAATACTTGTAAGCATCAAACCATAAAAGGCAGAAACTATCAATTGAAATATTATATTCTTAAAACATCTATGAGTTTATAAATAAAATTAAAATGCAAACAAAAACCTGGAGAAAAATTCACAGTATTTATGGCAGACATGGAATCAATATTCTTTGAGTAAGAAATAGACAAGCAGTCAAATTTTTAATTGGCTAAAGAAGATGTGAACAGGCAGTTAGTTCCCAAAAGAAGTATTTATGGTCAATGGAAATATAAAAATATTCAACTTCAGTGGTAATGTCAGAAATGCAAATTAAAAACAATGGTATGCAATTTTTGCCACATTACAAGGTTAGTAATAGAATACATGAATGGGAGTAAGGAAATAGGATCACTCATAGATTTCTGTCCCCACTTTGCTAGATGTTATGTAGCAAAATGTCTCAAAAGTCTTAAACACCTGCTTGTCTTTTGACCTAGAAATTCTACTTTTATTAACTTTTCCTAATTATAGCGGTATGCAAATTTAGCAATAATGATATTGAAGCAGTGTTTTAATCATTGGGAGGCAAGAATCTTGTCTTAAGTTTAGTATCCTCCGTGTCTAGCAAAGTGTCTGCCATATAAAGAGTGCTCACTGATGGACTCACCTAAATAATATCGCTGATTAACATTAGTCAAGACTGAGTTGTTCCAGAACACAGCTGTGGGGAGAAACTGAGCTCTAGACTTAATATTAGAGAGATGAGGAAGTCAAAGACCCTCAGGCCTTGGGGAATGTACATGAACATTTCCCATGAGCCGCTTGATCACTGGACCTACTTCAGTGTCTGGTTATATTAACAGAATTCACCACTAGCAAAAGTCTCAATAGCAAAGGTCAGTTCACCAAAGTAAAAAAAAACGAAAAACAAAAACAAACAAACAAAACGGTTATTTTCAATATTTGGTTTTGACATCAATTACTTTAACAGTGATAGCAAATGCAAATCAGCAAATTAAAGTGGTGAATTTAAAGCCAATAGACTCCTAGTTTGCTCCCCTGCTAGACTCAAAGGCAGCCTTGCCTGCAGAAAGTAGCCACCACAGAAACCCCAGAGCCTTCATAGCTGCACTCCAAGATGATGACAGGGAAGGAGTAGAGCCTTTTGATGAGTTACACCATGAGGATGACACTGGAAAGAACTGAAGACATCGTATTTACTGAACTGAAGACATCGTATTCCGCTTCTGTGAGTCTTCATTCCTCTGTTCATCAATTAGGACCCCACAGGAAATAAAAGGCTTGCTCAAAAGGGTTTAACTGGAGGAGTGGGGGAGGATGGAGAGAATTGAGAGAACTATTTACATGGGTATGGGTGGGGCTAAAGGGAACTAACATTCAAGCTCTAGCAACCACAGGGAGGTATTGCCACCCTTCATCTCAAGGAGCAGGGGTGAAAAAGGAGGTGTTAGCAGAGCGTGGTGAGAGCTAAAGCTGGGAAGAGGGGCCACCTGACAGGAGCTGCAGACACAAAGCGGCACTAAAGGACAAAACCACAGTTAGGCAAGGACAAAGCAAGAGGAATAAGTACTTCTACTGCTCTAGCTTCCTGGCCTCCAGGTCCGCACCGTTACCCAACATTGGCCAAATCCAGTTAGAAGTCCAAAAGCAAGAAAAACTGGGCAATGCAGTCCATAGAGATTGGCTTCTGGGGCAGAGGACAGGGCAGAAGACGGAGCTCAGAAGAATAAGAGAGAATAACTAGCAAAGCCCACTACCCAAAGTTGCTTGTACTGCTTTAATCCACAGAAACAAACAAATACCTTCCCTGCCTTAAGGTCCTCCCCTGGCATTGCTTTTCCCCAGCCTGCTCACCCTACTTTCCCCTTAGTGACCTGATTAACATATGCCAGACTTCCCTCTAGCCCCTAAACTCTGATGTGACTCTAACATCTGAGTTTATGGGTTTCAGGAAGGACCCCTGGGAAGTCAGCCGTCACCCTTCCCTGGGGTGCCTCAGAAGTCTGGCGTGCAGGCCTGATCTCAGGATTTTTAAAGTAAGATAAAATGAGAAGGCATTGAGCAGAAAGGAAATTCTGTTAGTAAAATCATCCATTTGAAAAGGAAAGATACAAATAACACCAAAAAGCCTGGTCCAAAGCAGGTATACCTGCCTGAGAATTAAAGATTTATTTTTCTTGGAGGTAGTGGCTGGTATTTAGCATTCCAATTACATTTTACACTTTCAAAAGGCTTTGCTTAGGTGTTCTCCTAGTATGGTAATGCACTAGAGATTTTGCTGAGTTTGAAGTCAGAACCATTCCTTTTCTAAAGGTAGACATGTAAGACTGTTGGATGTGCTTTGTAGCCTAAACATTGAGCTTAGAGAACCAATGCCCGGTTTATCCTTAGAAAAACTAACAGCTCTCCCTAAGTAAGCTGTAAAAACAGAAGCTGCATTTAGCCAGAGATTGCTGGCTGCCTGAAACTTCTGTGTACCAGCCTACTTCACCCAAATGCACCTCCCCCAATACCAACCCAAGGAAAAATAATAAGCTTGAAGATGTGTTTTTCCGTTGTCCAGTGATGGCAATATTTTGTTTTATCCACCTAGTTCTGATTACTAAGTCAAGCAGAAATCAAACACTTATCAGAGTCTTGTACACAGAACCTTCTTAGCCCATCCTTAGTCTGAAATTTGTGGGTCATTGTTCATGTGAGCCCAGAGATTTACCCCAAAACATCCGTTTCCCAAGCCTCCTCAGTATGAGGGATTAATCAAATCATGAATCTTCACCTCAGCAGATGGATCTATATCTGGTGAAAGAAACCCTTTTGTGGTTTGATCTTTTCACGTACAGTATTGTCTGTCTTAATGAAGCTTGGCACTTCACTGAGCTTTCCTGTACATGCAAGGTGATATTCAGGAGCTTTACTATGTAAATGATCCACCATAAGCCCAGCATGCTTGCTTCATTTCAGATGGACTTAGACAGGAAGAAACTTTTTTCTTAAGGCAGGGGGAGTATATATTAAATAATTCTAAAATTCAGCAAGTAAAACTTCCTTGCAATATCATCTTGAGTTTTGAAGATTTTAGAAAATGTCTTAAGTAATATTTCTCCAAATGAGTCCTAAGTGGTTTCTTCTAACTCTGTCCATGGGAAGGGGAGAAGGGGATCTGAGGGAGAAAGGAGAAAGTGTCTGGGTGAATTGGGGGTCCTCCTTTCTCATCTCAGTGCTCCTAAAGTTCAGGTGCTGAGGGCGGAATGGCCTTCTGCAAGCCCAGAAGCACTTCTCTCATCTTTCCAACAGGGATGTTTCCTGGATCCAGGCCCCAGGTCTTGCCTGAGGTCACCATAGCCATGGCAACAGAGCAGATCCACTAGTGTACCTGGGTCGAAGAGACCACCTTGGGAGTCCCAAGGAGCCTCCCATGGGCTCCTGGAGCCGGCCCAACCTCCTCTCACCAAAAGGTGGGGGAAGGGCAATTTGTCTTGCTGCCTTGAGTGGATTCTGTGCAGCCTAGGGAACCAGAGGCTCCGGACCTCTCATTTCTTCATGTCTTGAGCCTTTTCCCCCAGAAGGTCCTCAACATGTGCCTGATGCAGTCTGCATCCTGTTTGGGTGGCGGGTGGCGCTTTCCTTCTGCCATCACAGAGGGTGGCCCGCTGGTCGCTGGTCAGGGAGATTGGGAGTAGATTCTAGGCAGAGTCATGATGGATGCCAAGATGTGGGCCAGCTAGATGCCAGGAGCTCACTCACCGCAGAGAACTTCGTCTTCCTTGCCCACTGTAGCCAGGAGGAACAGTGATTTCCAGGGGGCCAGGCTGGTGACCACCTGCAAAAGACCTGTAAAGGGGAGGGGCGAGGGCGCCTAGATTGCAGGTCCTCAGTATATGCCACTATGTGTTCCAGTATCCTGCAGTGCCCAGACTCCCAGAGTTCTGCAAATGCTCTTTATTTTTGTTACCATTTAGTGCTCTTACTCTACATGTAACTGTTGTGAGATAGTACTAATATACCCATTTTACAGCTGAGAAAATGAGACTCAGAGTACGGAGTGGAACCCAAATGGGATTCAATTCCAAATCCCATACTCTTAAACATAAACCCTATTGTTCTTGCCAACGGCAAGGCTGGAGCTTGTGTAATGAGAAAGACTAAATCTCAGACTCTCAGCCTCAGATCCTGCCCAGGGGAGTGTACCTAGCATTGTGCCACCTCCTAGCTAAGGAGGCTTTGCCTGGGCTTGGAGATTGGAAGACAGGCTCTGCTCTCTCTCCTGCTGCTTGCTGTCTTTGGAGATGCTAGGATGTGAAAAAGAGAAGTTTATCATGAAACAGACCACAAAACTAAAGCACAAGGGAGGGACCTCTTCTTCGTGGTACCTGTTCTCCCAGAGTCTTCGGACCCATATAGAGAGACGCTTTGCAACTCCAGGAGCTGCAATATGGTTCCCTTCCTAGGTTCACACGGGTTCTAGTTCCCCCTGGTTGGGGTCATCAGACCTTGCTGCTACTCCAGCCACTCCAGGCTTTATTCTCATAATTGACAGCTGCTGGAGCCGGGCATCGAGTCCAAGCTCCTCATTTGGAAAAGAAGGAAACTGAGAACTCAAGGGTCTGCCCGGGTTCCCCAGCAAATTCGTAGTCCGTTGGACTTCGGCGGAGCTCCTGACACACCCCTCCCACCCTAACACCCTAACAGCATCTCCTCATATCTTCTCACCCTCTCCTCCTCCCTCTCCCATCTCTTGGGATGACGGCCTGGTTTATTCTCATTCCAGCACCTGCAGGAGTTTTAGAAGCTTCTGCCTCAGTGTAAACTGACCTTCAGCCCTAGCACTGTGCTTTATTTATTGAAATCACTTCTTTGGGTGGGGTGTGAGGGGAGGGTCACAAGAAGGTCAGGGGAGAGCGGCAATTCACAATGGAAGGTATTTGGCTGGAGGAGGCCATTGGGGTGAGGAGTAGGATCCACCAGCTGACTACATCATTGAAAGCATTTTAAAGAAAACTACACCAGATCTGCAAGAACCTTAAGTCTCCAAGGCAAGTCGAGCTCCACCCAAGTTCCAAGCCTCTCTCCTGGGTGACTACAGTTGGGGTAAAGGGTGGCCATGGAAAGAAAGCGTGGTCTGAAAGTAGGGAGTTTACAGCACAGATCCTGAGCCGGCCCAAACCGTGGCTGAGCCCCGAACTGCTCAGTGCCGGTGACGGGAAGGAGACCCCAGCAGACATCAAGGACACCAGATGAGGCTGGGGGATCGCGGTGACAGGTAGCTTCCCAAGTGATAGCAGCCCAAAAGAGGAGGCAGACCTGCTGCTTCTCTCAAGGACTCCCACGCATGCTTTCATGGCAAATAAAACTTCAGGTGGACAAGTTGATATGAGGGGTCTTCGGTTACTAGCTTGAAACACAAGGCAGTTTCGGAGAGTTTTAAGAAAATAATTACACTACACAGAGAAAGCATGTAATAAAATATTTTGTACCCTAAAGACAGGGAGGCAATTCAGGTAAATGCCTGATAATTTCAAGTGCGGGGCCACCGCCACAGCACGCCGAGAACCCGGCTCCCAGGAGTATTGTATCACTAACTCTCACTGCGCAAAACCCGGCCCCAGTCGCTGCCACCACTCCTGCCCCCAGCTTCGGGGTGGGAAGACAGCATGCCTCGCGCTGGAAGCTGGGGAGCAGAACCCCGGACTACCAGAGAGCTCTGCTTCAGGGCTTTTCCTTTCTCACTGCGTGGGCTCGGCTTCATTTGTTTGCCAATTTAAACATATTATTTAAACACCGACGTTTCCTTCACAGCACCAAGTGAAACATTTTATTTGATGCAAAGTTGATGGGGTTCTTTAACTTTTAATCCATATCTGCTATTGAAAGGCAGGGACGCTGCCTTTACACAGCGCTGTGGGTGGGGAGTGGGGGGAGGGGAGAAGTGGAATATTTGCCTTGAGCCACACCTTGACAGCCCTTAGATGGGCAAGAGGGCAGCTGATTTTGCCAAGTCCAGGAACTGGTGAGGTGGGGACATTTCCAATTTGATCATGTCACCTGAATGATTCTGGTTCGAATCAAGCATGGATACCGGGGGAAGAGTCATGCCCAGTTGTCTTGGAAGCCCAGGGATCCCACAGCTCTGAGACACCCCGCTTCACTCCCTTCTTCTTGAAGCATCTGTCCATCCACTCATTCATTTCACAAGTTCACCCAGCTGAGACATGTCCCTGAGGTACTCTCACTTGGAGACTTTGGAGAGGGTGGATAAGGTTTCTAGATTCCAGCATCCTTTTTCACCTAATGCCAGCCTGGCCAGTCTCTGGTTTGGGGCACTTAGTTCATTGATTGAGTCCACAAATCTTTATTGAAAGTCTACTGTGCTCCAGGCTCTGTTCTGGCAATGGGACCACTATGGTCCCCACTCTCAGTGGGGAAGAAAAAAATGAAAACCACACAAATGTAATTTGCTTTAGAGGAGTGATAAGAGCCTGGAAGGAATCTAGAGCAAGGTGTGGACCTAAAAAGGGAAGGGCTCAGTTGGTTGGGGAGGTCTGCCAAGTCCTCACCCAGACCCTGGGAGGCTTCACTGGACTTGCCACCACAGATCATGCCTAATGTTGGCAGCTGCATTTCTTACCTATCCTTTTATTGTAGGCAAGCAGGGCTGCAGCATTCAGAAAGTGGTCAGAGTTCCTGCAAATCTTGCTAGTATCACAGCAAAAAGCAACGCTGTCAAGGAAGCTCCTTCCTAGTTTTTTTGTTTGTTTGTTTAAAAGTAGACTCACCACAAAGTGAACTAGGAAGTGATTTTGTGGCCCACAGAACAAGAAAAATCAAACAACTTCAAACGAATGCATCATTTTTAAAACAAAACTTTCTTCTGATGTTAGCTCTGGAATAGCTGCTGGAAGTCCCAGAAGCAGCCACTCAACAGTGTCCTCCAATCGAATTTTAATTTTAAATAATGAATGTAACGTCCCTCTAGCCATGCCAATAAACTAGTCTTTTTGTCAGTCCAAAGCACAATTTTTAAATTACGGGAGAAATCAAGAAACCCACACAATGTAAAAAAGCCTGACTAGAATGCATTTTCACCTTTTTCCCCCTTGTAGGATAGGGTTTATATGATTATTGCAAAAGCTCTGTTAAATAGAACTATGTAAATTTGAGGATAATCACATTTGAATAGCCAAAGTTAAAACCACCGAGGCCGACTGAGGGGCCGTGGGAAAGCTCCGAGAGTGTGTGTGGTGGTGGGTGGGGATGGGTAATGGGAGGAGTGGGTCAGGGACTGAGAAGTTAAATACTCGTCGACCGTTCAGGAAGGATTTAGGTTTAAGCTGGCAACCTCGAAGCAAGAGATGACATTCGTTGAATTTTCTGGCGCCCTCGGTTTCCATCACAGCGCCCCATTAGTGCGAGCTTCTGCGTGGAGAGGTTCTGACTCACCCTCACCCATGGTTCCAGCCTCCCAGCTCTTGCACACCTGAAGCAGCAGATGGGGAAAATGCAGGGATCTCAAAGCGCCCCGCCTAGTCTGTGGCACGCAGTAGGGCCTCAGCCACGCTAGTCCCATTTTGCTCTCAGACCTAAAATTTGTCAAGTTTTCTTTCCCCTGATTTCCAACTCTGTTTCTGAAGCGTGCATTTCCAGTCCATCCCCTAGGACCCCAGCCCCAGCAGTTTTCAAGAAGCCAGAGGAAAGTAAGGGCACCGTTCAGGAGAGACAGGGCTCCAGGGGCGCTCAAGAGGGGAGACTAGCTGAGACCCGGCACTTCCTGGAGCTGGCGCTGACCACTGTGAATAAAACAGTTGGTAACTCAGGCAACACAGCTGCCTGGAGACGCGTGACTGCCACGAGGACCCAGGCCTGGGCAGAGACGCCATAGCCGCTACCCAGGCCTGGAGGGAGAGAGGTTCCGTTCTCCGCGGGGACCCATGGGACACTTACTCCTTCCTTCCAAGGCTAGAAATTGCTCAGGAGGGCAAGACGCCTTCCCAATCTTTCTCATTTGAATACATGAAAATTCAAGTTGATTTTGGCAAGGCAATGCTCGCTCACGGCCAGAGGGACGGTTTTGTCGCCCGCGGGTGAGGCTGGGTGGGGAGAAGCTCCGGCTCCGACATCCGGCTGCGAGTGAGCCAGGCCTGCGCCCTGGGCAGCTTAGAAATCCGGCGGCGGCTTCAGGCGCAGTATTGGTAGGGACAAACCCAACGGTAGAGAATTGGGATGAAAATGTTACATTTTTTCGGTAAAGTGAAAGCCCTACTTGTGTACATATGATGATCCACGCACACTAACCCCGGCCAGGGGTGAGGCGGGGAACCCTAGACTTCTAGGTATGGAACCTCCCGACAGGACCGGTTAGGTGGCCCCAGGGCCCCTACCTACTGAGAGTCGGACGCGGGGGTCCTTCCCGTGTAGCTAGATAGCGGGGTGTCAGAAAGAGCCCACAAATGAGTCGTGAATTCATTTCTTAATTAATGATTTCATGATAGAAGTAAGGTCAGAGGAAGGAAAGTTTGAGGAAGGAAAAGGAAAAGGAAAGGAAAGGAAAGGAAAAAGAAGAGAGCAGTGAAGGTCCAGGAGTTCCGTGCTTCTCCTTTCCCAGCCCCCTGCGCCTCAGACTGGTCGGGGCGGCGGTGGGCCCCGAAGGCCTGGGTCGCCGCGCCTCCCGCGGTTGTGGGCGGGAGACTGAAGGCAGGCGCTGGGGTCTGCCCTCTCGCGGCGCCGCCGGGGTCGGTTCTCCAGTCCAGCACACACCTCGGTTTGCGAAGGCCAGGCACACACAAGGGCAAACAGTTGCTTCCCAGGCCTTCCTCAGTCCTAAAATGACCCCGGATCCTGGTCCGGGTCGGTTTTGAACCATGTGAAAGACAACAGGTCTTAGTTTCAATGTGTGTGATTCTCCCCGGCAGGCGGAGAGTTTAAGCTTCTTAACTGGGTGACGGGTGGGGGCCTGGAGAGGAGCTCGGACCACACTGCACTGAACGTGGCTAGGCCCACGGAGGCCGAGGCCTGACCACAGCCCCGTCGTGGGGAGGGTCGGCGGGAAAAGGGGACACTCTAGGGAAACCCGAGCAGGAAGTCCTCAGAAGGCTCCAAGGGACACTGCAGGGCTTCGCCGCCCAAGGTTTGTTTTTTTGCCTGCCCTGCTATCCAGCTAAACGGGAAGGACCCCGGCGCCGCCCCCAGGCAGCCGACTGGGCCCCAAGGCGCGAGCCCATAGCCTTTCCTTCGTCCCTCGCCGTCGTCGCCCTTTGCTTCTCCCTGCCCCGATGAAGATCGGCGGAAGGGTCTCCCAACCTGGTCATGCTGGGAAAAGGAAGCAGAGATAGCCGAGTTTGTCTGATGGACCTTGTGCCGCCAGCTCTCACAGCGGGACTGGGCAGGGAGCTGACCCCAAAGGCGTAGAAGGCACAGCTTCCGGGAAGGGCGGAGCCGCTTCCTCCGCCCTTCGCCATCTGGGAGTACCCCCGCACTCCACTGTCTTGACCGCCCCAGCTTCTTCTGCCTGAGAAGCTTGCCTTCCCCGCTACCTGGGCCTCCACAAGCTCCCGCAAATCCGTCCTCGCCTAGGCGAATTTGGCCTGGGCCTCTCCAGGAGCTGCCACGTGGCTGCTCTCGTGGCTCCCCCGCCTCCCTGCCTCCTTGAGGCTGAAAACAGGTCTAGTTACCCGGAAAGCGCAGCACCATGTTCTGCAAAGCGTAAAGAGAGGGCCTATTTGGAAGAAGAGTTTGGACATGAACAGGCTGCAGCAGCCAGGCAGGTCATCTGACTGCGTACTGGCCAGCAACCTGGGGGCAGCAGCTTTGTTTTATTTGTTTGCTTTTTATTTTCCAAATCAAGACCTAGCATGACCCTGACGATTCGCTTTTAAAACTCGGGTAAATGGCTGGCTGGCAACTGATTGCACTAGAACTTCAACTACATTTGTTAGGCGTCTTACAATTACCACCACTGAGATGGAGATAGTCTGGGAGCTAACCGAGCTGCCACCTTTCCTTCTTCTTGGCCTCTGGCAGTCAGCTGTATGGACCACAATCTCCGGCTGAGAGAGGCGTGCGGGATTCCGGTCTTCCCTGGCTTGCTGGGGGCGCAGGTGGGAGGATTCAGCGTTCGCTCCCCACGACAGGAGGCGCTGTGATCGCGGGAATTTCTCGGTCCGCAGACCCGGGAACCCCCAAGCTGGATCAAGGCTCTAAAGCTGGCAGAATCCCCTCTTCACCACTGGTCTTGGGCTTTGAAGACGCCCTGAAGAAACTTCACTTTAGCCATCCCGCTATGAACAGGGGGCTTTCTTTTTCTTAAATTGACTTTAAAAAAAAAAAAAGTGAGGCCTAGTATGTTTGGGAAGTGAGCGAAAGAAGAAAAATATTTCATTTTTTAAATCGACTTCCTTTAAAGTGACACCGTTCTTTCCTCCCTTAAAGTGCCAGCTTTTTGTGCACCATAAAAGCTATTACTAAGTTACTACCCATAGAAAATACCCTAGTTATGTTCCAAGCTGTTGAAGAGCCAAAAGGGCGTTGGACTATCACCGCAGGAACAAGGAAACTCATTAGCTGAAAGTCCCCCTGATCAGGCTGAGGAAACTAAGCATTCGTGTACCTTACAAATAAAACTTAAGGTCCTGTTGCTGATGAGAACTTTGCACAAAAGAATTAGTTCCTGGCTGTCGCCCTGAGAAATATGTGCAGACCCTCACATCTGAAGATACATTTACACAAACTAATAGGACTGACTTTCAGTCACAGGGGCAGGCTGCAGTTGGGGAGGGTGCCTGCTCTGATTTCCAGGTGTATTTAATTTCACTCATTCTTTTCTTTACAATGTGACAGGCCACCTCTCTGCCTCCCATATTTTGTGTGTGGGGGGGGGAGGAATTGTATTCCAGTGCTTTTATCTTTTTTATTTCCTTAACTGCACATCTTCACCCTCTCCTGCTCCCCTGCTGATTTAGGAGATTTGTTTGGTTCAAGGATTTAACGCGATTCTGTTGCCAGATTTCAAGGAAGAAAGGTTTAAAAGAACAAAGCACAGGGGGGAAAGGTATCTGGAAGACAAGTTAAAACACGTTTCTCAAAATGAGATTAATTACATTTTTAAAACTGCCAAACAAGAATATTTTTGCGGATTCTTAGTCATTTAAAAAAAAATTTTTGTTGTTACTTAAAAAAACCTAATGGTTCTACAGAGGGTACAATACACATGGTCACACACACACTCAGAAACACATGGTTACACTCAAAAACTCACACACATATTCAGAAACGCATTCAGAAACTCGCACATGCACCATCGCTCAACCTATCACCAACTCAGTACCTATCACCCAGTTACTGTAGTTGGTACTCCCTAGGACTTGTGAGCAATCCACTTCCCATGGCCTCAAAGGAGCCAAGGGACTACTTGGGGGGAACTTCCGACGGATGTCCAAGACCGATTAGGAACTAAGTGAGCGCCTAGGGTACTAGCCTGGCCCCTCTGGGCCACAGATGGGACCAGTCACCTCCGCGGACCACCGCTGGCTTCCGCCTGGCACCTTACTAGCGGAGTAGTTGCATTCCCGCGCCCTCGCCCAGACTCTCCCAACTAACGCGCGTATTTAGGAAGATGTCTCCTCCCCCTGACCTTTCCCTATCAGAAACCAGACGGTCGCCTCCAACTCAGTCCCTGAGACTGCGGAAGGGGGGCAGGAGGAGGAGCTGGGCTGAAGGAGGACGGCCCGACTAGGGTCCGCCTGCCCTATCACATAGACATCTGTTCTGTTTCTGTTTCTTCCTCTTTATGATTGCTACAGATGAAAAGGTAGTAGAGCGGACCGAGGCGGAAAAAAAGTTATGTCATAAAGATATAAAACGGTGCTGTGACTCACCTGCTCTTAGCCGCAGGTACGGGTTTCGTGGCAGCGCCTCCACTCTGCTAGCCAAGAGCCCGGATCGGCCTAACGTCACTCAGCTTGGCTGACTCAGATGGCCGAGTTTCTAGTGACGGGTCGAAAGTGAGGCTTTTTCCTTTTTCAAGCCTGAAGTCCGGGGACGGGGGGCGGGGGCGGTGCGGGGAAGGGAGGGGAAAGTCTGTATTCTCGTGTCTCCCAGGGTCGAACTTTAGGTTAGGAATCAAGAGGGTGGGGGCTAGAAGCGGGCAGAAGAGCAGGAGGGGTGCGGGACAGGGCCGCTGCCCAAGCTTCCAAAAGGCAGTAGGTCTCCTGGGGAGGGTCCCTGGAGTCATTTAGCCAGCACTGCCCCGCGAGCCTGGGCTCCAACGTCACTGCCCCAGCCCATCTCCGGCCGCGCGGTTCCCATCGAGAACCCTCGCTAGCCCGCTCGGCCCCGCCTATTTTTCTTTTTTCCTCTTCCAAAGGGGGTTACACCCCACCCCCACCCCATTTCCCTCTTCCTCCAGCCTCCAGGCTTAAACCAATTACGCTGCTTTGCAAACAAAGTGAGGGCCGGGCTTGGGGTGGGGGGGCTCAGCGGGAGGGGGCGCAGGGGGCGCGCGCGGCTGTGGCGCTGCTGGGCGGGAGGCGCGGCGGCTGGACTGGCGCGCGGCCGCCTCGCAGGTGCACCTCGGGCTTTGTAGGTGCGAGCGTCTTTGTGCGGCGGACAAATGGGGAGAGGACGAGGAGGTGGGCACTCGAGCGACGTAAGATCCACATCAGCTCAACTGCACTCGTCTCACAGAGGCCGCTCGCTCACTTCCCGCGGAGGCGCTCCCGGGCGCCGCGCTCCGCGGCCGCCGCCTGCCCCCGCCCGCCGCGCCGCCGCTGCCGCCGCGCACGCCGCGCCCCGCAGTGCCCGGCTTCCTTCTCGCTAGGGTGGCATTGGGCCGGCGCGGGCGCTCGGGTAACTGCAGCTGCTCGGCTCCCTGCCCCCCGCCCCGCACCGCGCGGCCGCCCGTCGCTTTGCACAGGGCTGGATGGTTGCATAGGGCTGGGTGGCTCCAGGATGTTAGGGACTGTGAAGATGGAAGGGCATGAGAGCAGCGACTGGAACAGCTACTACGCGGACACTCAGGAGGTGAGAGGCGGGCACCAGGTGGGACATTGGGAGCCTGTGCCGGGGGAGGCCGCACGAGGCGGACGCTGGGCAAGGTGGGCGGCCGACGGACTGGGGGCGCCTCCTCAGTGCCTCCGCTGCACGCCCACCCGGTGTGGCCCTGGCCGGGCCTTGACCGGGCCTGGGAGCGGATCCGCTGCCCCGCGGGGGAGGCCGATTCTCGGAGCTTGGAGCGGGCGAAAGGAGTTAAGGAGATTCTGGCCTTTGAAAGTACCCGCTCTAGGAAGCACTTGCCTCTTCCCTACGGAGAGCCGGAGCCGGGCCCGGGGTGCCGCGGGTTGGCGGACTGGCGGGCGATGGCACGAGTTGGAGGCTACTCTGAAAAAGCTAGAGTTTGCCTACAAGGGCGGCCTCTTCATCCTGCGGTCGAATTCACAGACGTCTTCTGAGGAAAGCGGGTGGTTGCTGTGTTGAGCGTCTTAATAATGAACCGATTCTGAAATTTTGTAAAACTTCTTCAAAAAGCCCTGTTTGGGGACAAGTGTGCCCATTCTTCTCTAGAACCGCTGGGTGGCGCTGAGGCAAACTGACTTTTCCTCCAGCACTCGGGGCAGAGAACCTGTTTCTCTTCATTGTCCCCTTGGTGGCACGTTCATGTAGTTTATTTTGCAATGTGCACAAAGAGATTGCGAGGAAAATCGGATACAGGAAGGACTACTACCAAAAAAAGTATTTCTCTGGAAACAGCTGGTGATTACCCCCCCCCAAAGTTTCCCTTTATTAAAAACCCTTACTGAAACTGCCTTGAACAATCTTAGAGAGAGGAAACGAAAAAGAAAAAGTAAAATATAGTTTAAGACATAGGCAGAAAATTATAGAATCAGGAAAAATTTTCATGGTAATTAACTTAGATTTGTATACTTATATGTTGATAAACATACGAGTTTATTTGCATACCATAGAGTGTGTGCCTAGTTAAATCTGTTCACCTTTTGTTTTCAAATGAAGTCATATTTGCTGACGAAAATAAATTTAAGGATATCATTTTTATTAAATTATCAGAGAAGTAGCTTTTATATTTGTGGATTCTATATTTGTAATATATTTAGTACTTTCTAAAATTGCTATCAATAAGGATTTTCTCCTACTGGTGATTTTAAAAGGAGAACTCTTCCTCAGGTTTAATTCAGATGTAGTTATCTTGACCTGCTAGTCAATTAAGTCCTCTATTGAAAGAGCTTCCTTACAGGTTAAAGGTAAGAATTCGGAAGTAGATAATAAATAGACTTTGATTTTGGAATTTTAAAATATATGAAACTATTTTTATATAGTTTCAAAAGCGAGAGTTTGAAATAATCAGCAACATATCAGTAAATGAAAAAACAGATGCTTATTTTAACAAATTGTGTCACAGAATTTTCAAACGTTCGGGGGCTGGAAATAGGTAACAAAATTAGTGCAAGTTTTTGAATGGCTTGAAGAGGTGTACATGTAAAGTCATGTTAAAGTTAAATGTATGTAGTGCATTGATCTTATTGTACACCCCTCCCTGCCCCTTCTACCGTTGTAGATCTATTTTCAATTTTCCCCCAAATTTATCTAGTCTCTGAGTTTCTTTCTCTTTTAATATTACAGTTGCTACAAATAGTTGCAAAACACTACTTCTAAATATAATGAACAACTAAAAGACACCATTTGGCGAAAACTGCTAAGACAGTAAAGCCAGTTGTTGGGAAATGGATGTTCATATGGCCCTGGATGTTTTACTCTGTCAGGGAGAGTTTAATTAATAGCCACCGCACACATCTGAGTCTGCTACATGGTCAGCGGGCCTGGCAGGTTTCTGGGAGATGAGCACCGAGTTGATGCCCTGTTGCCAGGCCTCTGGGGCTGGGTAACCAAACCCACCCACCTTTAAGGTGGGGCGAATAAGCACAGGGTCAGAGTTTAATTCTATTTTCGGAGTTTTGACTCCTTTTTACCAAAAGGACACTTTGCCTAGGCGGGTCTGTGGTGGAGACTGGGATGCCACCTGGAGTGGATGGAGGAGGAGATGGAGGACCCCAGAAGCCAGCCCCTGAGCCTGGCGAGTAAGGCGATTACACATCTTCCTGGGGACATACTTTCTGTGAGCGCTTGTCTTTCATGCCTGCCATGCTAGGATTTTTTCCCCCTTGCTGTGGAAGACATCTCTGCTGTTTCTGGGAAGAGTACCTGACGGTTTGCTCTGGGTGGAGGGATCCTATGCTTTGCAGAAATGCTCTCCTCTTGTGTTGGGGTTCGCCCACCACTAACCCAGCCCTTCGGGGCCTCCTCACTTGCTGTCTCCGCTCCAGGCCTACTCCTCGGTCCAGGTTGGCAACATGAACTCGGGCCTGGGCTCCATGAATTCCATGAATACCTACATGACCATGAACACCATGACCACGAGCGGCAACATGACCCCAGCTTCATTCAACATGTCCTATGCGAACCCGGGCCTGGGTACTGGCCTGAGCCCCGGCACTGTGGCTGGCATGCCCGGCGGCTCCACGGGCGCCATGAATAGCATGACAGCAGCAGGGGTGACTGCCATGGGGACGACGCTGAGCCCGGGCGGCATGGGCACCATGGGCGCGCAGCCCACGGCCTCCATGAACGGCCTGGGCCCCTATGCCGCCGCCATGAACCCGTGCATGAGCCCCATGGCATATGCGCCGTCGAACCTGGGCCGCAGCCGGGCCGGGGGCGGTGGTGGCGACGCCAAGACTTTCAAGCGCAGCTACCCGCACGCCAAACCTCCCTACTCATACATCTCGCTCATCACCATGGCCATCCAGCAGGCGCCCAGCAAGATGCTCACCCTGAGCGAGATCTACCAGTGGATCATGGACCTCTTTCCCTATTACCGGCAGAACCAGCAGCGCTGGCAGAACTCCATCCGCCACTCGCTCTCCTTCAACGACTGCTTCGTTAAAGTGGCGCGCTCCCCGGACAAGCCAGGCAAGGGCTCCTACTGGACGCTGCACCCGGACTCTGGCAACATGTTCGAGAATGGCTGTTACTTGCGCCGCCAGAAGCGCTTCAAGTGTGAGAAGCAACCAGGGGCCGGGGGAGGGAGCGGGAGCGGTGGTGGCCCCAAGGGCGGCTCTGAGAGCCGCAAGGACCCCTCAGCCGCAGCCAACCCCAGCGGCGACTCGCCCCTTCATCGGGGCGTGCACGGTAAGGCCGGCCAGCTAGAGGGCGCGCCGGCCTCTGGGCCCGCCGCCAGCCCCCAGACTCTGGACCACAGCGGGGCGACGGCGACAGGGGGCGCCTCGGAGTTGAAGACTCCAGCCTCCTCAACTGCACCCCCGATCAGCTCTGGGCCTGGGGCATTGGTATCTGTGCCCCCTTCCCACCCGGTGCATGGTCTGGCACCCCACGAGTCCCAGCTGCACCTGAAAGGGGACCCCCACTATTCCTTCAACCACCCCTTCTCCATCAACAACCTCATGTCCTCCTCGGAGCAGCAGCACAAGCTGGACTTCAAGGCATACGAGCAGGCGCTACAGTACTCGCCCTATGGCGCCGCATTGCCCTCCAGCCTGCCGCTGGGCAGCGCCTCAGTGGCCACCAGGAGCCCCATCGAGCCCTCAGCCCTGGAGCCGGCCTACTACCAAGGTGTGTATTCCAGACCTGTCCTAAACACTTCCTAGCTCTCTTAGACTAGGGGCTTGTTTGGCATGGCCATGCTGGTAGCAGGAGAGGGGGAAAAAAATCAACAGCAAGCAAAACCACACATACCAAGCCGTCAACAGCATAATAGAATCCCGACTATTTTTGTTTCCTTTTGTGTGTGTACAATCTTTCCCCCAGTGCAAAAGACTGTTACTTTATTGTTATTCAAAACGCCTTGTGTATATTATTAAGAAGAAAACCCACCCTAAACCAACAAAATTTTTTCCTGCAAAGTTTAATGATCCACAAGTGTATATATAAAATCCTCTACTTCCTTGTCCCTCTCCCTTTCGTTCCTCTTTCCTCTTCAGGCACAATCTAGTGTGTGCAAGGTTTATTTAAAAAAAGAAAGATGGTCAAGCTTGTAAAATATTTGTTTGTGCTTTTTTTCCCTCCTCATCTGACCACCCCCCACCCCTTCCCCACAAGTTTACAGGTCTATGGCAATACTCTTCACCATAAGAACTGAAAGGGTGAAGAAACAAGTAGACACTAGGGACTGTTAAAAGTATTGAAGGACAATGCTGTTTTTATGCAGCAAAACAAACAGATTAAAAACATCAGAGCCATTTGTTTTTCAATTTACATTTCTGATACATTCAGATAACATGTTTTAAAGTGAAATACATATATATTATGTGCCGACTTATTTATGCACATGCTCAGATATGTAGACATCCTCCATATATTTACATAACATATAGAGGTAATAGTTAGGTGGTATACATGCTATATTTTCAAAAGTTGCTGGACCAAGAAGTTACAAAGACACCCCCTCCTTGTCCTCTGCTCCCATTCATAGCCCTGGGAATCATTTCCTCAGGAATTGCTCTCCTCAGTAACTCTGCTCCTTGCTTTGCAGAGTGCCATAGTCGTGTCATTCTGAGGTCACATAATATGTATAAAATTTGCTTCTGTGTATCTATACCATTTAAAGAATATTTTTCTCTAGAAAAAAAAGGGAGAATATTACAATGTTGGAGGAGAGATGTTATAGGGAGCTGTATTTCAAAATTTGGTCCAAGATTCCAAAATTCAATTGATTGTGGTCATTTTAATTATTGCCATCGTGTGCTTGTTTCATTCAGTGTTAATGCACTTTTCACAGTTGGACATGGTGTTAGTATAGCCAGACGGGTTTCATTATTATTCCTTTTTGCTTTTTCAATGTTAATTTATTGCATGGTTTATTTTTTCTTTACAGCTGCAATTGCTTTAAATGATGGTTAAAATTACAAATTAAAATGTTAATTTTTATCAGTGTGATTGTAATTAAAATATTTTGATTTAAATAACAAAAATGATAAATTTTAAGCCGTGGAATATGTTCTTGATCATTTGCAGTTAAGGACTTTAAATAAATCAAATGTTAACAAAAAAGATTTTTGTTATTTTCCTTAATTAAATCCAAAATAGATATTCTGAATATGATTTTCAAAGTCTGGCACTGAATATAAATGAAAAGGAAAATAATCTAAAACACTTGTTTATGTTTATTATACGAACATGTAGCTAGTAAAAAGTCATTAACGAAATTCAGTAAAAGTGGGTAGATAGATTGATTTAATATTCCAAGAACTGAGATTTTTAAGGTTCTTTATTCTCAGTGATGTTTACTTCAATTTTTGACATGGGCTTAAGCCTTCTGTATCCTTTGAGCCTTTCCACAATGAAATCAAATACTATTAATTTAACTACCTTTCCCTCTTCCTCAATGTATCATTTTCTTTTATCTGAGAAGCATTTGAGTGAGAATAAAATATCAGATGCAGCTGTTAAAATTAAGTTGTCTACAACAGAGAATCCTAAACCCTCTTTACATTAAAAGAGAAACAAAATTTAACCATCACAGTAGGTTTGGAGGGGGTCTAGGGAAGCCAGTTAATTCACTCCTGTAGGGGAAGATTTGTGCCATCAGGACAGTTCATGGTAGCTGCTATTTTATATTCTATGAAGATATTTTTAAAATATTGTTTCTAAAAATACCGTTCTAGAGAACTTAAAGCTGCTGATTTGTTTGCCTTCTAAGAAGCTTTTAAATGCAACTTCACACCCCTACAGTTGCTTGAGATCACAAAATCATTAATCTCCTTTGATAGTAGGCTCACTTTCCAGTCCACCTATTTCTTTGTAAGTCTTGTTCAGATTGACACCAACAATAACACCACCAGCCCAAGCAGAGGCTGGCCTGCCTGAGCCCTTGTGTATGAACTCCGTCTTCTCCAGGGCTTGAACTTGAACAGCTTTTACTTTGATCGCCCCACTCTACACCGAGGACAAGATAAAAAGAGCTGTGTGAGTCCCTTAATTATTGCGTAATTGCCTCCCCAGATGAGAGAAAGGGTGCCATGTAGCACTTGAGAAATATCCAGAAATCCCAAACCCCCGCTCTCACTTCAGCTAATGAAAGAAGGAGGAAATTACTGGTTTGAGTAATTTCAAAATCCGATTTAGAGGCCTGGGAAGGACGTTAAAAGTTTCAAAGAAAGGAAAAAGCTTTCAATCCCAACAACTTTTTAACATTTAGAAAAAGGGTAAACAAACATTGGTAAATTCGAATTCCAAATGTAATATAAGGCGTGAGCTTGGGCCTCGGAATTTTACCTGGCCACACTGACTTTAAAATCGTCTAACTTTCGTGCGTTCCACTCCGTGGTGTTCCCTTCCCTCTCTCTAACGTACTAGCAGTAACAATGCCTTGCCTTCACCCACCAGGCTTACGTCGGCCTTAGCTCTCGCTCTTACTTGGCATAGACTCTTTCTGGGCTTTCAGGGGCGAGGAGCCTCGGGTTTAGAACCCGAGGCCACTTTGGAGACCTGCCCGGAAAGCTAGAATGGTGGATCGCAGGGGACAGGTCTTGCCTCGTGGGCTTCTCCCGCGATTTTCTGCCAGCTCTGAGCGTTGCGATCTGAGCCCCCCGCGTTACGACGCGCACGGGTTGAGGCCAGGACAGCCAGTTGCCTGGGAAGCGGGAGGCAGAGCAGGACCGCGAGCATCTCGAGGTGACAAGTGCAGTTAGTTCTTCATTGTTTGGGCATTTTCCCCTCCTAGCGAATAAATCTTCTGTTGAGCCCAAGACCTAAAAGTCAACAAAGAAGGCCAGGCGCCTCGTTACGGCTCCTGCGGCCCCAAGGCCCGCGCCGCCGCGGCTGCTCCCGCTGCGTAATCCCTTCCTCGGAAACCTAGACACACAAACGCCGGAACGCCCGGGGCTGGAGCGCCTCGCCCCAGGGCCAGGAGGAAAACATCTGTGGTTTTGAGGGAGTGCTGGGACCCTCCTCCAGCGCACCGCCTTCTAGCTATCCGATTCAGACCCCTCCACCTTTTCGTCATGGAGTTTCTGTATTTCTTCACTTCAGATGCTCCTGCAGACCAGGGCCAGAAAGGGGATGCTGACCACTCAGGCGCGGTCCACGCGGCTGGCTTTATTTAGGAATTTCGCCCAAGGTGGGGGAGGGGTCTCTGGGGGAGATGGGAGGGAGCGAGCGAGAGAGAAGGAAAAACCTTGCAAAAGACCCAAGTGCAAAGCTCCCGAGGCCCTCTGCTGCACTGACGACTCCAACGAACAAACATTTTTAGAAAAAAAGAAAGATGTTTTGGGAGTGAGAATAGTGTCGAGGAGAAGAACTTCAAATGTTACTTTCACCTTGTTACGGGCTTGAAACGTTTTTGGTTTTGGTTTTTTTTTAATTGATAAAAAGCGAAGACAATTAAACATGGGGAAGAGGAAAAGCTCACAAGTTCTATTCAGCGAAAACTACCCAACTTAGAAGTGTTCCCTAGTAGACGGCAGCTGAGTCTGTTCTGTATGATGGCTAATACAGTGTTTAAATCAAGGATAAAAATTAGTTTCCATTGTCCCCTTCGCGATCCCCTCATAGCAGAATAAACTGGTGAGAATTATTATGGGAGGAGAGATTAAACAAATAAAATCCTATTAACGTCCTTAAGTCCTATTTTCATTTTCTGAAGCCTAGATACCCGACTGATTTCACTGAAAGCATAAGAACATTACCTTTTCCAGGAATCTAACCGATTTGAATAAGCCATAGCAGTAAAGTATTCCTGGAGTGATAAAATTTGACCTTGTTGTTTTGGTACTTTAAAAAATTGATCTCAGTTACACGAAAATGCTTATTAAAATTCTTTGCAAAAAACTTCTACAATCAATACAAGTTCCTTTCAATGCAGACCAAAGAAGGAGACCTGTAACCTAAATTAATTAACCTTTCCTCAAGATCAATTGGTTTTCTGTTGATTTAGCAGTAATATTGTAGAACATTTAGCTATAATGTATTTTAATGTGATACTTCAATGTCAAGAGGAAAAACTCGTAAAGATAAAATTGCTTATTTATTAGATGTTTACTAAATTTGTAAAAATATTTTACTTTCAAAATTAAACTGTTTATTTGAATTGTAGTAAAATGTGTTTTGCAACTAAAAGAGATTAAGATAATGTCTAACTACTTCAAGAGAATTATGTGCTAAAAGGTGATTATTTGTAGGCTATCTTGGGCTAAATATGTAAGTAAATTATGATGAAATTTAGAAATAAGATTTTTCCAAACAGTAAGAATTATTGGCATTAAAAAATCTCATGAGAGTAAGAATGTTAACGAAAATAAACAACTTGTAAAATCTTACAACTTTCCTATTTAGAAATTGAATCTATTCCAGAAGATAAAAGTTTTGCTTTTTTTTTTTTTTAGAGTAGCCATTTATGCGTTTTATTTTCTACTGATGATCCTATTTGGTGCATCCAAATAACACTTAGTAATACGTTACTTAAAACATTGTTTTATTTTTATTCCAGATAGTTAAGTTTGAGGCCATAATGTTTCCACTAGTTCTCTTTTTAGCTCCCTGTCTAGTTTGGTTCATTGAACTTTAGACAGCTCAGACTGCAGCCCTCACTTTTTCCCCCTCCAGCCTTCGTTCTAGCAAGCAATAGGGGGCTGGAAAAATACCTATGCTGGTCAATTTTAACTTGTAAAACACATGCATTTTCATACTGTAAATATATTTTTTTTAATTGACAAGGAGGAAATCCTCACTTGCTACCTTTTGTTTTGTATCTAACTTCCTCAATTCTCCAATTATGTCAGCTACTACTATACAATGTAAAAGCAAAGCCCCGGATGAGCCTGTGCTCTGCTCTGCAGCCCTGGAAAGTGAGGAGCATCCCTACAAATGCCACTTCATGATATGTTTGGGTTCTCTATGTCCTAGTCAACTTAGACTATAAAAGCAGAATATTATCCCTGAATATCTAGGAAGAAAAGGGCTTAAATAGAATAAGTGCTCCAGGACCTCAGAATCTAGGTAGGATGCTGGTCAAGTCACACGGAGATCAAGTTCAGAACTCAGCCATTGCCAGGGATGCCCTGACTTGGAGTTCTAAGTGTGAGGTTGCTTTGGGTTGACTTTCTACTTCTCGACTAATCTTCAAGATAATACATGGGGGAATTTTTCTTTTTTAATTCCTGAAACCAACAAAAACAATCTGAAAATACTACCCGAAGCATTGCCAGGAAATAGGGAACAAAGCATTCAACTAGAAACTTCAGTTTCTTTCTTCTTTCTTTCTTCTTCTTCTTTTTTTTTCCCCTTGTCTAATTATATCCCAGGTGTCTGTCCCTCTCTGTCTCTCTCTCCTCTCACCTCGGAGTTGTTATTTTAAAACACAAACGATTTTAATGACAAAAATGTAAGGGGCTTCGTGGTGGTTCTTTTCGTGTATATATTTACTTTTAAAGACCCATGATGAAAGAGGGAGAAAGGAGGCTCCCGCCTAGTGAAAATCCAGGAAAGCTGATTTTCTTTGCGCGGTTCAGGTGACGTTTGAGGTATTGGAACTCTCACCTAGTTCTGGGACTCACGTGGGAGCCTTGTGCTTTACTCCCATGGCCCAGCTACAAACCCCTAATACAACAGCTACTCAATCCCGAGCGCTAACTCCCGCCGCGTTCTCCACCGCTTTTTCCTAGGTGGAGGCCAATTCACGAGCTCAAGCTGCAATGAGCCGTGTTGCAGCACAGGGCATCTTCCAGGTTCTCTTGCCTCTCTCACTCACACTGCCTTCTGTTGACACGCGCTTCCTTTGTGTTATGCCTTGCTAATGTATTAATGAGGCGAATAACCCGGGTCCCTTGCGGAGGGGTGGAGGGGGTTGGAGACAGGGAAAGGAGAGAAAGGAACAGATCCAAACAGCTAGAGTTGCTGACCCTTGCGCCAAAGGAGTTCATAGAGGCGGGCTGGGGCAGGGGCGGGAGGTAGGGGGTAGGATGCAAATCGAAGTAGGAAAAGTTCACGTTGAAGGCGCTGAAAGCAAACGTAAATGACTATAACACGTTTTTAGAAAATGTGATCTAATGCTAAGGTGCTGTCCTGGGTTTAGAACTGCGAGGCTGGACGCCGTGGACGGTGGAGAAACTGCTCCGCTGGCTGATCCGGTCGCGCGCCTCCTTATGCTTAGTGTCCTCCTCCATTCTTCCGATGCTCCCCACTCCTTCCCGGGGCCCGGCTGCCTGATGGCCTTGAATCACAGGTGAACAATCCTAACTGCCTGTCGTACGGATGCCCCTCTCGGCGGTGTACACCGTCTCAGACTCATCTAGCTCTAGCTAAGCCAGCCACCTTAGATGCTGTGTCCCAGTGGTTGAAAATACACTTCCACCCGCCCTGGCCCGATGTGCTCAAAGAGAACTCTGTCTTCCCCACCCTCACCTCCAAAGGGCTGTCTGGCTTCCCGGTCCGAGGTCTTAACAGATTGGAAACCCTGCCCTACTCCATGAAGTGGGCACGAGGTACCGCGACCTGGGGAAGGAGACTTGGGGCCCCGGGAATGCTGCCACCGGGTGCGGGCCTTGTCTCTGGTCCCAGCCAAGCAGGTCCGCCACGTTTGCAGCCCCGCCCGCCAGACGATGCCCGAGCGTCCCAAGGCATATGCTGCCCGCGGGCTGCACGACCCGTCGTGGTGCTCCTTGCCGAGGCGGTTCTCAGCCCATCAAAAGCCCAGGCTTTCTTCAGCCGTATGGGCCGCGAGGTGAACAACAATGCCCGGGCCCCTTCACTTCAAAAGCGGCGATCAGGGGAAAGGCTCCCCCAGAGATTTTTTTTTTCTTCTCAGCTTTTCATTCCCTTTTTTTTTTTTTTAAAGGCATCGGCAACTCCAGGGCTCGGGCGAGCCTAATGCCCTTTGATGGGGATTGAATTCATTATCTCCAATAACACAATTGTGCTTGGCCAACGAAAAGAGCAAAGCAGGGCTCTATACTGCCCGAGGGGCCCGGCCGGGTGGAGTGGGCGGCGGGGCGGCGGAGGCGCGCTCCTAAGACCCGCTCGGAGGCGCGGTCTTGGCGGGCCCGGCCCAGGCTGGGCTCCCCCAGGACGGGGGTGCAGGCCCGCCCGGACGCTACAGGATGGGTGACGCCGCCCGCCGAGGCAGGGCGGGGGGCCGGGGGGGGCGGGGCAGCTCTCTAGTTCGATTTATTTTTCCTGACTCCCTTTGCAACCATTCCCCGAGGGCGGCCCCGTGGGCTGGGTGTTTACTCTTTCCTCCCGGCCTCCAGCTGCGAAGCAGTCCCTGGACCCCAGGCGCGCGGGCTACAAAGGCCGCCCTGCGCCCCAGTGAACGCGAAGGGCTCGCAACATCCCCGTGGCACCGCCCAAACTCGGTGCCCAGGGCTCGGAGCCAGCTTTATTCGCACCCTCGCGCAGATAAACGGGTCTTTAAATCTCCCCTGCCCTGGGAGCCCCGTCTGCTTTCACGCCAGTAGTTCCCCCTCGCTTTCACGCCAGTCATCGGCTCTGATCGCAGAACGGCGCTCCAGGAACCTGGGCCTGGACAGCGGGGGCGCCATGTCCCCCATCCGAGCGCGGGGTCCGGGCTCCCGGCGTGCTGTGCCGTCCCCCTCGCTTCCGGCCGGGTGGACACTGCCCGGGACTGCGACCTCCACGTGAGCGCCTCCTCCCGGGTTCCACTGCCTTCTTTTCCCTTTCAGCTACCTGCAGCCCCTGCTTCTCGGTTCTCCTGAGAGTACAGAGGTGAAACAGGGGCTAAAACCAGCACTATCACGTGCCTCGTGTGTGTTTGTGTGTGTGTGTGTGTGTGTGTGTGTGTGTGTGTGTGAGAGAGAGGAGAGAGAGAGAGAGAGAAATTCCCTAAGAATCATAATTGAAGATTTCTCTACAGCTTGGTGTCTAAAATATGAGTTTAAGTCATTTCATTATTGGGCATACTTCCTACACTACCCTATTTTCCTTCTCACCCATTACTGAAGAAAGTATATATTGCAGCATTATTTCAGTGAGATAAAGAAGAATACTAATAACAGAATTTGAAGTACTTTTTTTTTGCAAGAACACTTATGGAATGCTCCAGATTAGTAACCGTGGATTAGGATTAGTCTTTCGTTCCTTAACAATTAGTCCTGACTATCTCAATCTTCAAGCTTCAGGGAATTAGAGCCAGCACAAGTATACTACAGGAGATTGTGTGTGTGTATGTGTGTGTGTGTGGGGGGGTGTACACAATTAGATATGCTGACTTAGAGGAGCGTCCACAAGAACTTCAGGTCCACAAGACTGTCACTTCAAAGCGAGAAAGCAATAAATTAAGTGATCTGCTGATTTGAGGTAAACCAAGGAAAATATTTCCGATTTATGACTTTTAGCTAGAGATTTTCTTATCAGGAGAAATAGGAAATTAGTTACTTAATTCCCTTCAGCCTTAAGTATATTTACAAATTTACAAAATTTATCAATTTAGTCTATGGAACTCTGACCACTTCCTTCTACTTTTACGCCTAGGCACTTGGGGAAGGAGGAGGAGAAAAAAATTCATATAGATGAGATTAAAGAGAAGACTTTAGTTCTTTCTCTTTTCCTTTCTCCCCCTCACCCCTTTTTGTCTTATAGAAGGACAGCACCCTGAATATAAATTACATTAAAGCATTATATTTATTTTTTTGAGGTCTTTATGTTTTTCATTGACATCGAGAAAGGATGTAAAACATTTACCTTGCAGATATTCTGAGTCTCTAATAAAGAACCCTATGGGCAATGCTATTCTTGCTTGAATTATTAAACTCCAAATACTTATTACAAGTTATCTAAGAACGAGTGACTTCTCTTCTTGACACTTTTTTTTTTTAACTTATTAAAGAATAGATAGGCTTGAATCTTGGGGACCAGTACATTTACAGGGTTGTGTTACTTCAGCTATCTTTTATAACATCTCTTTTGTAACATTGAGTAGAGGTTTAAACTTTGTCTTCACTTGTGACACACAATTGTACACCTGGTGGGCTGCTGTGCTCCTTTGGCTGTTCATTATCACTTATTTAGAAATACTAGAGAAAGGCATTTTATACAGGGTAAAGATGTCAGTGATGTGGATTTTAAAGATGAAGAATTTGAATGAGAGATTGTTTGCTTATTTATTTATTTGCGTCTACAGCACCTGGTCTTCCTGGGTGGTCTCCCATCCTACTACTAACCAGGCCTGGCCTTGCTTCCAAGATCAGACAGAATCTCGCCATGGTCAGGGTAGCATGGCCATAGACTTGAATAAGAGTTTAACACAATATATATGACCGAAATAAGTTATATGTAGGTATAGCTACTTTGGAATTGATTTTTATGATGTTTTGAAGACTTTGGAGTAACCACATTCTGGCTCAGTGTAAAAACCATTCCATGAATAACAATATGTTCAAAACAACCACCAAAAAAAAGATTTAATTCTGACATATATCCAGCAGACCACAGAAGCAACAGGGCAGTCCTGTGGTTTATCACATAAACAATTTTTCTAGTGCCAGAGCACACATAAGGATTATGTGACTTCTGATGAGCAGGGCTCCATAGGATGAATGAATTGCTAAACAAAAGATACCACAATTTTCATGTAGTTGTCTTTGGCCAAGAAACAAAATTAAGAGGGCGGAAGTGTAAAACATTTCAGTAGAAATGAGAATTCTGTGTTATTTAAAGTGCAACTCCTTGAACCTTGAGATTAACTGAATCATGGGACCATAGAACATGGTGATGGAAAATACTTAATTATAGTTTTTAGACTACTCACTTGCAAGATTACTCCCCTCGACGTTTTCCCAAGCCAGGTCCAGAATAGATTTAAATGTCAAGAACCGAAGGACTTTCACTTCTTGAGCTTATCAACATAATGGAAAAGCACTGTATTCATGGTGCAAAACCTTTTGTCAGTGGAATATTTTCTCTGATATTTATGTAAAACCTACTTACATTTTAAGTACGCCTCTTTGAGAATCCGTTTTTATTAGGTCTCGAATCTGCTTCAGATACCGGAATACCTGTTCCTATATTTATTTAGCCGATCTATACACATTTACTTTCTTTCATTCCCACCTAAGATGGACCCAGATAAAGTGCCCTAGGTGGAAAAACACCTTTAACATGTACAGGCATTTGGCTTTATGTTTTTAATACTTTATGTTTTTAATAAAGTTAACGTCAATAATTTTATTATTGAAATTACAGCAGCGTTATAAAGAGGAGACTTGGTCCACTTGTGAAATGTCACCCAAATGCTAGGTCATGCAGCCTCATCACCTTTTAAATGTGACTATGGTAAGAAGTCAAAGGACTTTCTCTTTTTAAAATATGGTAAGTTCTTAAATCATAAGAACAGAATCTAGAAACCAACCTGGGGTTGGTTCATTTAAAAGAAATACTGTTCCTCATACTAGAGAGAGTTTAGAGTATTTGTTAACTGTGTCTCACAGATTTACATGTAGCCTCTCAGGAATATATTATGTTGGAGTTTTATATAGTAAAGAGACCAAGGAAGTTCATTAAAAACATCTAAAGAAAAGTTAAACTTTTAAATTTCAATTCCAGAGATGCAGAGGCTGGGGCTTCAAAGCTGAATTGTGATTGGAAGTCTCAGACTCAAAACTGGACTCTGGGCCCTCAAGGACTCACCCCTTTCTTTGTAACGACCACTGGACCATGCAATACCCAGAGCAACACTCCAGACTACACCCGTTTCTGAAGTTACAACATCTCGACTGAGTCAGGCAATTAGAGGAAATTCTTAAGAATCTGATAAATAATTCACTTTGGAAGTATAATCATGGTAGGAACAGATTATGAGTTAAGTAGGGAGAACAAGTGAGAAATGATCTTTACTGCATTCCACTCACCTATCTCATCTTATAAAATAGAATAAGAAAGGGAAAATTGGAATTGGAATCAAAATGAAAGGTGATAAGGCCTCTGATGACTCAAAGAGTAACATTAAGAAGTTGTGTAATAATATTATGGTCTCTATAAATGCATCGAAAACAAAATTGCAAAGATATCAGCTTCTAACAGGTTGGTGGTTAGATTCTGAGATGGGCAAGTTCTGCCCAATTCTTGTTTTATGTGGTATAACAAGTGAAAGTGTTGGGTTTTATTCAAATTTCTGAATGAGCACAATTTTAAATAAAGTGAAGTCTGCATTTTTTTCCAGGACATATTTTAAAGTCTTACATTCACTTAAATTTGTTACCAGATGATACTGTTTGTGGAATAAGCTGGGATTTTAATAATAAGTATAAATTACCTTTAGTAGAGTAAAACATGGCCCTTTTTATTTTAGCCTTATCTTCAGCAACAGAAGGGATGGTTTAGTAGCCAGTGTTCAATCTGAAAAGTAAAAAATGTACAACATAGATCTTTCTCAACTATACTCAACCCTTAAAAATGGATTTATTATTTTATCATGAGGAGTAATAAACAATGATTACCATGCTGTAATTTTTTTTTTTTTTTAGTGTTTTTAACTCAGGGAATAAACTTGTTTTCAAGAGAAACAAGAAAATAGAGATTGCCTGGGAATTGTAGGGGATGAAAGGACGAGGGAGAAAGAGGGAGGGAGGGAGAAGTACCACAACAGAAATAGCAGCAAGTATTGGTTCTTATATAGACTCGCAGACTGAGGGAATGAGGGAATGGGAGATGGGATAGAGGCAAATTAATGGCTGGAGAGAGCTAGACAGAGTGTGCTGAGGAAGGGCCAGGCGTGAAAAGATTTGGTGTCGTCATAGCAACGCGCTCAGCCCTGCTCCCCCTGAAGCCCATTCAGCTCTGAGCTGCCGGAACACGTTTTTAATTAAAGCGTATAAAAGTTGTTTTGTAAGGACTTCTCCTCATCCGATAGATTTCAAAATGGTTAATCAGGCTTCATCTCCTTTTGATGCTCACGAGAGCATGGGCTACTCTGTGCACAGAAACTGCTGCTGCCGCTGCCTCTGAGTGAGTTATCTCAATCACACCTAATAACAAGAATGAGTGAGGCATCTAGTTATTTAGATACATATAAACAGAAAATTCAAGCGGATGGGGGGGGCGTTTTTATGACTGTAAATGTTAATGTTAATGTTAATTTTCTTTGCTCTAGAACTATGAAAATCATCCTTCTGGATGGTTATTGTCTCTGGTTGATATTCTATTACATTTGAAAATAGCGAGCTTTTTTTTTTCCTTTGGGAGACACAGTTCAAAAGACAAAAATAAAAGTTTCAAATTATTTGTATCAAATAATATTTAATCCAGCATGAGCATCCCAAGAAAAGGGTTTGTTTATACCACTCACATAAAAAGATGGCAACCTATTCCTTTTTTTTAGAGAATAAAAGGGCTCTCACTCCTAAATCCTCCATAAATTCACAATATACGGCAACAGTTGCATTTTCTTCTTTAATAAGTGACTTAGTAGAAAACAGCATCTTTTGCTGATTCACTAAACAATCTGTTAGTGGATGACTCACATCTTCTCCAGGCTCTTTCGTCTCCCTTCCTCCTCAGCCTTGGCAGATGGTCTTGCTTCTAACTTCCCTGAAAAATAAAAGAAAAAAAAGAGATGATTTCATTTGTCATCCAGTCCTTCATCTACCCTCATTCCAACTCAACGTTTCTATATTTGTACCAATACCTCCTCTGTTAGGTCTAGGAGGACAAACATAACCTCCTGTCCAGGACAAACATATCCACCCAAGTTCTCGATCCCAGACTCTTTTACTCTTCTGTTTTTCACTGCTTTACTAGCATCTTTACTGTTTCTATTTCCAATGGCTCCTTCTCTTCAGCTTTAAACATGTCATGGTAATCCCTTTTTTTTGGAGCAGGGCGAGTGGGGACTCCTTAAATTGGTTTCGCAAAATCTTCTGTTTAAATTCCCTTGCTCTCCTTCTCACTGCCAAACTTTCAAATGAATGCTCTTCACCCATCTACAGTCTCCACTTCTCCACAGCCTTGCAATCTGATCTGCGGCCCCTTAAACTTCTTTCTTGATGATCATCAGTGATGCTTTGATTCTATCATGTTTTTACTCCATCCCCACCCCTCCGCCCCCACATCTCAAACAGTCTTAACAGTTCTAAGTATTCTTTGCAGTATTGAACACTCTCCCATCAAGGATCCCTTGACACCAGCCCATCCTCAATCTTTACTTCCTCTTGGCTGCTTCTCTGTCTCCATAACTGTCTGTTCTGTCTACTCTACCCTTCACTATAGGTCCCCAAGGCTAAGTCCATGGCCTAGAGAGATCAAAAACAGCCCTGCACATTTGGAAACTGGCTTGACACTTCCAGCTATGATGTTTATAAGATCTGGTCTGGCACTCACAGCTAGGCCTAGGAGTTCTCCTGTCAAACATAAACAATGTTACTGAACTCTAACATTAGACATGGCCACTCTATAACACTCTATAACCATGGAGAAGTGAGACAAAAAGAAGACCACTTTGTAATTTTGTCTAAGCACAGATAAAAACAAAGTCACTGCAAACCACAAAAATAGCAAATATTCCCCCATCCTAGCTGTTGTTTCTTTACAAATTATACCCTTAGTTGTGTTCTAGTCTTCCTTCTTAGATAAGATTTCTTAAGATGCCCAATTATAGAATTACCCCCACAGTATTCAGTTCAAAGTCCCAGTCTCTTGAACCCTCCCCCATATCACTTAACACAAGCCCAATCCTATAAGTCCTTTCTAATACCCTCTTACTGAAATGCCACACAGTTCCCTATGGTGTTTGGTCTCCCTTATTTGCAACAAGCAATTAGTTTAACTTGTTCACCTATCGATATGTTCCTGATGGTCTTTCACTAGAAGACATCGATAGGCCCTTTGTTCCTTTGTTTCATGGCTTGAGCTATCATGCACCAAGCTAAAAGTCAATCCCTGTCCTCCAACAAAAATTCCCATCTTATCTGCTTAAAAGATATTTCCGTGAATATGAAATACATTTAAATTACAGCAATACATTTCTCTCTATAACAAGGCATGCCTCTTGACTTCCATATTTTTCTCATTCCCTTTATCACTCAGTCTTGAAAAGTCATAGTCATCATTGATTTATTTCTCCTATTGCCCATACATCTGTAATTAATAAATACACCCTACCAAAAGCCCAGTTATCCCAATCTTTTCTTCCTTGACATTTGGAAGGTCACAATTTTAGTCTGTACTGTCTGCTATCTGTAGAAATAGCCTCAAGAATCTCATTGGCCAATTCTTACCTTTATACCATTTCTAGTCTAATATCACTGAACGAAACTTTCAATGAACACAAATAAGTGCTAACTTCTTGCGGCCAGAGTTTTCACAGAGGCTAAATTAGGAATTATATATGAATAAATCACACTGATTGCCCTCCTTATAAAAAATTCAATTGCCACGCACATGGATTCGGGAAAGCAAAAATGCCCTAATCACTAAAGGATTGTGTTTCATGTGTTGGGATCTATTCTTAGAAATATAAAGTAAGGTGCATTTAAAAGATTCTAGATTAGATGGAAACTGGAGCATGCCTTGTGAAGCATGGTTTATACTGGGGATGTTTGGCCAAAGAATGAAAATTTCTTTTACATTGGAGGATACTAGTTATTTCAAGCATGTGTTAGAGAAATTAGATTATTTATTGTGTAGAATTAGGGCCAGAAGGTAGAAATTTGAGAGGATTATAGATTACAGCTCAGTATAAAGACATTTGTAACATGGTTATAGATAGAGTAGGCTACCTCAGGAAATAGTGAGCTTATCAACATTGAACATTCAAGTGCAGACTAGATGACCACTTAGGTAAACATTTCCCTCAAGTTCATGCTTTATTTAAACAGTCAATATCCATTTATCTTATCTCATAATTTGCCCTTTCTGGTGCTCTCATTCTTTCCTATAATGATTCCATCTGTGTCACTTTCCATTTACCTAATCAACTCCTTTTAGGATTTTTTTTTAGCGAAGTCCTATTTTGCGATACTTTCTCTCTCTTTCTCTCTGTCTCTCTCTGTCTCTGTCTCTGTCTCTCTCTGTCTCTCTCTGTCTCTCCCCTGGGCATTTAATTCTAGGTTTTGGATTTTTTTTTTTACTTTCAGCATTTAAAGATGCTATTTCATTTTATATTGATTTCTGTTTTTCTGAGTTTTATTGTTACTATTTTGAAATTAATATCTTTTTATTTTTTTCTTAAGTTTCTGCTTATAATTCCAATATCTAGGTTATCTTTGGGTCTGTTTCTATTGACTATTTTATCTTTTCATGTGGGTTATTTTTCTTACTCTTTAATGTGTTTTTAAAAAATTCAGTGCCAGATAGTGTGTATAAAAGAACAGTAGAAACTGAGGTTCAAGTCCAAAATTCACTCTCTTACTCATATTTTATGGTTTGGCTTATATTTGAGATCATGTTATGGTATTATTTAATTTATTTTTCTGTAAATTTTGGTTGATTAGTCAATAAAGATTATTAGGTTATATACTGTAATTCTAGAAGAGTTGAATATCTTGGTGCTATTTAATCTAGTATGTTTGTTTTACCTAAAGGGCAGAAAACCACAGATTAACATCATCATGAAGAACAAACCTGCACACTTAAAATACAGACCAGTATACTGGATTTGTATTGGAGTTTACACTGTTTTAGTTAGATAATGTCCTTAACAGAGGCATCTCATAGAAAGACAAGTCGGACAAATGCATATTTGATTCAAATTAATATAGTAGTTGAACAATATGTAGAAAATAAGTACAGTAATACATGAATCAAGGTCAATCAAAAAACTTCCTTGAAAATGGATTTTAAGCTGGGTTCTAGATAGCTGGAGTTACAGTAAACTGTGCTGGTTGAAGTGAAGAGGTAGAATGTTCTAGAGGTGAGGGACATTTTAAGCTAAAGATTGTTGGCAAATAATTAGAAGATTAGGGAATAAATGGAACTACTTTAGTATTAAACAGTTTTATAATGTCTAAAGAAAGAGGAAAGATTTAGAAAGAAATATAATCTGAATTTATATTCAAAGCTAAGTCATGTAAGATGGGTTGAATGAAGAAAGTGACTAGAGTTGAGTGACCCTTTTAAGGCGGATGTTGCAGTATGGTCACCAGCTAAGTGAGGTAGTAATGGAGGTAAAATGGAAGGATTTGTTTAGTACTATAACTTGTGGAATCTTTTAGTGAAATGAATGGAGCTGAAGACAGGGAAGAGTTTAAGAGAATAAATACATTTTTAAATGCCATTTTAAGACAGTTAAGTTGAGGAAGTGGCAAATCATATTCTTGTAGATGATGTTAGGAGGGAACTTCTGGCAGGGAAGATAAAAGATTTGGGTGCTATCTTTATCTCATTGAATTTCAGGAGATGAATCTCCATTTGCAATTAATTTATTCATTAATGTAAACAACACATTTGTTGAACAATTACTGTGTGTGTATAAAGTTTTATAATACTTATATAGCTATTTTAGATAATTCTTGATCTCAGAGAATTTGTAGTCTGCTAGGAGAGATGAAACACTTATTTAACCATGGGGAAAAAATAGAAAATGGCAATTTCGGTTCCTGGCTCATAGTAGGTGTTCAATAAAAGTTTGTTGAATGAATTAGAATAAATGAATAAACGAAAGGTACAGAGAAGCACATATAAATACTAAGAGTTGACAAAAAAAAGTTACATATGGGAAGATCAAAAAAGGCTTTTATAGGGAATAAGGTTACTAAGAAAGACTGTAAATGTCAGATAGTTTTAGGTATGACATTTCAGGGAGGGGGCAATTCCAAGTAAAGGTAAGAGTGTCAGGAAGTGGAAGCCAGGACGTTCATGGTACATAGAGGGAAAGATGAAGCTGAAGCATGATAGAGGAGGCTAAGAAAAATAAAGCCAAGAAAGTAGACTGGAACAAAAGTCTAGAGAGCCCTGAATGCTCTAAGGTATTCGGAGTTTATTCAGTAGGTAATATTTAGCATTAGAAAGATAAGGTATTGCTAATAAGATATTTGAATCACTTGAGGATATGTGGCTAGAGGTATAATAATTATGAGAAAGATGGAAGAGAGGAAGGAAAGAGAAAGTTTCATAGGCGTATGCTTGGCAACTGAGACTTGAAGCTCCAGAATGGAAAGGAAGAATAGAAGAATTCAGGATCAAAGACATTTATTCTGCAAAAGTGTAGGTATAACCCTCCTTCAAATGCTGAGGCTCTTGCTGGAAGGATTCATGTCATTGAGCTCGTAGAAGTGAAATGCAATTCATTCATTAACGGTTTAGAAAAAAATCTATTACTATCATTAGACTCAATTGTGCTATGCAATGTGATATTCCTTATTAAGTCTTTTCAGAGGTAGCAAATAAGAAGAGTTAGAAGACAATTTTCCAGGAAAGGTAGTCTATATTCACTATCTCTACTTCTACATTTTTCATTCACTTGTTAATTCACTACAATCTGGATTTTGCCTCTCATTGCAGTAGAAACTGTTCTCATTAAAGTCACCATGGACTCCTTAATTGCTGATCCTAATGGCACTTAGCTCAAATACCATACCCTCTGGGAAGCCTTCTTTAATCTCAAAGAAAGGGCAAGATGCCCTTTCACCTGTTCTGCCAAAGCATTCTTGAGACTTCCTCTATTATAGAACCTATCATACCGTATCGTAATTATTTACAGTTCTGTCATTCCTTCTGGACTATGATTATCATGAGGGTAGAAACAGTCATATTCAATTTTGTATCCCAGCACCTGGTATGGTGTTGTCTGACTTATTGACAATTACAAACAATAAAACCTTCTCTATTATCTCTTTCAATTCTCTCATCTAAATATACTTTTAGTAAAATACTGAAGACTTCCAAATATAATCAGATTAGAAATATTTCCTCCGAGAACATTACTTTCACCTTTACTTATACTGTAAATTATTATGTCATTAAGTGACTAATACGTTAATATGGCTTAGATGTTTTACAACTGAGCCCTTTGTCCCCTAACCCTCACACATCGCCACAGTCTGCTACCACACTTCTTGTGACTTTACTGTATTGTTATTTCATTGGATAAGGACTATTTGATTTAACTAAATATTTTTAAGTGTCTACTATGCTCAGTATATTCTAGTTAGTGTTGAAGACTCAAATATAAATAAAAATTAAGAAAAATAAATACCTTCCATAAAATTATTACATAATTTGCTTTTTCTAATATCATCTAACAGTTTCATATAGTAATATAGCTCCTGGTCAATAAAGATGCTCAGTATTTTATTATTCTAATTGTTTTACCACATCTTACATCTTTAAAATTTAATACATGAAGACCGCTATTATCTACATTTTTATAAACACACACATTTAACCTCTTGTATCTAATTTTGCAAATACTTTGGGATTTAACAAAATTAATACATGTGATAGTTTGGAATTATCTTTGGTTCTTTCTCTCCCTTTTGCTCCTTTATTTCAGTTTTTGTGAAATGTTTCTTCCTATCATCTATAAAGTTCACGCTTTTCATTCTTTTCTTTGATTCTGGTTAATATCTGACTTTTCAATTTTATACTTAACTTTTACTTTTCCCATTACCTTGTTCATCTATTAATTTGACCATTTTACTCCTGTGAAAGATCTTACGGCTATCTTAAGGTAGGACCATGAAGGAATGATATAACTACATAGGCATCTACGTATGTCATGAAGATGGTCACCCAAAATCATCCTTGGAAAAATTTGGGGGCAGCATTTAATAAGGAAAGCAATATAGGGCTGTTTTCTTTTAAGAAAGTTTGTATCAAATTAGTATCTAATTCAGAGCAAAGTCCAAGAGAACCAAGAAATTGAGTTTGAGAGGTAAATTAAAGGATTCAAATCATTACTGCTCCATGTGAATTTATAATTTCCATGAAAACACAATACATATTATGAATTTAAATAATGACAGTATATAATCAAGTGTTAACAAGTGATAGAGACTAAGCTTCAATGATTTTCATATGAAGATTGGTTTGGGTGGAACCAATAAATGTGGGCGAGGTTGATATTACTTGTGATAAATGTCCTAATGTCCTAAATGTATTATGTATACATTCCATAGTTCTAAAAAACACATTTATCAAACTAACTTCAACATTATAGTTTAAATAAAATCTATATGTGATAATGAAATATATGACCAAAGGAATATATTCATATTTTGCTATAATTTTCTTTTTGCTAAGAATTTTTCAATTTAATAATGCTGAAAATAGTTATTTTGAGTAGAGGAATTGAGTACATGTCTATTCAGAAATCATGTTCATATATCTTTTAAAAAATAAATGAATATCTAAGCTTATATTCAAATTTAGTTCGTGATTTTTTTTCTTAATGTAAGAAAAGTCAATGAAGAAAAACCCTTTCAATAATTACAAGTTTGTTGTTAGCTGCTATTAAAGAAACTTTAAGCAGTCATATAAGCAGTACTTTTTAAAATGTCAACTTAAAAATTGTTTTCGGACATACTTTCCTTGATGCTTATAAACGACTGGTCCATTATGATGGGGTAGCGGCAATGGAGGTTTTGCTTTTGCTCTTAAAATGAGTTTGTTGGTGCATTTATGGATTTATATACATTAAAAACATTTAAAGACTGCAACAGAGGGAAGAAAAACAGAGGTTGAAAATTAGTCTTTCAAATATACCTCATCTTTATTCCTAACGTAAACTTTTCTTTCTTCTAATTATTTTTTATTTCTAATAAAGTATAAACTATGCATATCTGACAATGTTTGCTAGTAAGAGAATCTTAGAGAAGATTTTCAAGAAAAACAATTTTAGGTAATAAAACATTCTTTGCAATGTACCATTTGTTAAAACAACAAAATGAACAATAAGACAGACATATCAGTATAAACTTTCTATCCATTTATTCGATTTTAAAGATATCAGAATTAATATATTACATAAAACTATTTTTAAAAGCAAAGCATAATTGTTTGCCACGATTATTTTAATATATTTTATTTCCAAGATAATTTAGACTTAGGAAAGCAAGGTGTGGAATGGGAAGAGTTAAAAAACACGAAGCAACAGTAACCCCATTTAGATAAGGGGATAGATGGGTGGAGCAAGGGAACAATGCACTAAAGTGCTTTTCTTTCACAGATCTTGGTTCAAATTAAGGTTAAATTCCACAGGAGGATGTGTTTTCCCCATATGGAGTCTTAAAGGACATGCCTTTGTTTCCAGCTTCCCAGAGAAGATATATGTTAACACAAACAAAGCATTTCATAATAAATTTAACTTTTATAGAGTGACTAATGCCCTGTGGAGATAAGGTAGACTCTTACTCACCTGTGTTTAATCCAGGCTGAAGAAATTATGCCAAGGGCACACTGACAAAACTTTATTTCTTTGGAGAGGATGGTAGTAACTTGGTAAGGAGAAGAAAAGGTCTTCGTTTTAAAAGTCCCATTGGAATGACTCTCCCTTCTTCACTGTGAACACATTTTAGCATTTATGTACTTTGGAAGGACAAAGAGGTGAGGTAAGCCTGCCAAAATTTGAACCTGTGTTTCTGGGAACCTGTTAGTAGGTCAACTGTTACGAATGTATGAGAAACTACAAAGAAGCGATGGATACTAGAAATTTGGGAGTTGGACTACCAATAGCTTTAGCAAAGCCTGCACACTGTTTCTTCTTCTAGATCTCAACCAAGGTGACATGATGCCACAGAGGATCACTATTATCAATCAAATCCAGCGTGGGGGGATAGTAGGGGTTGGAGGTGGAACAGCATAGAAAGAGATCTTTTCCGCTAGAAATATTTACTCTTACAGTTAACAGATAGAAAAATATACTTTTAAAATTTTCTTAGAGTCTTGTTAACAGTAATTTGTTAATCTATCTCTTCCTTTTAAGAAAGATAAATTATTTATGTAAATAGTGCTTCCCTCTTTCCATTTCTTTTATCTTAATATTATTCTTTATAAACTACAGGCCTAATTCTTAAGTTCTTATTCTTGCAAAATGTCTCTGAATTGGTGGCTAGGTAATTCACTCCTTGAACATACACAACTCTTTTGCATGGGCAAATCTCATTGACTTCAACTGAAGATGTAAAAATTAGCTCTGTGGCATGTGAAGGAATTCCTTTTTGAGAAAGGGAAACAAAAACCTGTTTGTGTCAATCACATATCTGACTATACAGATATATAGTTTAATTTATTTTTTATATTAATGAATCGCTCCTTGAAGAAAGGAAGGAAATAAGAAATCTCTTTGAAATTCAAATTTAATAGAATAGCATTCTCCCCTCCTCCACTCACTGACAAGGAGACACTGACATAGAAGAAATTTGATTTTAAGTTTATGAGAATTTTTGAAATATCTCTTTAGTGTATCAATCTGTAGGTCACTAATATTGATTCTAGACAAAGTTAAGCATCATCATTTATTTCAAGCTACTTGTTTCTTTATAGTTCCAATTTCCTTCTTATGTTCTGCATTAAATTAAAAAAAACCAAAAAACAAAAAACAAAAAAACCTGTCCATTTATCTTTACATGTCAGTGACTAACAGAAGAAAACTTTTCTGACCCTAGACGGCTAGATAAGAATAATGAGATTTCTCTTCTCAGGCCATATAATATCAAATCCAAGATTCAGAAATTATTATCTATTCAGAAAGGAACACCACAAGGGGGCAGGTGAATCCAAGCAAGGTCCTAAGTGAGAGGGTCTCAGCATTGGGAATTCTGGTCCAAGGAGGGGAAAGATGAAATGAAAATTAGAAACAACTCTAAAGATAATATTTCTTCATGAACATGAGCATTAGACTTGGATCATCCAAATGAAATTTTATTTAGATTATATCCAAAGACATTAAATACAATATACCAAGAAATAGATGAAAGAAACCAAACCAATGTAGTCCCACATTGGAAGTGTTTACTATATTTACAAAGGCCAATAGTATCATTTTACGAAGAAAAGAAAGAGTGTAGCTGAGAAAGAATCCAAAATTTACTACAGTGCAATTAGGGTATGCTCAGAAAATAAATTACAACCGGATAGGCAAAGTCGCAAATAATTAAAAAGATATATGAGAAGATACCTTTGCTTCATAACCAACAATTTCATAACAGAAGCATAAACTTTGAACAATAGAGTTATAACAGTTCCCCCCGCACCCCGCCCTCAGACACACACACAAAAATCGAGAAATTAAATTCAGGCATTTCAGGAAAGATGAAAGCTGCTGCTTAAAAAGGTTATTTAAAGAGTCTGCTGTGATTTTCACTAGAAATTAAACCTAGTCTATCAATAGGAGGCAAAACTTGATATTCAAAAATTAGTTCTCCTAAACGAGTATTTTAAAATAGACCCCAGACATCCCCTGTGAATATGTCAGTGACAATATCTTCCTTGGCCAACATGCACCCACCTTTTATGTGAAGCAGCCAGGATTAATTCTATTTGGTAAAGCTGGGAATTATCACCGGCCTTCCTTTTATACCTCGCTAAGGAAACACTTAATTATTTGATGTGGGTAGATAGTTTATTATTTTTTCTTTTATTGATTAATAAAATAAAATCCATAGACTATTACAGCATAATACAGCATAATATAGTATATTTAGTATAAAATAGTACAATAAAATAGTGTAATATATAATATAGTATAATAAACTGTACAAGTTTTGCCTCTTACTGGTAGTTTTTATTTCGTTTCTAATAATAATTTAAAATAAGCTTTTAAGTAGCTTCTCTTATTTATGATAAAATTAACTTCTTATTTAGGCCCCTATGAAAAATTTTGTATAGTAACAATATAGAAGTCACTTCTTTTATTATAAACTATTGTTTAATGAGGTCATCTCCTAATAGACTTTAGAGCAAGTTAGGTTTTAGAACTTGTGGCACTAAGTTGAGTAATCTTTCCGTCGTACCATGACATACTTTGGTTTCATGGTACCTTAAAACTTAACACTAGCCAAACTATTAAGCCTATTTTTAAAGCAAACCTCTGGAATCAAATGTAAATGCCCACTCTTATGTCATCTTAACAAAGTCTATTTTTCTCAAATTCACTCATTCTTCTTTTTGTGTGTATATCTTCATATACACACATATACATAATATACATCATACACATAAACTCGTACATATGTATACATACATACATACATACATACATACATACATACATACATGATGCAATCCATCACTGATATTTGAAGTTATTCTTTCTCTTCTTTTCGGTATGTAAATTCTCTTTCTCTTCTTTGTCTTTCTTTATCCCAAGTATTTGCAGGGCCCTCAGAAGTTTTCCTACCTAAAGAATATGGAGGCAGCTTCTGTGATGCTTAAAATGATAATGCTTTGATTTTTCAATGTGAAAAGTCGGATGGCTTTTAAAAGCTGACTAGTCCATGGCTATTTGCACATAGTAGACATTCAATAAATATTTGTTGATTTGATTTATTCTAGGGTAAAGAACTGGGTAACAACTCTTTTTTTCTTCACTGATGTGCTATGATTGAGCCTGTGTACAAATGCATTTATGGGTAAATATTAATAGTCATGGTCATTGAAGGTGTTTTAGAGGAAAAAAATCTAGATCTGCAGGCTGCCAGGAATAGTAATGATTGAGAGTATGTTTAATAAAATACTCTAAGTAGTTATAAAATAATAGATGACAGACACCATAAAATAGGGTCAAACAAGAGCATTCTAATAAATTATTTGGAAACAAAGTGGCTACTCCATAGTTTTTTAACCAATCACATATCGAGGGCCTAAAATTTTGATTCAATATACTGAGGTAAGGGGCTTTTACATTTAAAAAATATAGGGATAATATTTTGGTTATAAAATTTAGTAAGCATATACAAGCCACATAATATTTCTTTTAGTATATTTTCCCATGTGTTAGTCACAAAAGTGTTTATGTATGTTTTATTGAGAATTGAGAGGCCTTGAACATGGAAAATGAGAATTTCTCCCAAATTTCAAGTAATGTGTAACTTTTAAGGAGTTAAACTCTGAACTCCTATCATTTAAGAGAACATAGATTTATTTCCTTTTCTGGTCACTAACAGTAAAACCTGTTTCTGAGCTTACAACAAGTTAAGTTTGGGCTCAAGGCAAATTTACAACAGCGAGGTTTATGATAAAATCTGTCAAAACATTAACCACGATGGCACAAATTTCAGCTCTTAACAGAAACAGATAGGGAAGCAGATAGAAATAGGTACACATATATACTTCTAGCTCTGAAAAGTCTGCTTATGTCGCATTATGAAAGTTATTCTTTTGTTCTCATTTTACCCAAATGTGAAAGTTCTATAAGGTGACTATAGAGTTTTAATTAACTGGTTTCAAAAGGATGGGAGATCCTAGGATTAAAGATACAATTCTAAGTAAAAAATTACTAGCTAAGAAAACTTCAGATGTTCAAGACAAAAGCTAAGACTCTGTAGCATTTTCATTTCCTGTCTGATGAATTTCAAGAACAATTAAGTCAACATAGGTAGTGTCTTAACCATTTTGATACTTTAAGACAAAGGTGATTCATTTGGCCATCTGCCAACATTTAGGTGCTATTCATTAAGATGATATTAATTTAAGCAATGTTGGTATTTTTAGTTTCCTGTTGCTCATTGAGTAAAGAAGCTGTATTTTCTACAAAATTACAAACACAATACTGTTATCAAAAGTAAATCACTCAGCTGGCAATAAATTATAAACTAAATAGTTAGGAGATACATGCTAGAAACAATTTCAGAGAAGGACATACTATCCTGAAAAATGTAATTTGATTAGACACAGCCAGGACAGATTTATAAGAAAAAACTATTATTTAAGGAACTTAAGGGTTTTTTTTGTGTGTGTGTTAATGTCATGGTCATAAGTAAAATGATGTGCATATTCTATGCTTGAGTGTTTCAAAAGCCTTTGCTACATCTGACCTATTTATTAAAGAATGGTATGCATTTTTTAAGCTTTATGATCTTCAATAAGTTACGTGATAAAAATTGGTGGAAACTAAAGTGGAGATGAGATAAAATTAGTAACTAGATATTAATTTATGAACTCGTAGCTTGGTGGGTAATGTTTATGCACAAATTATTTTTTTATCTCAAGTATTCTAAAATATGGTTCAGGTATTGAAAGAATAATATATAACCAGAAAGTAAAATCTCAAGAACATTTATTAAGATAATCAAAATTCAGAAAACGTTACTTTTAGGAAAAGAAGAATCACTAAATTTGAAATTATGATTTAAAGTACATTGCAGCAATATCAGAAGGCATCTAAACACACCACATTGGTTTAGATGTTGCTTGTCTTTTCTGAATTTTGCCTTCTCTTATCTTTTTGTCTGAGTTCTGACACAGTCCCAGAAAGCAATTTAGTTATTCTCTTTGTTCCATAATGATTTTTTTTTTTTTTATTTTTTAGGCGAGGCAACCCTTGGTTGACCTCACAGATTGCAAGGACCTCGTCAGTTTACAATCCTATATATATATATATATATATATATTTTTACGCCTACAGCACCTGATCTTCCTAGATGGTCTCCCATCCAAGTACTAACTAGGCTCAACCCTGCTTTGCTTCCGAGATCAGACGGGTTCGGGCTCGTTCAGGGTCGCATGGCTGTAGAATGTCCCATAAAGATTTAAATGGCCTATTTTGTGATCTGGAAATTTTGTATAAACTTTCCAAGACAACGAACGGAACCACGTCTTCATTTTATCATAGAGTGAAATCTCAAAATCTCAAAATTTAAACTGTATGGGACCAAAATTTAACAGCTACACAAGAAATTGTGATTAAAAAACCAAACCTAACCAAATCAAAACAAACAAACAAAAAAAACAACCAAAAACACAAAACTCTTTACTTTAAATTGATTATGGTTACAAGTAAAAGTCTTCAGGTAAGCACAATGTTTCACCTAGTAATGTACCAGGTGTTAGATAATTTCACATGCTAGTGTATTTTAATACTACTATTTTAGGAAGGGATATTCAAATCTTAACCTTTTAATGCCATATCTTTTTAGAAAGACAGGTCATATAAATGTTATAAAACAAAAATATATTTAGAAATTTTAGGTTTCATCATTAACAAGAATGATTATTTATCAAATATTTATCTGTGAAAAGAAATATGAATAAAACTGAATCCCTGACTTTCAGAAGTTACATTCTAATGGGAAATAGTATAGGAATACTGAGTGAAATAAGAGGAAACTTAACTGCGCTAATAGAGATGAAGAAAGAGCTACAAGGCACAGAGAAGAGAAATTAACTGTGACTTGGTGATGGGGTGGTGGTGGGAAATTAGGGAAAGCTTCATGCAGCTGTGGCATATAAGTATTCTTGAAGGATGAATTGGATTTAAACACATAAAGGTGGATTTGACTGAGTAGAGAGTTAAATGTGGCAAATGAATTATTAAGTACAGAGCAAGAACTGAGATGGAGAGTATGCTTGGAGCACGTAGGGTCTAAGGTATTAGAGTGAATGAAAAGTCGTTTTTATTAATTTTCTTGCCATTCATATGAAAACAGAATAATGTGTCAGAACTTTGATGTATGATTTGGGCAATTGTTTCTTTAAAATAATCCAACATGGGCCCAGAAAACTTTCCTAAAATCTGAAAAAAAAAAAAAGCACACACACACTTCGTTCTTTGATTCTGGAAATAATAAAGCTACTGTTTGCCTTACTGCAACTTAAAGACACAATAATATCTGCAATATTTAAACTTTCAGTCCACAATATAGCTATATTTCTTGAAAAAGTTGTTGCAATTTTTATAAAAGCAGAAATAAAGTTATTATTTTGGTATGATTGAGGAATTGAAAGGAAACTTTTGATTTCAAAAGTTCTTCCTCACTTCTATTTGCCAAACAAAGTTACATATTCACATTCCTCAATGTCGCCTAAATAAAAGTGTACAATTACTCTTATGACCACAGTTTAAGAAAATTAGATGCAAAAAGCAAATCTAATTTTGCAAAGTGGTAGGGCTCTGATATAAGACATTAGTAATCAGTGTACACATTAAAGTAAAGAGTAATTCCTCAAAGCAATAACACTGACACATTTTATATCAGAAGAAATCATTGTTAAAGGTATATTTTAATTTTCTCCACCAGAATTATCTTCAGAACTGGCTTATGAGTTAGAGAAGAAATTTAGTCTTCTTTTAGTCACCTTGTTTTTGTTTCAAAACATGTTTAGAAGCAAAATGAAGCTTAGAGTTTTAAAGTCAAAACCTGTCTGTAGCAAGCCAATGTGTACATAATCCATACGGGTCTGAGAAACGTCCTTTGTGACATTATCAGGAGGCTCTCTCTCAGCAACAAAGCTGTTGGCTTGGAAGAAAAGGGCCACGTGAGACAAAGTATGCTTTACTGATGCATTAGGCAGCTCTCGCCTTTTCAAGTATTATGTAATTTTGGTTCCTCTATTTTAGGCAAAGTTCCTGAGTTTTAAAGCAGGCATGCATTTTGGAGTTTCTGTTACAGTAGGTATGATTTTTGAAATGAGTCATTTTTTAATTTAAGCTTTCTTAGGTGCACCTTGGTTTCTTTCTTTATTTTTCATACATAGTATGAAGGCTACTTCTCGGGGAGCAGTTAGACTAGACAAGCAAGAGTACCTTACTTGCCTAAAGACATATGAATTATATGATTTCAACTGTTAAACCAGAAATTTTGATTGCTGCTGTTTGCTAGGTCTCGCTTTACGTTGAGCCAGAGTTAAAAGTTCGTTAGCTAGAGCTTAACAACACAATGGCTGGAGGAATGGAGTTACCACACAAGTGTTTAAATTCCACACTGGATCCCTAGCTACAACGGAGAAGAAAGTTCAAACAACAAAAACAGAGTTGCAAGGTCTGAACTTGTGTGTCACGGATACCTCTTACTCATCACCAGGCAGCTCTTATTCAATGGGGCAACCAGGCCCTCCCAAGCAACATGGTTAATTGAATAAAGATCCTGAACATTTTGGCTGCAGATAAACCAAAGTGGCACATGGCTCATAACTCAAACATTTCATTTTAGGCAGCTTTTAGTTTTCTTGCCCAGGCTAATTTGGATTATTCAATCATAATTCTTTTCTCTAATGAAAAACTGCTTGTAGTTACTGGTGGGGACAAGGAGCTGCAATTATGGATCTTGGAACGTAAATTTATTATCTACTCATTTTAATCATGTATGCAAGTGACACTTAAATTCAGAACATTAGCAGCATGTGTGTGTGTGTGTGTGTGAGTGTGTGTGTGTGTGTGTGTGTGTGTGTATGAATTTAATAACATTCAGCTCTAACTACCGCTATGATGGACCTGGAACCTCTTTCAGTAAGCAACTAAAAATTCTGGATGGAAAATGACAAACATCTTCTCAAATGCATCAATATACGGCCAAGTTGGTAAGGAATATTGAGAGGGCAAAACCTAAGTAAAACTGGGAACCCTCAATGGTAAGTGAAACACAAAAGGCAGTTTTTACCTTGAAGGCATTTGCCTTAAGATAGGGGTGAAGCTGAGCTTTGATATTCATAAACTTCTAGTAGAGCAGTGGATAGGAAACAAAGCCCAGGGGCCACCCAAAGAGAGAAATCTTGAATTTAGGCTACAAATGGAGCGTAAAACAAATTTCCCCTATGATTGATTTTTTTAAAAAAGATTTCACATGTCAGTGAAGTCACACAATATTTGCCTTTTTCTGATTTATTTCACTTAGCATAATGCCCTCAAGATCCATCTGTAGTGTTTATTGCAAATGACAGGATTCCTTTATCTATCTATCTATCTATCTATCTATCTATCTATCTATCTATCTATCTATCTATCTATCTATCATCTATCTATCTTCTATTTATTTATTTTTATGGCTGAATTCTATCATCTATCATCTCTCTCTCTCTCTCTCTCTCTCTCTATATATATATATATATATATATATGTCATCTATCATCATCTATCATCTACCTATCTAATCTCTCTTCTCTCTCCATATATATATATAATCACAGCTTCTTTACGCATTTATCCATTGATGATACAGGTTGTTTTCCTGTCTTGGCTATTGCAAATAATGCTGCAATGAATGTAGGGGTGCAGATATCTTTTTGAGTTTTTGTTTTCTTTGGATATATTCCCAGAAGTGGAATTGCTGGATGATATGGTAGCTTTATTTTCAATTTTTTGAGGATCTTCCACATTGTTTCCCATAGTAGCTATACCAGTTCACAATCTCATTAACAGTGTACAAGTGTTCCCTTTTCTCCACATCCTTATTACCTTTTGCTATCTCTTGACTTTTTAATGATGGCCATTTTAACAGGTGTGAAGTGAAATCTCATTGGGATTTTTTTCATTTCCCTAATGACTAGTCATGTTGAACATCTTTTCACGTACTTGTTGGCCTTTTATATACCTTCTTGGGAAAGAAAGTCTATTCAGGTCTTTTGCCCATTTCAAAATTAATCAGGAAGTGTGATGCCTCCTGCTTTGTTATTTTCTCAGGATCGCTTTGGCTAGTTGGGGTCTTTTGTGGTTCCATTAGCATTTTAGGATTGCTTTTTCTACTTCTGTAGAAATACCATTGGAATCTCAATAGGGATTGCACTGACTCTATAGATGGCTATTTGTGGTTGGACATTTCAAAAATATTAATTCTTCCATCCCATGAATGCAAGATCGACCATGAATTTTATAACTATAAGCTAGCCCTCATGTGGGTTTGCAACCTAAATGATAATTATTTAAGTGGCCCAATACAATTAAAATTAAGATTTTAAAGTGCTCTAAGGCTTGTGCACATTCCCAGGTGACTGACAGAAGCAAATGTAAAGTCTCTATGGAGGAACCCACCTTATACCCAGACCTTGAAAAGTCTCACTGAGGATAATTCTAAGAAATATAAGCTGGAATTCATGAATCCCCAAATATCAAAAAAAAAAAAAAAAAAAGGCAACATAATAAATGTAGCTAGCAGAAATAATAGACAAAATTGGAGCAGTAAATACTTCAGAGATTAAAATTATCAGAAATTAAGTATAAAATAAACATGTTTAAAATGTTTAAAGAAATAAAAAAAGATTGAAATATGAGATGGGAACAAGAGATCATAAAAATTACCAAACAGATTTGGCAATAAACAGAACATAAATAACCTCCAGAAATAAAAAATATAACAGAAATTTAAAACCCATTGGAATTCTGCTTCCAGACACACCAGAATGGTTTGTAGCAGACCAATGCTCTTGCCAAGAACAACTAGAAAAGCTGGATAAAATACAAAATGTTACCTGTTTAAATGCATGACAGAGGGGCTGAAACAAAGACAAGTAGAGGGTCTAAGATTCCAGAGAACAGAGAACAGAGAGATAAATTGATGATCTGAATTGCTCTTCCCTGGAGGCATTTGCTGGATCTGGGTGAAGGTGACAGAATGATAATCTGGGCTCTGTCCTGGCAGAAGATTGCTACTAGGGACAGAGAAACCAGCAGCGCTTTGGCAGTCTTACAGGGCGGGAGTGACAGACCTGGAGAGCCAAAGGGCCTGAAACACACGCTCAGTTTCCCCTTCAAATACTTGGTAAATTCTGAGTTGTCCTAAGTGGCAGGTCAGATGAGAATGTCTAAAAGGGCCCCAGTGAAGATATCGTTTTTACTACTGAAAGCCCTAGCGAGCTATGCCATCGGGAGAGGGGCAAACCAGTGAAAACTGAGCCTTATTCAAACTACAACAAAGCATTATCTCAGTACAATACCTAATTGGATTAACGCGATTAGCTTCCACTCAATCTTCCCAACAGAGGAAAGGCTAAACTCTTTCTGGAGGAAGACAAAATCATCTGGAAGCTCAGGATGTCTTATAGTCAATCAATAATTAAGAGGTATGCCAAGAGACAGAACCACACATCTAGAGATCAAGAAACAAAACAGACATCAGAGAAAGACCCATAGTGATTCAGATATAGTAGACACAGACTTTTAAGTAACTATGACTAGTATGTTCAAGAAAACAGAGGCAAAAGGGGGAGACAATATACTTAGAAAGATGAATATTTCACCAGAGAATTAGAATGTACCCCCCAAATCAAGAGGGAACTGTAGAATTGAAAAATACCAAGTCTGAAATTCAGAATTGAATTGATGGCTTTAACAGCAGAAGACAGGATTAGTAAAATGAAAGGTAACCTTGCACTCAAAACTAATGTAAGTAGAGGAAAAAAGAACAATATATAAGAAGGTGGAAGAGCTATATGGGAACAGTGAAAAAAATACGATTGGAATCTTGGAAGGAGGGAAAAAAGACATTGACCAAAGATTTCCTAAAATTGACTAAAGATATCAAATCATAGATTTAATGTCTGTAAACTCAAACAAGACATATATAAGCACACAAGGAAGACCACATATAAGCACACGATAAAAGTGCCAAAAAACAAAGAAACAGAAAAAAAAATCTAAAACACAATCAGAGAAAAAAGAGACTTTACTTTCAAGGCAAGAACATTAAGACTGACAGCTAATTTCTCAACAGGAAGAAGGAAGCTAGACATCAAGAGGATGACATTTTAAAAGAATTACAGGACTTGTACTTTTGGCCATGACTACATTTACCATCCCACCTTAAAAAACTAAAAAACTGAAACAAAACAAAAAATAAAAAACCAAAAACCCCACCAAAACAAAAACAGTAAGAAAACAACAGTGAAAATACATGAATCAATGTTTCTGGACTTTGGACAACAGGCAGTTCAGGACAGTGATCAGTGAGAGAGGAGAAACAAATGAAGTGAGCCCTCAGCTTAGTGTCTGGAAAGTTTGCAGAGCAGAGTGCAGGGAACGGGAACAAAAAGAGAGCCTGGTGGTCTGAGTTGAGAATATAGGATTGAGAATTTGGGGAGGCCAAGATTGTTAGAATTTGCAGGTCAGATTACTGGCAAGGAGAGATTTTGCACAGAGTGGAGAGTGCTGTGTACATGTGTACACACACACACACACACACACACACACACACACACACACACCACCCAGGCTAACAACCACCAGAAAGGACTAGGCAGAACAATAACCAAAACTCACACATGGCTGTGACCAGAGGGAGAAGAAAAAAACTTGGGGAACAAAGGTATTGGAAAAAATAATGGCTGAAAATTTAAAAATTTGGTAAAGAGTATAAACCCAAAGTCCAAGAAATTCAACAAACCTCTATCAGAGAAGCATGCAGAAATCTATACCTAAAACACATCGTAATAAAACTGGTTAAAACAAGTGACAAGGGAAAAATCTTTAATGCAGCCAGAGGACATATTATGTACAGTGAACAAAAAATGACAGTAAGAATAAAACAAGCCAGAGACAATAAAGAAACATTCTGGAAATACAAAAAAAAAGAAAAAAAAAGAAAAAAAAAGAAAAAGTTAACTTAAATTTCTATATCTGGCAAAATATTTTTCAAAAAATGAAGGCCAAAAAAAAAAAAAAAGACATTTTCAGACATACAGAAGATGAAAGAATTCACCACCCACAGCTCTGTATTAGTATAAATGATAACTACTTGAGGAAGGAGGTAAATTATAACAGGTGGAAACTTGGGTCTACACAAAGAAAAGAAGAGCACTAGATATGGTAAATATAATGTTCTGATTTTTAAATCTCAAAAATAGTTGAGGCTTAAAGCAAAAATAATGACAATGTTATTATTGTGTACATATGGGGAAGTAAGATGTATGACAAGATCACAGAGGCCATACATGGTGAGGCTCTTTTTTTGTACACAGTAATATGAGTTTAGACATAACTAGTTTATAGAATCTTTGTCCTGAAGACTCCTACTGCCCACTCTCACCCTGGTTCTCTTTTAGCCACATTCCCTAAGCTTTAAATTCTAAATTCACACCAGGTGACAGAGTGTTATATAGTCTGTTTATATTTATCTTATCATGATCGAATAGTCAAACACAACAGAAGCAGTGTTTTGAGATTTCAGCTCTTGGTTTCGTTTATACATTCCAAAATTAGTAGAGGTGCTTTGTGGTAGATTTGAATCAGTCTATTATTTTTTAATTAAGAGAATATGATCTCCTATCTTAGGTTCTTTCTAAGCCTATTTACCAACAAAAAATGTTTCTCTTTAATATTTTATAACTGTAATTTTATTTTATTATCTAAATAGTTTAAAAAGGTTCCTTTATTAAACTTAAGGAAGTCAGACATAGTTTGACAATGAACAATGACAATCTGTTTCCTTACTACAATATGTTTTATAGTGAACATCCAGTAGTGTCTATAGGATTGTACACTTATAAATTTGATTAAGATCAATGTATAAAATTTGCTTTGAAATGTGTAGAATTTGCAATAGGGGACTTTATATGAATGAAAAGTAAATATATATTTTAGATATTTGAGTTTGTGCATTAAATTGCACTTTTGTTAATAATCAGTCAAGGAACTAGTGGCTTCCAAAGTACTAGCATACTCCAAAACTATATTTAGAAAACGGTAAAATTAAAAATGTGTATATTAAGATTTCTGTAAAAAATATCAATAGTATACAGTATCTTACTGATTCTCAAAAATATGTTTACCACTGTCAAATTCTATTTATGGAATTCTATGTTAAAAAATAATTTCAACCTTTATAAATTTAACTTAAAATACATAATAAAAAGGAAAGGAAAACCTTTTCAAAAAAGGTTATTCTAGTAAAAGGATTACAAATTCAGTAACTTGAGATGCTATTCTCGAACGTATGCTACTACTAGTTCAAATGTGCAAGCTCCAACTTAACAAATGTTTAAAATATTTGAGTTTTAAAAGCTGTGCCAAAATAAACCACATCTTTTCTAGAGATGACATATTTAGCTAAGCACGAGCAATATAAATCTTTCAACCATTCCACATATTTGTTTAAAAACCTCAGAAACCATATGCACTTCTAATAAAACATGAACAAAATACCAAAATCATTGGAGCCTAACAGTTGACTTGTAAACCATTTTTTAAAAAAGGCAAATGTATTTTTTTGTGTGTGTCTGTGTGTATATACCTATGTCTATAGATATATAGATGTGGTAAATATATGTACATAGATACATACATGTATATAGATATGAACAGTTTAATTGTAAATAATAGTGATCAACAACACAATACTGTCTTATGAAAAGTCGGGTTCCATACAAACCATATGAGAGAAGTCGAAATGTGTAAGCCATGCTATTTTATCATTATAATGCTTCATTAATCATGAATATTTTAAAATAGAAACTTTAGAAATTATAATCTTCAAAAATACCACACATGAAAATGTTTTCTATGCAACTGTGTTCAATATTAAAACTATAAAATACTCTAACCTTTTTTGTGGGGGAAAAAACCTATTTCTATCAATAAGTGATCTAATAAGATTCTTCAGTTTATTTGGATAAGGAAATACAGAAAGGATCAAGTTTGTCATTGAAAAAGAGAAAATCTTTTAAATAATTTTAACTTACGGCTTATTTATAAAAGTAAAATTAAATTTTCTCATATATAATTAACTAATAACTTTGCTGTAATTGCTTATACCTTGCTTATAACCAATAACCATGCTTATTACTTGGCTATAACTGGGTTTATCTCTAACAGTCGCTCTGGGAGGTAGAGTGAGCCTTAAAGTTTAGACTTCCATTTGATAAAACTACAGTCAGGTTTTAGCATCACGCCAAATTAAAAATAGTACAAAGTAACTTAAGGCTATTTTTCATTAACAATGAATGGTCACAATATACCTAATTAGTGAAGGCTAAGACAAAGTATACTTGTTACTATGACCTATAGAGAGGTGGCATTAATGTGATGCTCTTTACACATGCAGTTCACATTATTGTATTTCATTGAAAGAAATGCATATAAACTTGACTTTTAGAGAATTTATACGAACGCGTGTAAAAGAAAACATGTAATAAAAACAGAAATAGTACGAGTCAAACTATTTATTAAAAAATATATATTTTTTTAATAGAAAGGTTTGGAGACCTATGGTTGCACGGAGTTTAGTCATGAGACCTCAGTTTTAAGTCCTAGCCAGTCCTTGGCAAGTTCCTAGCCACTCTTGAGTCTGTTTTCCCATCAATAAAATGTATGTAATAATAACAATAATATTAAAATCATGATCATCGTTATGCAGCTGATATATATATACACATATAATGTATTATTATTATTTTTATTATATTATATGATTTTATTATATTATATGATTTTTATTATATGATTGTTGATAGGATCAAATATACAAATATGAAAGGTCTTTTTAAGTCATCAAGTGCTACGCACATTTGTATTATCTTTTTTGCCTTTCTTCTGAACTACTTATTTTTACAAGGATAAGTGAATTCTTGTGTTACTGTAGGAATCAAACTTGATGTTTAAAATGACATCCCTGGGCAGTGTGGAATACTTCTGAAGTTGCTTTATTATTGAATATATAGGGAAATGATCTTCAATGAGCAAGGTTACACCCTCGTACACACAAAAAAGCAATATGAAACATTGTTGGTGGATATTTTTAAGTGCAAGAAATCAATTAGCGATACTATCTGGCTATAATACATAGCATTTGTAATTTTATAGATAATTCATTTACAAGGGGATGGATATTTTGAGGATTATATATACTGAACAATAGATGTTACAATCTGTAAATTTAACTTTATAATATCAAATTCTATAAAAGTTCTGGATATTGATTACAGGAATTAGTTGCTCTAAATTGATCATTTAGGCATAGAAATAAATGTTTGGAAATTGTAAAAAAAACTTCGTGTTTCATAACATCTCCAGCAAAATAACTCAAGAAAGGTTTGTCTATTCTTCAGGACTAAAGTGAAAATTCAAGTCCACTTGGGATTTATTTATTCAGGATGGACTATTTTGTGGCAAGAATTGTTTCTCTTTACTTACCTTCATGATTTGAAAGGCGTTATTCCTTCACATATGAAGCTGTTACAGGTTTCAATTAGAGCCCAGAAATAAGACCCCATGCATGACTAAATTATTTCCAGTTTCTCTATTTCTATAGTCACTTGCCTATGAGAGGCTATAATTCTCTTTAGAACTAAAGAGTAAATCCAGTTAGCTTACTTTTTAACCTCTGTTGTTCTTTATTTTCTAATTTCATAGCTTAAAAAAAATAATTAAAAGCAGGTAACATGAGTAAATTCTAAATTTAAATTCAATGGGATGATTCTAACTCTCAGTTTATGTAATAGATTTAATAAGGAAGAAATTGAGTTTGTTAGCATTATGATTCTTTTGTCACTCTGTGACAAAGCACCTCACATTTTCCTGCAGAGTTAAAAAAAAATCAAGCGGGTAATTTCCAAAGGTATATAAAAGAATAGTGCAATAAATTATTCTGTACTTGTCCTGAAAATAGGAAATGATAATTTAGCTCAATCTTAAAGATGAATTAAAAAATTGTATAGACTAAGAAAAATTTTTATTTGCCTATTTTCATGAATTTAATCTTTGTTTTTTTTATCCTGTTCTAGGCACAGTCATTTTCTAATGGCCTCTCATCTATTCAATCTAAAAGAAAGAAGATATTTTTCCCATAGCCAAATACATAAATCTTAGTTTTATTAATAATTTCACATGATTAGATGTGACTGCTATGCTGTAATGATTTTAAGTTATCTCTTAAAAGAAAAAGTAGGTAACCTGAATCAAATTGTAGGTTTTTTCCCCAAGTCCATATATTTTTACATTATAATTTTATTGTATATTACATATTGGATTCTCCTCCTCCATGACAAAAATTCAAATGATAATCTAAATAAAAATTGAAAAGGATACTGAATATGCTTGATGGCTTCTTGCCTTCTAGGAAGATGTCATGCTGGCACATGCAAATTTTCAAGTCAAAATTATCTTAGTCTATTAGACCTACTTGGCAATTCCTACAGCTTAAATACAGTTTAGATAATTATTCAGACCAAACATTAAAAAATGTTGATAATATGAATTAACAAGTACATATTAACAATATCTTCTTTTTATTGAAAACGGTCTGTATTATTTGTAATGAAACAAACGTCATGCCTTAATTAATGCAATTTTAATGTACCAAACTCTTATTAGAACAAATCATATATTTAATTCTTGGTATTTACACTTAATAGTCTTTAACACCAACAAAGATTACATGCATGCATTAAAGGAAGACTATACACTCTTATATCTGAGCTTCTCTCATCAGGTAAGAAATAAAACTCTATATTGAAAAATGCATGTATTTGAAGTTTTGACCTATAACACAGTGGATTAAGGTTTAGACAGTATTTACTTTGCTGCATTTTGATTCAGAAAGGGCCATATGTGAAGATACGATCCCGACCATCTTCACAATGTTTCTGTAATAGTATCTTAGTAAAAGTTATATAAAATACAGTGAGATATAAAACAGTTACAAAATAAACTACAACTTTATAGGTACGCTAAAAGTCTGTAGTTAATACATTTGGATAAATAACTCAAGTCAGCAGCAAAGTGGTTAAACATTTGTGATTTGATTTTATCTCAGCTTGGAATGTGGTTGGAGTGTCCCACTTCTAACAACTGTTTGCTAAGTTAAGGCTTTAGTGTTTACACAGTGTTGAATGAAGCAGCCTGGTCACCAGATGTGATTGCTTCCCAGACTGTCGTTTTTTTCAGTCAGATCACTGTCCTAATGGTCCCCGTTCCAACCTTCTTCCTCAAGACGTCCACCAGCCTTTCCAATCTAAGTTGGGGGAAGAGTGGGTGGGAAGGAAAAAAAATATATATATAAAAAATGCAATTATTGTCAGGAATGTTTTGGCTGAGAAAGGACAGTATTTGCTTATGACCAAGTAGCCCTGGTAGTCATGTTAAGAAACAAAGCATTACTGTAAGCAGGAGACTTGTACAGAGTGTCAAGAATTTGAGGTTTAAAAAACAGCAACAACACAAACTTTAACCCACAATTTCATATTATGTCAGCATTAGATGCTACATGAAAAATATAAGATTACTCATTTTGATACATTTACCTACTTTCATTAAGGTTGTGAATCATTCACTTACTATGCAATGACAGCCCGGCATATTCAATGTAGAGCAGTTTCAAACTGATTTTTACCTAAGAAGCACATATTTCAATACAGAAATACTAGCAATCTTACACCGTTACTTAGCTAAATAAGTGACACATTGGCATACTGTACAATTCTTATGTATTAGATTTATTTTTCATAGAATCAGTCGATAAAAATAAAGCCAGGAATTAGGGAGCTGGGGCATGGAAGAACTTCACATCTCAGTGGCATAAAAATATTTTAAATATATAAAAATGATTTGATGCTAATAAAGGTAGACTTTCTGTACTATATTTAAAAAGAAGTTTCTGTTCTTGAGTGGTATAAATAGTCTAGGAATGACTATATATACTTTTTAGTCAAAGAGAAGTGATTTTTAGTTGATTAAAAACTTACCAATTACACTGAAAATAGTGTGAAAAGTTCAGAAGTCCATTCTGTGGTGTTCTTAGGCTACTCTATGGAAGGGAGACCACATTCATGTGGATCAGTGAGAGTTTTGCTTTACAAAAGATGATGGAATCAGGCCATTAATTGCATTTTTTCCTTTTATTTTCCTTACCGAAAGTATAAAACCTTAACCAAAAACTTGCTTGGTGTGATACACAGAGAAATCTTCTTTGTAAGTGAAGATCATGCCCAACAGTTTTCATATACACAGTCTTTCTTCTTGAAAGACTGAACGACACAGGCTAGTCTGCTCCAGCTTGCCTCATTTATGTGAATCCAGGCACGAGGGTCCTTTGCAAATAAACTTAGCACAGAGCTAGATGCTAAGCAATGAGGGTATTCTTAGTGTCATACACACTGGTTTAGGTGAACTATTCAGCTGCATGCAACCCTGAAAACTAGCTCAAATTTATTGGGTGATTCTGCATATATTGAGCTCTGTTAGAAAACGGGAATATAAAATGAATTAATTCAGTGTATCAAAAATCTTTGCTTTGCAAAATAAAGCAATGATCTTAGAGTAAAAATGCAAATCTTGTCTACATCTGTTACTACAAATTTCTCAATGTAAGTTATACTTATAGAAGGAAATTTAACTTTGGGTGGTGAACACATGATGCAATATACAGATGACGTATTATTGAATTTTCCACTTGAAACCAAATAATTTTATTAACCAATGTCACACAAATAAATTTAATATAAAAAAGAAGGGGAATAAAAGTATTACACATTCATTAAAACAGCTTGAGCCTAGTGGTGCAAACACTTGAACTAGAAGATTCACTGCATGATTCACTATATTCACAGACTGGTCTATATAAGTCGGACTTACACCTAGTGATAAAAACTAGTGCCGTCTTATACATTCTGAATATTACGATTCTTGGGATTATATAAATCTCTTAATTTAGAGAAAATTTCACTAACTTAAATTGTAGAGGAGGAGAAAGAAAAAATGTCGGTATGAAATTTTAAGTGTATTGTTAAAATATGACAGTAGCTTGAATTAACTGCTAACCAATGGCTGCCAGTAGAAATCCTGACGAGCCATTAAAAGCATATCTCCACATATACTGTAAAAGGTCAGAAAATATTACTTTTGAGTTGGTTGAATACTTACCTCCTCCACAATATGTGCACTATTAAAACTTCCTTATAATGTAAAAGTAAGCTCTATTCTGCATAGTTATTATTATCACCACAAATTCTCAATGGAAACCCAAACTACTGAGATAAATCGGTGTCGTGCTTCTTTTGGGTCCTCCTTTACAGACAGGCTCATCTTACTTTTGTTTCCTTTTTATATACTAGGATGTCTTTCCATTTAGAACTAGTACATCTTGCTAAGGGAAGAGGTTAGGAGGAAATACTTAAATATCATGTTTTGCAATGTCTTTTCTATATTTCAACAATTACTAGATCAACCACATTCTCGGTTTATCCAGGATGAATGATTTATGAAAATCTGATCTCAGAAATGAGAAAAATGTCAATTACTTAGTTTTGTAAAAGCTTACTGACTTCTGAAACACAATGAAGCACCTATTCCTTCCTGTAAGGAATGGAATACACCTGCCAAACCTGGACTGTGCCAACAGGAAGGTAGGTGTGTACGTCTGTTGAAGCACCTTGCAGGATTTGCCTGCAGGCTATTCTTTACTGTCCAAATCAATAATATCTTTTTAAAAATTATGTAGTTTACTAAAATAGGCTCCAACTGTTTTACATGTTACTCAACAATAGCTTCCCAAGGGCTTCATGAAGTAAGAAAAGGGTCAGAGCTAGGATTAGAATTTCTTCATTTTAAACATGAAGAAACTGAAGTACAGACAAGTAAACCCTTATGCAAGGTCTTGTGGTAAAACAGTGAGAAATCTGGGCCAGGTTTCCTTGTTCATTAGTTCAAAGCTACTTCCACTAGGGTTTGGATGACTAGAGAACTAGTTTTCAGATTATAGATTAATGGATTGATCATTTGTCTTAATAGCTTCATTAAAATTTTTCTGCAAGTTCTTACTTAAGTCAAATTGAGAAAGTATTTGCTGGTATATTTCATCTGCTATTTTAGTAACAGATCATAAAAAAGTAAATTGAGGACACTGCATATAATAATTAGGAAATAGTTACAATCTATTATTTGCTATAACTTCTATATAAACTTGAAAAATACATTTACACCTATATTTTATATAGAAATCCCATTTTAAAATTAACATTATTTTTATACTTTTGATGTATCAGTATATATATGTAGTACAATAAACTACATCGTTTTTCATCAAGTAGGTGAACTATAACTTATTTACCAATTTCCCTAATTGGTCTACATCTATTTTTCACTCTTAATGAATACTGAGATATATTTCAGAAGGCAAGTAATGCTTAATGAATACTATGCACCAGGAACTATGAGATGTGATTATGCACATATTTAATTTTCATTATAACTCCATGGAGTAGATGTTATCATCAAATGACAAAGCATATTGCGGGTAATTTAATCAGAGCCACACTGCTGGTGAATTTTGGAGCTAGGATGTAATGCTACGTCTAATTACCACATCCCTGATCTCTCTGATGTGCTATACCACTTCTAAAAGTACTGTGACTATTAAGGCTTATTTCTGGACTTTTGTGGGCTTGAATTACTTTTATTGACTAGAAAACTTTTTTTGCAAAGTGACAGAAAGGAGTAAAAACAGAACAAATTCCTCATCATCAACTGAATTGAACCAAAGTAAAAATCTCACTATAGATTCCATGTTGGAGAGTATTTTTTGTATTTGTCAATGTGAGAGTAGCATTGTTATTGGCTACATACTTCTGTTCCCCAGAAAAAACATTCTTACTATTTAGGCAATGATGTTACCCCATCAAGCATAGCTAGCTTTTAAATTTTTTTTTTTTCAAGGAGAAAAAACCAGGGAAATTCAAGAGGATGGATAACAATCATCCTTCCAGCCGAGGAGACAGGAATTTCATGAAAAATGCTGCTCTCATTGTCTGCCATTAGTATCAAAGATCTCGCCCTCTTTCAACAATGGCAGCAGAGTGAAAAGAAGACTTTAAATGTTTTTGCTGTTGTTGTTTTTTTTTTGCTTTGTGGCTGTTCTTCCTCTTCTGGTCTTTTTAATGTTGAGCTTTTCATAATCTCTTCTTTACACTTTTCATGCTTTCCTCAAGAGGTGTTATCTGCTCCCTTGATTCTACTTAAATGCTTATGACCTCCAAATACAGAACCCCTATCCAAAAGCACTCTTCTGAGTTTCAGACTTGCATATCCAACTGCCTCCTTCATGTTTCAGTATTTATCTTGATTAATGTTGTCATTCATTAATTCCCTTAACCTTTAAGTTAAAAAAATTTAGAAAAACTTGATACATTATATTATCCTTTTTTTCCTACACTTCAGCTTGGACCTGTGAAAACTTTCTGATGAAATCACTAATATAGACAATGGGGAGCGATAAAAGGATTTTAATTCATCTAGTAACATTACTTGCATTTTAAAAAGATCACACTGGCAAGAATGTAGGAATGAGATGGTGGCAGGTTAGCTTACAGGTAGGAGGTCCAGATAGCTCCTTATTAAAATAATCCTAGTAAGCACCACAGTGTGAATGTACTTAAGAACACAAAATTATACACTTAAAAATAGTTAAAATAGTAAATTTTATGTTATATCGATTTACCACAATAAAAAAGTAATCCTAGTGAGACTTGAACCAGAGCTACAGCAGTGCAGATGGAAAGAAGGTGCTGAATTTGAAATATATCTAGGATATGGAAATGAAAGGATTTAGTGACCTTTGAGGGTATGATGGGGTGAGATGGGCTGGTCGAGAAGGATGACTTCCAGGTGTCTGGTTTTGGATAGGTAGTGATATATTAACCAAGACAGTGGAGAGGAAAAGCAGCAGATATTTGTTGGGGAGTATCTGTGTGTGGCTGGTGAGTTCAATTTGGTACATATAAATTTGAGGTGTGGATGGGACAATAGTGGGGATGTTAAGCAGGCACTTATATATATGAATCTGTTAAAGAGAGAATTCTAGGTTTATGATACAGATTTCAGTGCAATCAATAAGCATAATTCCTACGTACCAGGTGTTGTTCTAGGCATTGATTATTCAAAAGATAGGACATGGCCCCCGCTCATAAGGAGCAGTGAGGTGGGGAAGTAGATCCTTATATGGATAACTCCAATAAGTTATTGGTAGATGCTGTAAATAAAAGGATAAGCACAAGTATTAAACAGGACTTAGTTTGGGTAGGAAAGGAAGGGCTGCAAATGCTTCCTCATGATGACTGAGCTAAGTATTAAATAAGAAGGAAATAGTCACACTGACAAGGGTGGTATGGAGAGGGGGCAGGATGAGCATTCCAGACGGAAAATAAAATGTGTAAAGGCACAGAAGTATGAAAGCATGATGTGTGCCATGTCCTACCAGTAGTATAGTTTCTTGGGATCATTAAGTAGGAGTCTGAGAAGGACGGGACATGAGGCTAGAGAGAAGGACCATGACTAGGTCTTGCTTAAAGTTGCCCCTGGAGCCATGAGAGTAGATAGAAATGTTTAGAAATAGAAATATAAAAGGAGAAGCAAGGTGGGAAGAGGGCAGAACCAAAATGAAAACAGATATTTAAAGTAAAGAATGAATTTGGCAAATGAATTTGAGAAAATAGGAAAGTAACAGTTGGATCAAAAATAGGTGCTATAAAAGAACCAAAAAAGAGAATCACAGGATCAACAGGGTTCAATATTTAAACCAGATCAAAGTGAAAAGTGCCCATTTGATTAGGAAATGGCAATCTTTTTCAGTGTAGTTTTAATGGCATGATGGAAGTAGAAGGAAGCCTGAATGGAATGTGAAAAAGTGAAGAACAAGCATAGGCTATTTCATAAGAATTTGGTTAGAAAGTAAAGAAGGCTATAGTTATAAGGAGATGTAAGGGTGAGGAAGTTTTTAATGGAATGAGTGGCATATGAATATGTTTGTGGAATATGGGAGAGAAGACTATAGGAAGACACTAAAATATAAGAGATGAAGATGATACCTTGTTAAGTAGTGTCTCAGAGGATGTGATTATTAGCACGGCTTGCAGTATAATCACTGATAATATGACTGGACAACTTTTCTTTGGAGACCAAAGGGAAAGAGGTGGAAAGGATACAGCTGTGGATAATTCTGTAGGTGTAGGGGAAGTTAACTGACAAAACTCATACCTGCAAGATTCAATTTTCCTTGTGGAGTAGGAAGTGAAGTTCTCTGTGAAAGCATAGGGTGAAGAAAAAGGTTGAAGGAGAATGGAGATGGTTTAATGGGACAAGAAAAGGAGGTGATCTGGGGCATGTAAAAGGAATGGTAGGTGGGACTGATTACCCAACTACAGCTAGAGACTACAAAATTTGTAGGAGACATTATCATAGTAGTATGACTTTCTTGACCTCCCCCCCATCAGCTCTATACTCTGGGGATAGATATGGGGAAGGAAAATTATAGGAGATGTCCTATATAAGTATGACTTATAGAGCAAGTGAGCTGAGAAAGACAAGGGTATAAGACTGTGAACTGGGGAGAAAGTGATTAAACCTAGAATCCAGATTGGGCAGAGAAGAAAGAAAGTCTATAAGGAACTGTTAGTTTAGGTACAAGTGGAAGGAGCCAAGGACTAGATATCTTCATCTGTGTTGAAGCTAAGAAGCAAGAGTAATTGAAATAAGGCTGTAATTGTCAAAGAAGCAACTTCAATCTTTGGATTTCAGATGTAGAAAAGTTCTGAGGGATGGCAACATCCACTGTAGCTGAAGTGGAGAACAGGTAAAGATCATTAACATTCAGGAGGCAAAAAAATAGGACAGATTATTGATGCTGATACTGACATTCCTTAACATGAACGCAGAAGTTGGGGTAGAGAGGCAGACATTGAATCAGGCACCCGAAACTCACATTAAAGGAATGGCACTGATCAGATCAGTAGATATCACTGAACTAGAGAGATAGAGAGTGATAAAGCTGGATGTTCTAATCTGATCATCTGTGGCATAGAAACAAGTTTCTAGGCTGTGATGATATTTGGCAAATATGGTGTGTTTGTAGAGCCTTGCTTCCTGAAGTTGATATCATACCTAATATGGTTCACAGTACATAGTACCTACTCCATTCTTAAATGAAAATTTAATGATTGGTCTGTGTTTCAACATTCAAGATATCTTCACTGAAAAGTCCATGAGTCACTCTTTATCAAAACCAAATAATAAATTCCAAAACATTACTAATCTAATACTACTATGAAGGTGCTGTGCATTTTGCCTTACCAAAAAGGATATCATTTAAAAGAAATTGAACAGGTCCACTATTAAATAGACTTAAAGTAAACCTTGATTTTATAACACCTGAAGCCTAAAACATTTCTGTATTCTTGTTAGCAAGCTCAGTTAATAATGAATTGTGGTTGATTTAGACATGGGCTTAATTTATTTACCTGGAATTGGACGCTATAACAATAATAGTTCAAATAAGATCTCAATTATAATTATACTAGAGAAAATAAAAAAATTGATAACAGCAGAAATGTAGAAAGCTAAAGTAATTATCACAAGATCAATTTACTGAAGGAAAAAGAGGATGTAGGACAATTATTTACAATATAAATTCATATAAAGTATTTTGAAAAGCACAAAAATTTCATAATAAGTAGATAAGTAGACAATAAATTGGGATTCTAGATGAACATTACTTTTAAGATTTTTATCATAAAACATATTATCAATGCACATGACTGGGGGAATTTTTAAAAATGTCTTCCTTGACAAAAGATTGTTAAAAATCTTAGCTTAGTTTATATGTCATTGATAAATTTAAATGAATATACTACAACAATTAGAATCAACCATTCATCTCACTGTTAACCTTCATTTCAAGATCTTTGAGATTAAGTAGAAACCAAAAATGTATTTAAAAGGCTCTTTTACCGTCTATTTTACCCACTGCATTCAGGTATCTCCAATATTTTATGATTCTCAAGAGATCTGAGAATTTCCATCATAATTGAAATGTTGATAAACTTACAGATTATGCAGACTGAAGCAAAGTATACATTTAGAAATGATAACTTTCAAATCAATACTGTAAATTAAATATACATAGTTTTTACAGCCTTTGCCATCCCAAACACAAGATACTAAGGAAATAAAGCTTACAAAATTTTTATGGCTTTTGAAATGATTTTGGGCCATGTTTTCCCTACCCCACATATAACATGGTTCCTGTAATATTTATTTTGTTTGAGCCAGTCATAGGGTAGAACTATGAAAGTGGAAAAGCTTGAATTTCTCATAAGAGTATGTCTAAAATAAACTGGTAATGATGGAATTCCAACAGCAATAAAGAAATCTAGAGAGAGAGAAAAAACCAAAACCAATGTCGAGCAGAAATTTACCCAATGGCACTTCTCCTACTTCCCGTTAAGAATTTAGTCTCCTCATCTTTTCCTCCCATTGACTCTAAATACTAGCCTTTAAAAAAAATGTTCTTTTTAAATAATGTTATGTGATTGAAAAAAAAAGGCTATCAAGTATATCTGCATTTTATTATAAAACAAAGCTTTAACCCAAATCTGTAAATCTCATGGCAGAATTGCAGGTATCAATTGACTGGTATCAAAATAGATATGTTTTGGGAATTGCTTTATCTCTTAAGTGATACCAGGGATGTGACTATTTATCATCTTTTTCTACATATAGATTGTCCCTACTTGTTGTCAACTGGTATTTTTGGCTGAATTTACATTTATTAAAAAACAAAGAAAATAAAAACAACAAAAAAATGGGCATTTGCAGTCAATATTTAGTTTTTTTAGATACTTTATTAAATTTATTGGGGTGACATTCATTAATAAAATTATATAGGTTTCATGTTTATGATTCAATACTACATCATATTTATTATGTGTTCACCACCCAGTTAAATTACCTTCATTAACATATAATATCATCGTTACTAACCATTTACTAGTTTCTTGTTTTTTACCATAACTTTCAAATTTATCAAACCTAATTCAATCCTTTCCCCCAAATAATTTTGCTTTATAAAAATATATTTTGAGTTACTAGAATAAAAGATACAAAGAAATAATATGGATAGCTTAATTTAGCTCCTCAGATGTCACTGTATCAAGTATTTTTATTCAATTTTTTAGAAATGATTATTTATTCCATAAATGGCACCTTTTAAACAGTTGTTGTGCCCTACAAAGTTTTTAGGTGTGTCCACTGTAGATATCTGTCAAATGAAGTCTTTTTACAAATACAAAAATCCTTTGTAAAGATGGACCATAAAAGGAATTCTCAACTATAGCAAGTTATAAAATAGTGAGCTCCAAGTTATACCTTTTTAAAAATCGTTCTAAGGTTTTAAGTATTGTGAGCAAGAGGTTGTGTAATACAAGAAGATAAAATGAGAAAGCAGGAGTACATATACTCAGGCATCACGATTTTGGGGTCATTTTATTTACCATGCTTTGTTTAGCTTCACTTTTAGATTTATATTAAGGAATTGCTTCCTACCTTGACGTTAAACAATAAACTTAAATTTATCTCTGAAATTAAATAGAACATAGAAAAAGTCTGTACATGTATATTCAACTGTGCTTAGATTACATGTATGACATTCCTTAATGTCACGAATATCTAAGGTAGACAAGGCGATAAAAAGTTACCTGTATTTTAAATGTAAACTAATAATTGCTCTCTTCTATAACCTTGAAAAGTTAGGCTCACCAATCAATCATAATATCAACTAGTATCAATCTAGGTGACTAATAAACCTAAGAATTACAACAATCAAAATATGTAAAACTTGAGAGGAAAGAAAATGGCATAGATGATAGAGGCTCTGTTCATCCCTCTAGCGACCAAATCAAAGTTGTGATGGTAAAAAGGAGCAGCAGCAAGGAAAAATCGCCTGAGATCTAGATGAACAAGTCATACAACTAGGAAAAGTCCAGAAAATCACCCTGCAATGGCAGAAGGTAGGACAGGGAGAAGACGTGGGGTGGCCCGGTCTCCAGAGGCTGAGTGAGAATGAGGCTGCTGCAGCGGCAGACGCCTCTTAAAGGGGCCGCGTCCCCAAGTGGATTTTGGTGGTGACGGACCTCACTCTGAACACCAGTGCCTATCTGGCTGCACACAAGGGGCACCAGAGACTTACAGGGAGACATTGTTGGAGTGAGGGCTTAGGCGAGACTCACTCTGTACAAAAGTGCCGGCAGTATCCATTGTTCCCTATTGAGCCCTCCCACCTCCCAGTGCTTGGACACAGTGCTGCCATACCTGTGACATCATCAAACTGGATAACAGGGGTAACTCCGCTCAGAGGATTCCCTGAAACCCCGCCTCTCCCAATTCGTGGCTCTACCCAAGCCACATCTAGGTTTATCTTCAGCAAGTCAGGTGCTCCTTGCTGAGCAGCACCTCGACTTACAGTGGAGGCAGCTGGCCTCGGTTTCTGGTGTGGCCTTTTGAAGTAACTATAAGCACAGCATCTGTGGATTGCTTGCTGAATCTTAACAGGTGGCCCCGGAGGGGTAGAGGCTTGGGCTAAATTTGGCCTGCAACTGAACCCCTCTCAGGACTGTGCCACTGGACATCTACTTCACAAATCCACACTAATAAGACTGGGAGACTTAAGCTTTCCTCAATACATAGAAACAGATACGAAAGGCAGCCAAAAGGGGAAGACAAAGAAGCAGAAACAATATGAGAGAACAGAACAGAGATCTAGATATAATGGAGTCAAGTAATTTAACAGATGCAGAGTTCAAAACACTGGTTATAAAGATGCTCAATGAACTTCTGGTTAAATTCAGTGAGAACTTCAACAAAGAGATAAAACACATAAAATGGAAATGGAAATTATAAAAGAGAACCAGTCTGAAATGAAGAACACATTATCTGAGATGAGAAGTATATTAAATGGAATAATCAAAGGAAGAAACAGAGTGAATAAAGAAAAGATCAAATGCCCTATATAGAGCATGGGAAAGCCAAGGACACTCAATCAGAATGGCAAGAGATAAGATGCCAAGACTATAAAAATAATTTAAGGAGCATATGGGACACTGTTAAGGGTCCAAATATCTGTCTGATTGGCGTAACTGAAGAAAATCAAGATTTTGAACAGCTGTTTGAAGAAATAATGATGGAAAACTTCCCTAACCTGGTGAAGGAAATGGACATAAAACCCCAAGAAGCTCAGAGAATTCCAGAAATCAGGGGTCCAAAGAGGCCCACACCAAGACACATCATAATTAACATGTCAAAGGTTAAATACAAAGAAAGAATATTAAAAGCAGCAAGAGAAAAACAAATAATTACATATAAAGGAACACCCATAAGACTGGCAGCTGATTTCTCAAAAGAAACTATGCAGGACAGAAAGGCTTGGCAAAACATATTTGACAGGATGAAGGCCCAGGATCTACAACCAAGAATAATTTATCCAGCAAAGCTATCATTTAGAGTTGAAGGACAGGTAAAGAGCTTCCAAGACAAAAATAAGCTAAAAGAATTTATCGCCAGCAAGCCACTATTATAGGAAATGTTGGAGGGACTTCTTTAAGAAGAAAAACATGTGTCAAAAACAGGAATAAAGAATAGTAACAATTACATTCCTATCAACAAGTACCTTACATAGAAAAGAATTAAGTGCTCCAACCAAAAGATAGTGTGGCTGAAAGGATAAGAAAACAAGACCCCTACATATACAAAGGAAGGGGATTGAAAAAGATATTGCTTTGATGGACTCAGACGGTATTTAAGTCAGACAGAAAGATAAACACTCTATGATTTCACTTACATGTGGAATCTAAGGAATAAAAAGAACAAACTAATCAAAAACAGACTCACAAATATAGTGGACAATTTGGTGTCGGACAGAAGGGAGCGGGGTTTGGGAGCTGGGAGAATGGGGCGAGGGGTTAAAGAAGTACAAATTAGTAGTTGATGGATGGTCACGGGGATGGGGAGTACGGCATAGGGAATGCAATTAAAATGAATATGTTGGCTAGGTGGAGGGTCAGGGGAGGAAACGAACAATTGAGGGGATTGTTTTACGAACTATATAGATGTCTAACCAATATACTGTATACTTGAAACTAAATAAAAAATTAAATTTAAAAAATATGTAAAACTTGGCATTTTGTACTTTTGTTTTACCCCATTTAAAAATTAGATCACGGAGGATTAAAGCTATATTTCCTTCTTTATATATCTCTAAGGTAATTATTTCAAGTTTTAGATTTTAAAATAAAAACTTTGGTGTAATTTATCCAGGGCTTACCTAAGACTTTGTTAGTAAATTAGATGTCTAGACAGTCTGCTGAATTTCAATTAGTCTACGGCAGCACTAGTGCAATGGATGATACTACTAGAAAAGTACTTAGAGAAGATAATGGAATTATTTTGCTTATGCCCCTAACAACATCAGAAAACGATTCAGATAATAGGATGATTTAAGATCGAGAGACAGTTTTATTTTTATTTTTTTTTAAATTCACTGTGTCTAACAAGATATTTAAATCATATAAGAATCCCAAGAAACAGCAGAAACTTATTGGATTTTGTTAACCAATGTCACCATAAAGAAAGAAAGGAAGGAAGGAAGGAAGGAAGGAAAGAAGGAAGGAAGGAAGGAAGAAAGAGAAAAAAAAGAAAGAAAAAAAAAGAAAGAAAAAGAAGGAAGAAAGAAGAAAAGAAAGAAAGAAAGAAAGAGAAAAAAAAAAAAGAAAGAAAGAAAGAAAGAAAGAAAGAAAGAAAGAAAGAAAGAAAAAGAGAGAGAGAACAAGAAAGAAAGAAAGAAAGAAAGAAAAGAATCCCAAGAAAACGCAACAACAAAAACAAGCCCACGAGGCTCCATGAGGGCAGGGACAATACATATTTTGTTCATCACTGTATTCTGGGTTACTAGCAGAACAATCTTTAGAAAATCAATAGGATATTGTTTATTTGTTTATGAATAAATATCACACACATATTCTGGGAATTAGGAGTAATTTCATTTAGTTTCAATTCTAAAGTAATGGACTGAAATTTTGATGATGACTCCTAATAGTAGGTTTCGAGAATAAAGAAGGCAAATTACTTCACGTGAAGATTTGTAGCAAATATTTCATTTAGTCAAGGGCCTTTGCAGAAGCATACCAAATGATAAAGCAATTACCTGAAAAGAAATTTCTCCCACTTTGAACGGAGGGAGTTTGGGGACTTGGGAAAAATGTTAAATGAAATTTCGCCCTCAGTGAGAACTAATTTAAGATTATCCTTTTAGTTTCAGGATGAATTTAGTTAATGTAATAACAATGAATTACTGCTTCATTAAAAATCAGCATTTTCAGCTCTTAGTTTTGATTTCATAACTTATCAGGAGGAAAAACAAAGCATACAAAAGAGTGAAATTGTTATGGATATAAATTACTTACGTATGTTCTATGGGAGAAACTTCTATCAGAGTCAAAAATAAGAAGGCACGTGACGAAATGTAGGAGAAAACAAATTGATAACAAGAACAACCACTTTAACTATTCCATTCAAAACTCTTGATTTCTTAGAATTGAAACAAGGTATGCTAGTGGTATTTAAAAAAAAGATGCAGATGAGTGGGAAGGTTCCTCTTCTTTTTCTTATTCTGGTTTTTGTGTTCTGCCCTGCTCCGCAGCTTCTAGAACAGTCCTTTGTAAAAGTTACATCTGAAGGCACACAGAAGACCTTTACTTCTTTTACTAAAATGAACTGTTTGTTGGTTGTATCATTGTCCTATTTAAGATATCATAGTTTCACTGTTTTTAGTGTCTTTTGTTAAAAATTAAGTGTGATAAGTTATTTCCTTTTTAAATATTGTTTTGAAAACTACTCAATTATATCATCCTAATATATTTTTTTTCCAATGGAGAACTGTTCCTTGGTTTCAAGGATACAGTAAATGGAAAATTGGAGTTTAATCTTGTTCGTGGTGTTTTTAGGCTACTATGTAGTCACTGCTTCTTTTTGACAGTTTAAAATTGAATGTTATCAGACTTAGATATTTTACATAAATTCTAAAATTTTTTATATCAATAAAAATTAATTTTTCTAAAACATCAAAATTTAACTAAGTAATATAATCATGAAAGAAGGGCAGATTTCTCTGAAAAGTTTATGATACATAGTCATTGAACATACACTAATTAGAATTGCCATCAAAACAACATAAAAAAGGGTACATGTTATAAAGGTCTATACCACATATGAAAAAGAACGAAACAGATTTGAATTTCATCTATTTCAAAAATCGTATATATTCCAAACATATACTTTTTTTTGGAACTTTATATATAAAGGAATTCTGGATGTATAGAAAGATGAGCATTTTTGACTGAGTTTCATTTTTTTCTGATTTCTGATTTTCAAATGCCACTTGTTAAGGTAATTTCCATTCTTTAATATCCATTCACTTCACAGTTAATACTTTTCAAGCACCACAGAAGACTTGAAATTAAATCACACGCATCTTTCTTTTTTTGTGTTAAAGTGTTAGTATTAAGGATTAATGGGCTTAATTCTTAGTATCTAGATTATTCACTGGCAGTTAAGTTAGAGATATAGGGACACAGGAACTCTTCCGAGCTGACAGGACACTATTTAGTAATTTGCTTTAGGGGACTGAGTTACACTGATTTTAAATGTGAATTATACTTACGTTTAAATTTATTTACAGTGAGTAGTTTATTCACTGAGATAGACTTTTCATGTATTTCCTCGGGACTTACAGTATTTGAACCATTAGCAATACAGATTTTTATATTCTAGAAAATACCTAAATTTGGTGCAAGGATAATAAATAAGGCCTCATATGTTTATAATGATTATGATTTACAGGATACGATATAGCATTTCGTAAGGCCAATAAAAACTATTCTTTTCCAATAAAAACTATTCTTTTATCTTAATTGGCAGAGCATTCCCACCTGGGTGCGAAGAGCAACGCCTCAAACCTGCCTCCTGATAAAATTGATAAAATCCTAAAGACTTTTCAAATATTCTGTAAAGCATGAGACAGGAGAGTTAAAATATATGGTTATTTTTCCTTAGTTTAGGTAGTGTTTATTGTTATTTTTCCCTACTTTAGGTCCTGGTATATGTTTTGTTTCCTAAATTTGGTAGAAATACTTCTTTTAAGTGAGTAACCTAGATGATTATTAATAATTGCTGTAAAACTTTGCGAATAGCCCAGCCTCATCATGTGCCATTTTAAGCAGAAAAATTATAAAAATTCCTTCTACAAGCTGCTTTCAGCTGCTTATATCTAGACTTTTAAATAGCCACCCACCAGCCTGGTTTAGATAATTTTTCATGATGATATCACCTCAGGAACTGATCTGATCCGATGTTCGCCCAGAAGAGGAGTTACATACTGCCTTTTGAAGAATGACACTTCAAACTACGACCTTGACATTTGGCCTATTTTTGAATGGCTTGAAATGTAGCTCTTAAGAATAATATTTATCATTCAGAATAACTATGGACATTGTGACTGTTAGCACCCAACTCCACAGAAAGCATTTAATTATGTGGGAAACAGGGTTGTATAATCTAAATTGCTATCATTCCAAAGACATCCCTGAGGGTATTTCTATTATTCCCAGAGAAGAATCCTTGAAGCCCTTCCTTACTTTTGCTCTTCAGTTTCTGGAAGCCAATTTTGATGAGTTTTATATCTGCCATCAGACAGTACTATTCTCAAACTCAATATTTTTTTTTTCTCACAAGTTTATAAGTTAGGGTTACACAAAAAGAAATGAAATTAGTTCTTAGCACTGAACTAAAGACATTCTATTAATGGAGCTGTGTTGTTCCTATCTCTTAGGCAGAGAATCTTAAAATACTGACTACTTCTTTACCCTTCACATCTCTTTAGTCACCAGATCATATTGTTTTTCTCTACAGTGTTTCTGATACGAATCCCTTCCTCCCATTGTCACTGCCACCAGCCTACACAAGCACAGTAGTTTTCTACACTATTATACTATATTATTATGATGGCTTCTTAGCTGGTACCCTTCCCTCTAGCACCAACCTGCTTCAATTAGTATTCCAAATGCTAAGTGAGACTGATGAGCCTAAAATGCTATTTCTATCAAATAATCTTTGCTGCTTTCGAAACTCTAAAATGGCTTATTCCTTATCACATGAAATGTAAGCGCCTTTGCATACTTTTGAAAGCATTTAGCGATTAAGCCTAGCCTAGACTATTTGATGTCATCACAGGAACCTCTACTCCTGCCAGGCTGACCTTTGTACTGTACTATCTCCTCTCAGTGCCTCTGCTTCATTTATGCTGCTTCTTTCCTCTCTGCTTTAGTCGTATCCCACCTATTCTACAGGACCAAGTTCAATTTCCTTGAGGCCCTCCTTTTCTGTGTATTACCTGCACTGAACAACTAACAGGTTATTCAGTACCATTCTAGTCTATGAAATAATAATAAAAAGGCAAAATGTATATTAACATATTACTAGCATTATATACAGATGCAGGATGCCAGATACTTTTTAACTCAACAATTCTATTTCCAGGAATTTGTGCCTTCTCTAAATATTTAGCTACAAGTATGTTCACTGAAGCAGTATTTGGAAATAACTAAATACCAATGTTCTAAACTTCTTGTGGGCAAGAGCTGTTTAGCATACCTTTTATTGATTCCACCAAATTTAATAGAGAGCTAAGTACATGACAGTTTTTTTGGGGTTGTCTTTATATCTTGTAACAACAGTAACGGAGCTGAAAATATAATCCAAATTTGTTGCTTTTTTTCTCCCTACGTTGGTCCATATTTCTCACTAAAATCTCATATCTTTCCAATTTTTAATTCCATATAGTATGAAGTCAGACTAACTAGATTTTTTTGTATTAATGCTTACAATGAAACAGCTAGGAGAAAAGGTATTGCCAACTATTAAAGAGCAAGTTGAAAGAGTTGATCTTACTCATAATTGTTACTTTTTTGCCAAAAAGTTTCCATAGGCAGTATGCTTCTCATGCTACTTACATACACTCACAGACTTAAGTCATTCATATTAACCTGTGCTAGTCCACTATTTTGACATGCTGAGAACTGAGGGCGACTTAATATCCTTAAAGCAAGCTATTAGGTCCCGTCTAAACTTTCTCACTCAATCTGAACTACACTGTAGGGCAGCTTTTTGAGGAAAGCACACAGCCTTTTTCAGCTTCACATATTTCTGCTCTATTATGTGCCAGTGTCTTTGAAGGGTATAAAACAAATCCATATTAAAAAGTACAAAATTTTTGAATAAACATTTTCTCTGTCCTCGTACCAAAAGAAATGTATCTAGATTAAATTCTAGCTATCACTATGTATCTTTATATACACATCTTTTACAATTTAGGTCATTCTTATCATAGAAAGTATTTATGATAATGTGTTTTATAAATAGAAGGCAAGATGAAGTATTATCTATCTACTATAAGAAATCTAGTACCATATTTTTCTCTTTTCCATATACCTGGAGATTTAATATCTGTTGTTTTTCAATTGCATCTCTATGTAGCCTGTTTTTCTAATTAATAGAAATCTTTTCTAACAATCCTAAATTTTAACTCAATTCCACCTCCAAGAATTTGTGCCTCCTGCTATAATTGCAGATATGGGCAGATATTTAGCTCTAAGTATGTTTATTGTAGTAGTATTTAAAAACAACCAAATAGTAACAATCACAAATTAAATTACGACATACAATGCATTAAGTCATTAAATTATTTAATACAAGAGTACATATAATGTTATGGAAAGTTATGCATAACATCAAGTTAATCAGTTTATATTGTATGCACTGTGTAAAAACATTTTGTAAAAATACAAGTTGCTCAGCTATATTTAATTTTTTTCTAAAATTAATGCATATTGCTTTAGTAATTCGCAAAAATATATGTTGTAGTTAAAAAGCTTTTAAAAATGTTTGGCTTATCAAGAACTATATTATTTAATATTTCTCTCAATAAAGATGAACACATGTACATAACTACCAAAGTGAACAACAGGGTATTTGAAAGAAAAATGCAACTTCTTTCTCTTCCCATTCTAATTTTTTTTGGTTGAATGCTCCATGGGTTTGGAAATTCTATGAGGCTGACAAAGAGCACAAGGCTTAAAAGTTACATGTGGCTATAAAGTGTTTATATTTAGTATGTATGTTATACAGGTTTTATAATTTTACTTCCTAATAGCTAAAATTTTCCTAGAAAAATAAACTCAAGGACATATGGTTTTTAAGATCATAAATCAAGGCTGTACAATTTTGCTAATTAAGTATTTTCAAATAAAAATCATTTGAACTGAAAGAGACATTTCCTTACATAGTCAAAGCTACCTCAGGTACTTTCCTTTAATCTCCCACACCCAAATGAAGCCAATACAGCATTAAAGAGTTCAAACTTCTCACTGTGTTTTGATCCTGTTTGTTCTATCCTTGCAGGATATTTGCTTTGGAAGAGGAGATTTATGGCTGAAGAACTATGACTAAATGGCTTATTTGCTAAGATAAATCAACCTGAATTAGTGTTGAGGTATAAAAACTATTACCCACACAACTACTAATTAATAAAAACAAACCTTTGTTTAAAAGAAAAAAAAGTACACAAATATCACATTTATAAATAGTTCTAATACCTTCTCTAGGCAGATAATCATAAATAATAATAATAATAATAAAAATCTCAAATAAGCAATCAAGAGAAGCTGTCATAGTTATCATAAAGTACTACAATTTAATAAATAAATCTGACAATATAGAGAAAAAAACTTAAAAATAACATAAGCAAAGTTTTAAACAGGGAAAAATCATCATAGTACATATAATAAAAAGTTTATTTATTTACTATCCACAGAGTTTATGTTAGTTAATCAATAAAAGTTGGTTACCAGTCCAATACAAAGATAGGAAAAGGTCATCAACAGGCAGTTCACATAAAAATAAAAATATAAAAGACTGCTTAACTCTATTCAAAATTAAAGTAATACATATTAAAATGAGATCTAATTTTTCATCTTTCCGATTGGAAGATTAAAAACTCTGATAATATTTAACAGTGGTGAAGCCTGGGGAAATAAGCATTCTCGTAGATTATTAGTTATTCATATAAGTTTTAAAAAACATTTTAAAGCACACTTTTTGAATCTTAAATTTTTCATTTCTGGGAATTTATCTTATAGATATATTGAAAGAACTATACAAAATATGTTTAAGGAAGTCTGTTCACTTGTAGCATTGTTTGTAATAGCAAATTAAAAACCCAAATAAATAAACCCAAATTCTTTCTCGCAGAATTTGTACTCTAGTCTATAAAATATGTATGTACAGAGTAATTTTTTAAGCTTCAAATTATAACTTTACAATGTCTTATGTAGGCTGGAAATTAACAATTAGCATGTATTTTTCAAAGTCTTTAAGGAAGTTGATAATATTTTCAAGACTGAAATTCCAAGGTTAATTTTCTTTTTTAGCACTATAACTATACTGATGTGCCTTTACCTTTCTTAGGCACATCTTATAAATTCTTATTCATGAGTAGGCAAAATTCTTTGCTTAAAATAGTGATAGTGATCACATTCACAGCCTTGTGAAGAAAGAGGTTTTAGGAAGAAGGTCCAAACAGCTTGCATTTGGGCTCTAGTGAGAACTTGATGTTATGAAATAATTTTATTTGTTTCTATAGTTTGTCCTCTCCTTATGTAGCCTATTCCTCAAAAGCTATCTGGAGCCTATAATAAAAGGACATCTTTTCCAGCGAAAAAACACAAATTCCTCTTTCAAAAAAAAATCCTTAATGTGTGGCACTTGACTTTTTCTTTTTACTTAACCCAACTAATAAGTAGTTATGCATCTCACTAAACATAAAACTTAACTGACTTGTGAGATTCCAGAAAAAAACTTTAACAACAATGGTATAAAGTTTTGGGGAAATGTTGAAATAAGAAAACTCCCACTGTGACAAAACCCTCATAATAAATGCAGCCTAGTCCACTATGTTACCACATGATCTGGTATTAGAAAGTAGCAAACATACAACACCTACCTTGACCAGAGGCTTGACAAAAATATTAGTCTGGAGAGACTACTATTTAATAAAGTAATTTAAAATCTCATTTAAAAATTATCACTCTTCTGTCTCTAAAACTGGAACCACTTTTGATATGCCACAACCTCCTAGAAATACTATGATAAAGAAGCCATTAGAAATATTCTCTACTTTTCCCATCACTGAGGAAGAGTCAATATACCATCACAGAGGAATGAGTGGGAACTTTCTCCTAAATTTCAATGAACGATACCATAGGCACGAAAATAATGTAAAGTCTTCATTGGGTATCCCTGTGTTAATTTATCAGGTGCAACTATCTTTTTATGGAAAAGGAGGCTATATTCATAATCCCTGAATATATGATTTTAAAATCCAGAAAAGCTCTGAAAAACCAAAAGTATTTTTATAAATTTGCTACAAATTCATGTAGCAGTAAAATATGATCTAAGGTGACAATTTATCTTTCGCTGCAGAAATATTCATGTGTTTGATTACAAGGTGCTTCTCTAGAACTGAAGATATTATACAATAAAGAGAATATATATCATAGTACCTCTATACAATTTAAAAAATTCTGAATTTTGTAGCTCCAAAAGCTTTACATGAAGAAGGTGGATCTGATTAGGCTCTGTGTTATCTCTTTAGTAGGTGAACATTGTACATATGGTATAGCATATTCAATATTTTAAAAACTTATTGGGGAGGGCCCAGAATCTTCAATATGAGACCATTTTTTATGGCATGCTCTAACCGTTAGGTAATCAAGATTCCTAGCAACATAACCCACAGTTACTGAAATAACATGCTTTTGACAACTATAAAACCTCCCCTGACTGACTCAAGTCTGAAGTAGGTATCTTCCCTAAATGCTCCCACAGTACCACATACTTCCCCTACTCCATCAGCATTTCACGCTAAACTGTACGCTCAGTAATGGCAGGTGCTGAGGTCTCTAATTTTATTTACCAGTGATTCCCAGTGTTTAACTCAATGCTTGGCGAACAGTACATACTTGATTAAAATAACTGAATTGGAGAGCAGAAGATATGTCTTAAAATTTTTTCTTAGTACTTTCAAAATTCGAGGCACTTAGAAAAGGGCAGGTATTAGTCTCATTCATCTTTCATTATTTCATTATTTCAAGCCCTTTTTAGTCTTATTTTACCAAAATATTTTAACAGCTGTCCATTCACTGACATATCTATTGTGGCAATAATCATGTCTGTTATTATTTTAACTTATTTTTGGTAATTTTCATTTAATGATGATAATTATTTGTTCTTTTAAAATAAGGTTCAGTGTTTAAATATTTATATTTGCTAACTTAAATTTTTTGTTGAATTTCTATTACTACTGAAATTTAAAAAAAACCATGCTTATCATTATTATTAGTATCAATATCGGCAATGAAGGGATTTGAAGTACCAATAAAATTGCTACACTTTAGCACATATTCAAATAATATTGACTAGCTTTCTGCATTCACCTCAGCTGAGCATTGCTCCCCATCTTTAATTATTTTATTTTTCTCATTTTTACTAGGACTAGCTTAAATCTTGACTCAGATTCTCTGTACCCATCTGATTTGGAAGAGGTAAAAACCAAATTCCCCTTCCTTCTTATATGAGCTAGAGGTGCTTTGAATTTTAAAATTCAGATTTATAAGTCGAAAGCTGGTCAGAACTGACAGCAACACGGAGAGATCCTGCTAACTACCCTGTTCATGATCTATTAGTTTTGGAGTATGCATGATTCTTGGTACTTAATTTTGGCTCAGGCTTTGGTTTCTTTAGAAGTTTTGACCCTGCCATGACCTTTGGTTTCTTTAGACAGGATCTTGTAGATTTTCAGAGGATTGTGATGGTATCCTAAGGTCTGATTGTGATTATACATTTTCCCACAATTGTCACTGCTTGTGAAGCAACATAATTAACTGAATGTCTTATGGACCACCAATTTTCAGCTACCTAAGGCCCAATAAAAGTAATAACCTTTAAAAAGCTTTGTGGGAGGTGGCTTTTAACATGGCTCTCAATGATCCCTGCCTCCTGGTATTTATGCTACTGTGTAAATCCCCTCCCCAGTGGTGTGGCCTGGAACTAGTGACTTGCTTCTAATGAATAAAATATAGCAAAAGTGATGGGATGTCACTTCTATGATTAGGTAACAAAAGGTTGTGACTTTCGTTCTGCTAGCCTACTCTCTCTTACCCTCTTGTTCATTCCAACGAAGCCACCTGCCATGTTGTGAGATGCTACACAGAGAGCCCACACAGCAAAGAATCAAAGAAGGCCTTGAGGGTTTGAGTGTGAGCAGAATTGAAGCTTTAGTCTAACAACCTGTGAGAAATGAATCCTGACAATAACCATGTGAGTTATCTAGAAAGTAGATCATTCCCAGTTAGGCCTTGAGATGACTACAGCTTTATGAGAGACCCAGAGTCAGAGGACCCAGCTAATATGCACTGAGATTCCTGACTCAGAAAAACTGTGAAATTAATAGCTGTTGTAAGCCACTAGATGCTGGGGTCATCTGTTATATAGCAATAGATAACTAAACTAATATAAACTTCAAAAGCAAATTTTTTTTGTCCTAAAACAAAATATAACATAAAATTATGGTTTCAAATTATATTCTTATCTGGTTAATATGCACCCATTAGATCTTTTAATATGATACAGTTCATATTAACAGGAAATACATATGCCAAACAAGAGTTTGGGCACAAAATATTGACCTATTTGCGTGAATTACAGAGTTTTTAAACCTAAACTAAATCTTGGCAAGATGGTTCAATGAAAACTTTTGGATAAAAATAGTCTATTTTATTGGAAGGAAAAAATATACTAAATAGTTCTTAGGTTATGTCTGGTATTCTAGCCATCAAACATATTACAGGATGTTATCTGGCCTTCTTCCTGTAACCTAATGATAAGGTTACTGTGTGAGAGAAGTGTATTCGAATTTTTTTTTTTACAATAAATATTAAGAAATAAATACCAAATATTTTCTTAAATAGACTTATTAACAATTCTGAAGGACTGTCTGTTATAAGTGTAAGTCCTTCTTTGAGAAACTAAGATATCAAATAGTTTTGCATACTACTCAAATTAAACTCAGTAAAAAATGTCTTTCCATTTAAACTGTTCTGTCCCTTGTCTTCTCAATCTCAATAAATGCCATTTCCATCTATCAGGTTGCTCAAGACAAAAATTTGGAAGTTCCCCTTAACACCCCACATCCCATCTAGGAAGTTCACTGCCTGGATACCATGTAGATCTCAAGTCCCACTACTTCTCTCCATCTCCAGTGACATTCCCCCTGGTTAAAGTCATCACAATATTTTACAAAGTACTATTCCTCCCTAATGAGTCTCTCTATGTCTACTATTGTCCCATTCCAACTTATCCTCCACACAGCAGTCAGGGTTAATCTTTTAGAAATGCAAATCAGAACATGTCCCCTGATTAAAATCTATCAACTACTTCCACTGCTTGTAAGATAAGGTTAAAAAACAAAACCAAAGAGATAAAAACTTTAACAAGGGTTAGTTACAAGGTTCTTCAAGCTATGACTTTGCATTCTACTCCAACCTCCTTATTTGTTCCAAGCTGCCCTCTGGCCCCGAAGAACTTCCTTCAGTTTCTCCAGTGTGCCAAGTTCTTTGCTTTGACTTCCACTTGGAAGGTTTTTTTCCCTTGGCTAATTACTATTTGTATGTCCGCTCCTTGCTTAGGAAAAACCTCTTCTCCTAACTTGTAGGAATTTTTCTTTATTGCATTAAACACAATTTGTAGTTATACACTTATTTGTTTGAATATTTAATAAGTGTCTCTCTTGAAAGTCTTGCTTCAAAAAGTCCAGGAACAGTCTGATTTTGTTCAAAAGTGCCTGACATAGTGCCTGACACAGTACACGTTTAAAAAATATTTGTTGAAAAAAGACATAAGTAAAACTGTTCAAGATTCTGCTCATTGTAATCATAACTGGGAAAAGAGTTAAACCATGGCCTTTCACCTATTAGGAATTTCCTCTTTCAACTTTATTTAGAATGAAATACATCCATTTTTGAGATCTGAAAAAAGACCTAATATTTATATTTGGCATGGCTATTATAACTCATCTATTTACTTCCTCAGTCAATCCAACTGTAACAATTCATACTTAGTTTTTCACTTTACAATAACTAATAACACATCTACATTGACGAATTATAGAAAAAGCAATGACGTTCTAGTAGTCAAAAGGGTTACTTCTGAAAGTGATAAAATCTATTAGGAAAACTGTATCAAAGCTATATTATACATTACTGTTACTGCTTTGGCTTACATTGTTCCAGGGCCTTTCCTCTGCACAACATCTGTTTGACCGAGGAAGAGGGCTGAGCTACAAGGTAGTGAGCTCTCCATTCTCAGAGATTTTTAAGCAGAAGTGTGAAAATCTGTTAGAGATATATGTCATAGAGGAATGAAGGCTGATATATGGGACGAAGGCTGATTTTATAATGTCAGTTGTTCTACTTTAGGATTCTAAGAAAGAAATACAATAAATGTCATTGAAATGCAAAAAAAAAAAAAACAAACTATCATATCATGGAGATAGTCTCATTAAAGAAAGAGGCAGCCAGATGGGATAGCTATTTAAGACTTGGTAAAATTTTAATGAGTAATAAAATATTACATTAAGTGGGAATTACTTAAAAATGAGCAAGATGACATGACTGCTAAATTCTTTGATGTATTCATTTTATTACCCTCTAAAAACATTTACTTAAATGTTATTTAAAGTTTTTAATGCATTTTTTGCTATATATCATAATATGATATAGAAAATGTATGAGACCAATATAAAATTCAATTACTAAGGATACAAATTTTATTAACAGGTCCCAGTTTCACTCCTTAAACGAGAAATCTGATTCATATCTGTTAATTTGCTCAAAGATACCAGTAACATGTAGCTCTTCAGAATAATTACTTAAAATGTATTCCTAGGATATAAACATTTTTATTGTTTTACTATTCACCAAATTTATTATTCACAAAATTATGAGCAATACTACAATCGATTTATACCACACAATAAATGATGTATTCTATGAAAGTCAAATGTTTTCAGAGTCAATATAATCATAACATACCTTTTTTGGACTCATGTGTTCACTTACAGTTTGCTTATGACTGCTTCATTGAGGTAGGAGTTTGCGCATTACAAAAAGGTTTTATTGATTTATTAGTTACAGAATATACTAAGCATACTTAGTAAACTAGAAAAGCTAGCTCTGGAGCTAGTATTATATAACAGTAAGTTGTAGAATATTTCAGAGCAAAATTGGAGTGTTGGCACGGAAAGATAAATGGTATAAACTAGCAAAAACTAATATTTGGTAAGTCCACTAACACAAACAAATCAGGTCTTAGAGTTGTACACTTAGCTGAAGATGAGGAAAATATTTACTTAGTATTTTAAAGCATACAGTCAATTATTCTATAATAAACTATTAAATTTCCTTTTTTGAAAAATGTTCTATTTGAAGATATATAGAGAAACCATTAACATTAGATAATATGCTAGACCATGCTTTTTCTAGCAAATAATTCTTTTCTTTCAACAACTTATAATTCAGTTAATTGATTTGACTTTAATGGGTATTTGAGGGGGGCTGGTTAATAATGAAAGTATTTTAAAATGTTTTTGAGGAAATGTTTTTTTAAACCACATGTGTTAAAATTGACAAAGAATAAAAAGAGTTTACAAGACTTTATACTGAAATTCTGTGAAGCATCATTTTTCCCTTTTGTAATTTAAAAACTCACAGGAGATCATGTAGCCAAAGGTGGTAACATCTGTTCTGAGTTCTGTTTTTGAAGCCAAAGCATAAGAATAGTATTAAACATTTTTGCCTTTTATTTCTTTATTAAGCCTTTTAAAATGGACTAGTTCGAAGACTTCTGAGTGCATATAAATAAGCAAAATGCAGGGTAAGTGAAAATCAGCATAGCATGTTTATGACTCAGCTGAACATAGCTCATTGACATGTTGTTATGATCATTTTTTTTCTTCTTAAGTTGTGAACTCATTAATTTCCATCCCTAATGAACCATTGAATACTTAGAGGAAGCAGAAAGTTCACTGATATTGAAATACAAATTAATGAGGGGCATAAAAACAAGTCTGTAAAGTTACCTCAAGAGACTCTTTACTAGATCTCTAAATTGTGTTTATTTGATCAAACTATTCACACCGCTTAGGCCATAGTTCACGCAATTACTTTTCTATTTAGCTTATTTAGTAGCTACTACTTAAAAACTAAGTTAAGGAGAGAAAACACTGGAATAATAATAATAACATATTAAATATAGTTTTACATATATTGAAGTAAAATCCAAAACACCCATAATGTGCTATTTGTGTAAATATTCTAGCAAATAGAGGCTGAAAAACCACTGTTCATTTTATTTTACTTTATTTTATTATTAAATTTATTGGAGTGACATTGGTTAATAAAATTATATGTTTCAAGCATACGATTTTATAATACATCATCTCTATATTGCATTGTTCACCTCATTTTAAAAGTAAAATGTTAAGAATTCCAAATATTGTCTCACGAGTAGTTATTTAATGTCATAACATGTTACTAAATTTTAATCTACTTTCTTATATATATTTAGTCTCTAAACCAAACTTAATTATGCTTTTTCTTATACAACTGAAGGCAAACACCACGTGATGCTACATATTATGAATATTAAAGATTGTATTTAAATAAAATTTATAAAAGTCAATGCAAGTTAGCTTCATCTTATACAATACAAAAAAAAGTCTAAACTTCTACTTAGAGCATATGTGTTACTAGTAAAGGGATTAAAGAGTCAAGAAAGGTTGAGAAATATTGCTGTAATACTGCTGCTGTTTTTCGATAATTTTAAACCCAGAAAAGTTTCGATTAAGCATGAAATAAGTGAGTCAGTGATTTTTATACTGCTAAATAAAATGCAGCAAGCTAGAATAACTGGTTACTTTTTTTTTAAGGTATCTTATTAAGATGGCTTATTAAGCTACTTACTGTTGTTTTCATAGGGCTTTAGGCTGATACTAAACTTTAAAATGTAGGATTCTTTTCTTCCTAACTTTGATAAAAGTTATATATGATTAGCACCGAATGAAATTTTCTAATGTCAACATTTCGAATTTTGATTAACAGAGAATACAAATCAACCTTACTCAAGATTAATTCAAAAGACTGGCAACATCCTTTGGGAGACTAGTGCGGATAATATATCAGTGCAACCCCAAACTTCAGACAAGACAGAGGCCAACAAAGTAAAAGTAATATTCAACTTATTAAGCTGGCATTGTCACGGTAATTTTCTCTACCTGATTTATCTTTGATTCATAAAAACCATATAATCTCAAATTAAAATCGACATTTAGAGTCTAAAATATAATCACAACCCTACTGTTGATAGATACGATGACTGATACACACAGATGATGGAAATTAAGACAAAATAACAGTTGACAAAAGCGGTGCAGGTAATAACCATGAAGTAAGAAAGAGAAATTCAGACAGTGGTAGGCTTTCTGGACAGTATATAATTAAAAACCTGGCCAAGTTCCACAGGGTGGGAAGAAATGCAGTTGTTCAGCTCCATTATATCATTATCATGTCTGAACACGAAACACCCTACATACACCCTATCATTGTTATTTTTTGAATGAGGATAAACTAGGAATGTTTTTTTTTTTCTTCCATCAGAGTCTTTTTCATCTTTTATAGAGCATTCAGGGCTAGAACTAAGGTGAGGTGAATTAGGCACTCAATTGAGATGAAAAATTTAAGGGAGTGTAAAAAAAACCTCATTAATCAAGATAAACGATATTTTAAAAAAATAAAAATTAACATCAAAACTCTATGATAAACAAAATATCAAAATTTAAATAAAGAAAAGATCAGTACATAGTCTAATATTGATAAAGTCTCTAAGGCAAAACTTCTTTACATTGTAGTGAGTTTCCTTAAAAGATGAATTTTGATAAAAGGTTGAATGGTTTAGGTGTATCTGCTATCATTTACATAAGTACAGATATTTGAGTAAGAAAAATTTCTAAAGTAAATTTAATAATAAATCCCTAAATGTTGTTCGAAGGCACTCGACATCCTAAATCCCCATGTCTAAGCCCTATCTGATTTTAACTTTAAACTCTTTGGTATATGCTAAGTAAGTTTTCTCAAACTAGACAGACTGATTCCAGCACCAAAGTAGCTTCTTTTAACTCATCATGTGGCTGATGGATGGTCTTTGCTTTAATTAATTACACTGGGGGTTACAAGGAGGTGATTTTCTAATTCTATCATTTTATCTATATTTATTAACTGCCATACTTCTGTATAAAAGGGATTCTTCCTTTCTATTCTCCATCCTTTTTTTAGCATCTTTTATAGACTCTAAGATGTAACAATTAAATATTCTAGAATCAAATACAATTCTTTTTTTTTTTTCAATGCGTAAATTGTCCCAAATTTGATCAGTGGGAATCTTTTCAAGCTGGTTCACTTTGTCCTTTCAACATGACCCTATTAGCTTTTGAGTACTTTCCTGCTTTCTGGCACAAAAAGATATTCTAGATTCACTGTACTTTCTCTGCTACAGTCCTAGGAGCTTTGGTGCCCTTTAATGGGAAATGTATTTAGAAACTAAAATCTGAGTGTTAGGTGTGTCCACTGCTTCTAAAGCCTTTTTTTTTTCCCCCAACGGATAGAGCGAAGAAAAAATACTTATTTTTAAAGTTGAGAGTTCATATTGATAGTTTCAATTCAAATTTAATTTTATTACTTCTTTTTACCTAATGTCCTTTGTTTTATAGTGAAAATTCTGGCTCCTAATATTTATTTACTTAAGTGGTCAGTCCAACAATGTACATAAAATAGTTTCAAAATCTTAATAACCAGTAGTATAACTAAGTATGAACATACTTAGTTTACAGACATCTTCCTTACTCTTTTTTAACAGTTGCCTTGTATTCCACTATGTGAATAGGCCATAGTTTACACAATTACTTTTCTATTTATTTGAGTTGTTTCTGTTTGCTATTAAAAATAATACTGTAATTCTTACAGTGTTTAATATTCAGGATAGGTTCCTAGAAGTGATTTTCCTTATCAAAGGGTAAATGAACATGTAATTTTGTTAGATATCATCAGATCTTCCTCTAAAGGGGTTTTCAACACTTTGCATTCTCACTAGTAATGCCTGAGAATGCACAGACTCCTCTTCAGTTCCAGTTACCAAGAACTATATGAAGAAGCTCTTTTCCAAAGTTACGTGGTATTTATATTATGTCTGAGGCTAAAATATTATTATTTCTCATTCACTATTTCTAGTTCCAAACAGGTGATTATAAATTTTTATTTAAAATGTATAAGTAGAAGAGATTCTTCAACCAATAGCTTGCACTCATAGAGCACATTATATACTCTTCTAAGTACTTTTATGCACCTGCATCTTGTTTGATCCTCACAGCCATGGTTTAAAGCAGGTAGGGGAAGAATATCAGCTCTACTTTCCAGATGAGGAAACTAAGAAGAAACACAATTTAATGACTAGTACATACCTAATTTACGACAGTCAATGGACCTGTTAGTTCACTGATATTTCTGCTAGATACTAAGTTGCCGCCCCTTTAACTTTCAATTCTACCTTTTAATTTATTATATGTTAGTGTCATTTACTAGATAAAAGTATTTTGGAACAAATTTACCCATTATATTTGCTTCACAAATAGTAGAAATATGAAAGCTATCAATAAGTTATTTAAGTTCATCTTTTAAACTTATTTTGGATAATTAAGGTTAATTTGTTTGGGTTTAGCTCAAGAATTTTACAAACTATAAAGTGCTAACCAAGTCTAAATAAAATTTATTCTGGAAAAAATTCACCATATTTTAATTTAAAGTAAGATTCAGTTATGTAGGCATAAGTTACAAGTTGAATACAGTGAAATACCTTTTAATATATAAACAGCTATTATTAATTTCTAAAATCTTAGAAAATCAAATGTAAAGTAGCAAAAATATAATTTCAAGACTGCATTAAAGTTCAAAGGCTTCCTTTGTACTAAATAATGTTTCTTTGCATTCTCTGTAAAGGTAAAAAAAAGTTCTATTCCATGTATAAAACACTTTGGCCTAAAATTTTTAATTAGATTGATTCATCCTTGAGAATGGCAACATATTTAGCCTATCAAGTGAGCTTCAAGCAAATATTAAAGGAAAACATCAACAAACATTATAAATTGTGAGTCCTCAAACAGAGGCAATGAAATCAATGACAGTAACTACTAGCCCTGATTTTAGTCTCTTTTTCAAAATGTAAACTGTTTTCCATAAAACACAATCTGTACATTTGCCATTTATTTTTGAAGATAAATGTCATTTATTTTTGAAATTGAAAAATAACAAAAAGACTTTAGACCCACATATAGAAAGTACTCTTTTTTATCCTTTTCTGAGACACTGACCTGTATACTCATTTAAAAATGAACACCACATCTTTACGTTATTAAATCTTTGTTTTGATCTATTAGTATTCACCAAAGTGCCATTTTATAAAACCTCACACTGAATAGACAAGGCTGGAGGTGACCATCTGCAGCTTTAGAGTCTGCGTTTGAATTGATGAAAAGAGCTTTGTGTTTTCATTGCCAAGTTTGATTCTTCCAGTCATTAGGCATTCCCCTCAGATCCCATCAATGAAGCCGTACTCTCTTACACCCATGTGTTAAATTCTCTTCTCCTCATGGTTTCCTTTGCCAGCTCTACTCAAGAATGACTATTGGGTCTTAGCCACATTCTTCTCACAGCTGTGTTAAAAAAGAGCATCAGAAAGTCTTCCTAAAACCCATATGTGTATCTGATCAATTCTCTGTCTTAGGGTCACCTCACATTGTGGTGTGATTATACAGAGATTCATTCTTGTTCTTGAACTGTGCTACTCTCATCGTCCTGGGAAAGATCAGGCCCTCCAGTCACTAGTAGAGAACTTCTGGGAAGACTAATGTGAAATACACATAGCTCAGGAGGCAGACTAGTTTAATTTAAGGAAGATGCTTCAAGATTTTAAATATGTTTGCACGTTATTTTTACCATTATGTAGCTTTTCAAGTGGCGAATGGTAACATAAAGAGAAATAACATATGCTTTCACATGCTTTTAGAATACTGTTAAATGCCACAGAGGAAAAAGTCAAATAATGATGATGTTCCAAGAACTATTAGTTAGAATGGTATAGATGTCAAAGCAGTAAAAAAATTAAAATTAGTAAGTTTATTAAGTTTCAACATACTGTTTATTATGTAACATTTGGATTCCTATTTTTCACTTTTAGTCAGTCTTTCAACAGAAATACCTAATGAAGTAATCTATAGTAGCATAACTATTTTTTATACTTAGGTTAAGAACTGAAAAAGAAACTGTTTCTGTTGAGTTGTTGAAGAATACATAATAATAAAGGAAGAAAGAAGATGCCTCTCAACCACGAAAATATGTTACATTGTCACAGGATGATTTTTTTCTCTTTAAATGTAAATGATCAAGAATGAAGTTTACCTATGGACAACATTTATGATTTCACCATGAGACAAAGTTACAATGAAATAAACAGATGATTCTTTCATTCTATATTTATCCAGGGCCAAATATGCACATGGGCAAATCTCTGACCAAATGAGGAGAAATAATCAAATACGGAATCTCAGAATCCAAGTGAAATTTGTATTTCTACTTGCTCTGGGGTACGATTTAGTTTCTTTACAATTATATTTTTAAAATAAAGACTATACTTAGTAAGAAGTGTCCATCAGACTTGAGATGAGTGTAGCAAGGACTTATTAAAAGAAAATCAGATCCTGATTTATATAAAAATGTAGACAGTTTCTACATTAACAGAGAGATACATTTTATCTGATCTTCTATGTGTTTAATAGAAAAAGCAAAGCAGGACGTTCAGCGAATTATCAAGTATAATGAAGTTGAGCAAATTCAAGCAAGAATGATGAAAACTTCTAAAAATCTAATTTCTATAATACCTTCCTTTTCCCCCTTACTACAACAAAGTATTCTAAAATACACTAGTGGTTAGTGCTACTGTTACCTTCCAAAGATGTTCTAATAACTTTATATATCTTATTTTTATCAATTCTAAAACTATTCTCAGGTAAGATGGAGTTCACCTATCTTCACAGAAGAAACTAGGAGTTATGTAGTCTGACAAAAGTTAAAGAGTAAGAAGATTTTTAAATGGAGCTGACAACAGAACCAAGGAAAACGATACTTGTTAGAGCGTTTGGCCACTCTTAGAAATTTAGAACTCATATACATGTGTGAAAATCACATGTCTCTGAGGTATAAGAACTCTGGTTGTATTTATTTATTTATTTTTAGCCTGTCATTTTTCTAGTTAAAATGTACATGATCACCATTAGGTGGATCCTATAATCTCCCTAAAATAATAGGAGCTCCATATCTGACTTTTAATTACCATAACACTGGGATTAATGAAAAACGACAAAAATGCCTGCATTATATTTAGTCTTAAACCTAAACAGTATGGATCTCTCTCATATTTTACTTTTGTTCTTTTTATCTCATTCCTCTCCATCGTGCTCATCTTAAACATGTTTTATTTACATTAGTAGACATATATACTAGCTAACTCTAGATCACCTATTGAAAGAAAGATAGGTTCTGATGAAGAAGCAGATCATCAAATATAAGAACCCACGCGATAATTTAACTTTTTAATCCTTACTTTCATGCTCTTTGTGGTTCATTCCATAAAGTTAACTATAAAAGGGAACGTATCAGGAGAAGTGCTGATTCTTAGGTTTAGAGAATCCCCTTTCTTCTTTAGCCTGGGATCCTTCAGTTTCCACTTTATTGGAATTTCTCAAATTCTGGGTTAGGCTCCAATTTTAATAATCCTACCTTAATCCTTCCTTGGTTAAAAAGGAATGAGCCAGACAATTAAAATTATGTTTCTTTTTCATGTTAAAAGGGGATATTTCCTAAAGCAAGGTGTAAGCCCAAATTCTTTAGTTTTTATAGAGAAATGAATATAATTATATATCAATCAAACGTGGTAGGTATTGCTATATAATAAAATTAGCTCTAAATAAACCTACTTTATATACTCAATGGATGAGAAAGGGGATTCACTATACAAATATGTAATGGAATTAGATTTTTTATAAAATACATACTTGTTTGATAGAGTGGAACAAGATGTGTATTTCATAAGTTAAATATGTATTTAATTTAAAGACGTTATGATTTACAAATCCAGAATATTAAATTCTTAAAAGCATTATCATGTGTTCGAGAATTAATTAAGCATGTTAGATGCTGTACACCTTACAATGATTGCTTAGGAGTCATCTGAGTCCACCTTCCACATATAAATGACAATAAAGCTATATCTGATTAGATCTAGATTTAGAATGTGCCTTATAAAGCTGGTTGGGGAGCTCAACTGTACATAAACTTTCACAAATAAACTATTTGACTTATTTAGGTTTCATATTTCACAGAGCTTTTAACTCTCAAACAAAAAAAAAACGTTCTGAAGATCAATTTAAGAAAAGTTTAAAATCCTCCCATTTTTAGTAATACTAACCAAAGTCAACTTTCAGCATTATATTAAACATTGATTTAAACCTTATGCTGAGTTGAGAATTTATGAAACTTATTCTTGGATTCAATCGACAAGTATTTAAAAGTGTTCAGACATGTCTAATATTGATTACCTTGCTACTTATAGTCCAACCAAGAACTTATAGGAAAAATATCACAGGTAAAGTTGGCAAGAAACAGAATAATTTTAATGAAAAGATAATGCAATTAGAAAAAATTCTCTGATGTCTTTCATATTAGACTATGTAAGACTATTTTAGTACAATTATTTTTCGTTACAGTTAAAATCCCATTCTGGAGCCTGCAATAAAACTTAAAAAGTTTGGTAAAGCCTTTTAATGAAAATCGTAGGCTTTTCTTTTCTTTAAAATAGCAGGCTTTTTTTTTTCTGTTTTAAATCAAGAAACTGTGGAAATGCCCCATTCCCCCTTCCCAGTACCCAGAGTTGTCCACCCTGTTTTATAATTCAACCTGCAAACAGATTAAGCAGCTGAGTTTGTGGAAAGTATGTTTGCTCTACTCTAAGAACTCTTGTGTGACACTATGGCGACTCCCCTGACACCTCGAAGAGAACTACAGACAGCTCTTACTCATCAGCAGGGAAACCAGGCTGAGAATTCACAGTTTCTTTGTAACCTCAACTTCTTCACAGAAACCAGTATTTGGCCAAAAGGCAGGAACAACTTTCTGTTAGCTTTACATGTTCTACTTTATTTTTTTTTCTGTCAATACCACTCAAAAGATGCAGTATGCCCTATATTTCAAAATAAAATGTTTTAAAGTGATCTTTGACGCTTCAATTATGCAATTAAAAATTATCAGAACACATGCAACTTTTAAGTAACTAATTTTTTAAAAGAAAGGTATAGAAAGAAATTCTAAATAGGTGATACTTTCTTCTTGAAAATTTGTTTAAAAGTATACAATTTTTTCCCTGCATTTTTTTGTCCAATATATTCGTTATATAGCAATATATTCATTATAAGGGAATTCGAATCATATCATGTAAATATGGCCCACAGTAAAGCTCGCATGCGACTAAAGTTATTTCATTGCAAAACTCAAATCTTTGATAGATTTTCTGATCTCTTAAGCCCAGTCATAAACACTTTTATGTTCAGTAACTATGTGTAGTTTAGGCATGTTAAGTATAGTAAAATATATTTTAAAAATCCTTTGGAAAACTTTTCTTCTAGGCCATAAGAAACATATCTGTAGATGGAAAGACAAATAGAAAATAAAATGTAGCATAAATAACCACCGAATTTTAAATCTCTTGTGATGGTAAAAACATTGATTAATGAATTAGTGTGTCAGTGCTCTCTTTAACAAATGAAGAATCATGGCTGGTCCTTGGCAAAACTATTGAGTTTTTCTTACAAAGCTCCTGTGCTTTTAACTTGCTCTTTAGTTCCCTCTACCTCCACATTAACTCTCCCAAACCAAGTGCATCCAAGTGCATCAAAAGAGCAATTTAAAAGCTAAATCACAATGTGCTCTTCTTCCAAAAGTATACACATTTTTTTAAAGAGACATACATAAGGACGGTAATGCTTAACCCAAGGGAATGAATTTTTGCTGGTGAAACTTCAGGCTTTATGACACCTGGGCCAAGAAGCTATTTTGGGGTAATGTGGTCTGGCATTCACTACATTTTACTCTGTAAGTGACTATCTGCCTATAAATATTGACTGACTTACAGATGTTAGTTCTGTACAACTTCTCCTTCTAGTTAACTCCTATAGGTTAAAAAAATCGAAGAAATTTTTTGATTCTGAAATAAAGTAAACTACAAATTTAAAATTCTACAATTATTAGAAAGAGTATGTGGTCTCTCTCTACTATTATTGAAGATTTCAAGTCTTTTAAATGTAATTGAACTCAACGGAAGTTGGTGGACAAGTTAGGACAAGGGTTAAAAGCTGATCACTAGGAAGTAAGAGACCCTAACTCTGAAGAGAGTGAAAAGAATGGGGGTGCCAGCAAGGGAGGTAGGCAAGAAAGACCATACTTTTCTACGAAGCTGGTAAGCTCTGGGTACTGGGTTGGGATAAAAACATTTTATCTAGGGCTCAAAGCAGATCAAAGTATATCTGAAATTTTCCTGTGTACTCCTGACTTGACGTGCTTTTAATTTGCTCTGTCATTCCATCCCACTATTAAATTGTTCTAGTTCATTTGTTCATAAGCAATTATGAAGCGCCTACCTTACGGCAGGCATCGTGCAAGTATTTGGAGAACATAGAAGTAAAAAGATGAATAGAACACTGTCCATGTCTTGGGAAAGTTCAATGATGGGTAATTTTGCAGGGAGTGGGGTAGATAGGAAACAGATATACAAAACAATTATAACACCTAGATGATTAAGGTCTCTAATAAAGGTAGGGACTAAGTATTGTGAACACAATAAAGAATGAAATAATAAAGAAACATTGTAGGGATAACATTTAAACTGGACTTTAACGAGTAACAAAAATTTGGCCAGGTACTAAAAGGGAAAAATATGTTCTAAAAAGAAGCAAGCACATGTGCAGAGACATTGTGGTAGGGAATAATATCAGAAAAATGGGAGAAGGCTACTGATGGCCTCATATGTCATGCTCAGTTGTTTATACTTTAACTTGTAGGAGAGGAAGAGCCCCTGAAAGATGTTAAATAGGAAAGTTAATATAATCTGATTTTTGTTTTAGAAAAATCAACTCTAGGAGTGAGAAAGATAACCTTGAGAGAGTTACAGGCATGTAAACTAGTTTTATGATTATCTCAATAGTCTAGATGAGAGATGATGAGGGCTTGAATTAATGTAATTATCAAGTGAGGATGGGGTGGAAGGAATCAGGAGATACTCAGTAGACAAAATAGGGATTCCGGCAAAGTAAATGTGAATGGTAAGAAAGAGTGAGGGAACAAGGACAGTGTTGAAATTGCTGAAGACCATTAACTGAGACAGGAAACACAGGAAAATGGGGAAGGCTTTTATTTTCAAGGGAGTAATTTTCAGCAAAAATACTATGATATCCGACAGAAAGGAGTGATTTAACTTTCTAGGGCGTTGGAGATTTTGTAGAGAAGAGGAAATCGAACTGGTCTTGCTAGTTTGATGAATATGGTGATGCTAATAATATAATTTATAGAATGCCTATGATAAAGTAACTGGCACTGAACTAGGCATTTTACATGCTATCCAGTTTGCTCCTCACATCGACTCTGCCTGCGAAGCCGGTATTCTTGTCTGAATTTTTTAACTGAGGAACTTTTGCTTCCGAGGGTTAAGTAATTTGCCCCAAATCTCACAGGAAATAAGTAAGAAAGCAGGGATTCAAACACAGGTCTGTCTCACTAGACTGCAAAGCCTGTCTCTATTTTCTATGCTGCACTGAATCTCATAAGATGAATAAGTTTCTCATGGGGGAAAAAGGCAAAAGGCTCTAAACAGGGGACCAACATATAAAAAGGCATTCAGTCTTGAAAAGGCAGAGTCTTTCTGAAGAAGACAGTGCAGTTTGGACTGAAATGACGAGAAGGAGGGACTACGCAATGTGCACTGTTCTAAAAGCATTACATGTATTATTTCATCTAATTCTTATAACATTATGAGGTAGAAATATTATTGTCCACATCAGCACAGTGTTTTGAAATAAAATGTCCAAGTTCACATACCTATGCATTCTGAATCTGGAGCGTGAGCTTTTAAACCAATAGGCTATACTGCTGAAGATACATGAGCATCTTTACTTATTTTTTTACCATGATCATATCAGTTTTATAATAAAAATATAATTACAAATGGGGCATTGAATTTAACAGTTAGGAAATCATTGGTCATCTTAAGAACAACAATTGAGTATAATATCTAGCTGGCCATAGTGTACTGAACAACAGAGGAGTAAATGGGAATTGAAAAATTTGAGATAGTACAGATCAGTTATTCAAAAAATTTGGCAGTCACCACCTTAGCTCGCCCAATACTAACTTTTTCTTGAGCTAGTGAGGGTAGATTTTAGTTTTTATTTTAGCTTTTCCTATTCAAAAGAATCTTATCTAAGAACATACATTGACCGATATTAATAATAAAAATAATAATCACTGTAAGAAAAAAAGAAATTTGGTTGTGAAGGGAAAAGAGAAAATATAGACGTTTTTAGTTTAAATTGTAATTATTGCCCGGAACACTAATATATTTATAAAGGCGCTTCAAAAATAATTGCTAATAACAGAAATTTCAGATTAGAGAATAATAATACCATCTAACAAATTGGTATTATATAAATTGGTTTCCTGGAATGTTATCCTCTTACACCCAACAGAATAGGCTGAGGTCCGAATTAACTGCAATAAAGATACACTACCCAATTGAGGGCAATTAAAAATAAAATTAGCAGATTGATTATGAAAAGAAAAGCATGATAATATTTCATCTAGATCTTACTGCTGAAAATTAGAATAAGAGATTTAACATTTAAATTCAAATTTAACTCTTGTAAGTGACGTAATTGTTGCCTTTAAACTCTGTTCATAAACTGGTGCCATTCTGTTAAAAAGTTTTGATCTGTGTGGTTAATATAGTGAATTTTTCAAAGGGTTAAACTTATTCAATTTAAAGCATTATCTGAGATGATGTTGGTGTACAAAGTTATTTCTTTTACAAAATGATAACGACAGTTGATGAGATCTAAAAAACAAAAGGTTGACAACATCTTCAAAATTTTTTTAGAATCTAATTGCTCTCCGGGAAACACTGTTATAGAGAATTTTAGTTATATATAGAAATTAAAGGATTACATATATAAAAATAGAAAAGTAATTACACTTAAAATTTGTAACTATTTGTAGACTTTAAGCAACTGACTGTCAAATCAGATCCTGACAGATCCTTACTATTTTGTAATTTATAATTAAATGAATTTAAAATGTGTCTTGGTGTACTCAGATTATTAATGAACATTATGAATAACTGGATACAATTTCTGGCTGAATATAAACCTGATCTTTAAATCTACAAAAAATATAATACCATAAATCACAAGTTTCAAGGTACAATGATAATAAAGATTCATGTGCATAATTCCTAATCTGTTTTAAAATGGTCTTGACTATAGATTTACCTAACTTTGGGCTATTACCAACATATAATTTCAGAGATGCTGGAGAAATAGTTGAGATGACTTATTTTCAAATAAAAAGTAGTGAGAAATAAGAAACCTTGAAGTTATCACTACTTCTTTATACTGTGGAACTGAAAAAAAAAAGGAAAAAGGCATATCTTAAAAATTAAAAGCAATTAGGTATGTGAATGATGTAATACTGTTAACAATACATAAAGAAGGGCTCAGTTAAAATCACAAGTCCTATTACATTAAAACTGCCTTAGAAAATTCTGCTACAATGTTCAAGTCCCATAGATTAACAAGTGACTCCTTTTTCTGAAAAGTTATTCATTAACATTTTGCTGGCTATCATTAAGGACTGACTGATTGTGCAGCTTTATTTAAATTTTAATAAAAATGCAAAGATCACACGAAAACAAGCAAATGTAATTATGCACTGTGAAAAGCTGTTAGTGAACACTTCAGAAGAACAACACATGAAAATTAATTTCACTGTACCATATCCTTGTGTCTAGTGGTCTCAGATTACAAGGTTACAGATGATTTCAACTAGAGCAAGATTACTGTGGAGCTAAATGAGTTAAATTGGTAGCCTGACTGCCTCTTCCCTTGCTAATAACTTTATCTATTACCTGTAAGATGATTTTAATAGTATGGCCTTCATGAACTGATGAAGATCAGTTATTAAATAAAAATGATTTGCTCTTACACAGTAACTATAATTCCCAAGTAAATGGCTTCTTGATCCCAAATATGGACATGAGAGGCAGTCTAAAAAAGTTCATTTGGCTCAATGAACTTTTGTCTTAAACTACCAGCAGCATGAATAATAAATATATTGTTTAGTTGCTAAAAGAAAGTGTGTTTGTTTGTTTTGTTTTGTGCTTTTGAAATAATGCAAGATCATATTACTCACTTCTGAACTTTGTCGCTGGCCGCCTGGGAGGCCTCCACGGCGTGCTGAAGCTCTAATTCCATGTTTGCTCGATCTGTCAGAGCTTGCTGCAGTTGGGTAGCTAGTTCTTCATTTTGTTGTTGAGTGATGAAAATAATATTCTCTCTACTCTTTAATGCTTCTTCATAGGTACTAAGGGTATGGTTAAACTGATCCTTCAGATTTTCTTCTTGGGATAAGGATTTATGTAAACTGAGAAAACACAAAAATGAGTAATTTTAAACATAAATATGTAGGCTGACTGGCCAATAATTCATTTGACAAAAATCTCCAGTGAGAAATATAAATTACTAAAAATCTCAATAAAGATACACTTATATAAAAGTAACTTTTATGTCACAATATTATACATGATGATTATTCTAGTTCTCTGCTTTGAGGCTGAAAGCTACCCAGACAAATGATTATACATGCTACCAAGGCATATAAGAGGATGCTGCATGATGTTAATTTAATTATGTCAATGTAAATATTACAGTCAATTTTCTTTAAAAGGAATAGCAGATAACTGAAAAAGTATCTCTAGGTAAATAAAAGAATATAATAATAAGCTGACTGCAAAGACGTGAGACAAGAATGGGCATCAGTTTAGTAAATCTAGAGTCTATTCGGCTGAGCACTTAATGAGAATGAATGAAGTTTGTACAAACACCCATTGGCCTTACACAAAGCATTTTTTTACCTGTCATAAGTGAGATATAAATGAAGTTAAAATCACTAGTCAGACTGCACAGGAATAATATGTATTCAGATATATTTCTTTTTGTTAATGAATCTTATGCCAAATACATCTACTCATAAAATCATACAGAGAAATAGCATATAAATTAAGACTAAATGAATGCAGAGGAAAATGCAGATAAATAGAATCCTAAAATGCTAAAGGTCAAATCTTTGATATGTCATTACACCTACCACCTGAGGTTATTTTGAAATGGCACCAAGCACCTCACTCAATTAAATAAAGACATTTTGAAAATATAAATATTTAATAAGGGAAATTTAAAATCCACACAGGAGATGTTCTCTTTTTATTAAATAAAATCACTTCAGTATATGCATACAAAAGAAATGTCGATGGGAGACCTGAAGTAAAACAACCTAACTATATAATAGAGATTGATAAAGTGAAAGAAAGTAATATAACTTTTAAAGCTGCCAAAAGCTAGTCAGGGAACTTTAGCTCTGGCCGAATATCTAGTCTGATATTTCAGTGTGCTCACTTTGGAGAAGGTGTCATGTAGAAATAAGACACACTTGGAACAGGGACAGCTAGCATTCCAAAAGAAATCACTTCAGGATTCAAATTAGTTCTGATGAAGAAAGCCTGATGCTAAACCGTGGTCAATTGATCAGAATAAGAATGGTGTACGGTGCCACATTTGTAGAGTGTAAAAAGGTATATCTTTCTTTCTAGTTTTCGCCTTATTATTGATCTCGTTTCATTTCTCCTCAGTTCTATCAACCCAAATGTCTAAAGATACCTGTCTCCTGCTCTTTCTATTTCCTTTAATGCTTTCTGCATCCCTCCAGTTCCAACTTACAATTTTCTTCAGTCCACTCTCTTTGTCTATTTGAAAAATTCAAGAAAGAAAGAAACTAAAAACGAAACAAAAACCTTTCAAAAGACAAGTCTGTTTATATTGTTTACTTTTAAAACATTACTTACATTGTAATTGTTAATTACATTTTAAATTACATAAAGTGCACCAATTTAAATTATTCAGCTGGACAAAATGTAAAGAATAAAATACAGAACAAACCCAGAAGGCTCCCAGTGTTCCCTCCCCGTTGATTCCCTTCCCCCAAAGTAATCACTAGTCTGACCTCTATTAAGATTAGTACTGCTTATTTTTGAACTTTTTGTCTGGCTTATTTCACTTAACATAAGGTTTATGAGATGTATGTATCTTGTTGTTGCATGCAGTTCGTTATTTTTTATTACTATGGAGTATGCTGTTATATAAATATCCCGCAATTTATTTAACCATTTCACTATTATTACTAGCTATTAATATTCTTGTATATATCTCTTGATGGACCTAAGTACTCATTTTGTCCTCCCTAGCTTTATTGAGATACAACTGACACTGTGGAGTAGAATTTCTCTGTAGGGTGTACATATGTTTAGATTCTTAGATGCCGCATAGAGTTTCCCAAAGTGGTTGTACCAATTTACACTCCCATCAGCAATGTTTGGGAGTTCCAGTTCTTCTAACAAGCTCTCTTAGAGTGGGACCACCAGCCTTTTACACATTAGACATTCCAATATGTGTGCGGTGATATTTCACTCTCTTAATATTGTCTCTTGATGAATGTAAATTCTTAGTTTTACTGAAGTCCAATTTATCACTGTTTCTTTAATGGCAGTGCTTTTTGTGTCCCACGTAAAAATCTTAAACCTATCCCATTCCTTTATAATTTAATCTTACACATATGGTCTCATTTAAAACTCACGGTGGGCCATCTTAGTTTGGTAATTTTGCATTTGTCTATGATATTCAAAAAACTCTTCAGTATCCCCTAACTAATTAATTATTAAGAATTAATGATTCAGCTTTAAAAATTTCATTATTAAGATCAAGATACCCTGACTTAATTCTCTAATTGATCGCTTCTTAGTCTTCGATCATTTAATTTTTTTTTTTCTTTGTGGCAAATTTATACCCAATTTTGATTTTTCTCTCAGATAGACCTGTGACTGGGACTCTGCTCTCAAGCTCAAAAAGCTGCTTATCATTTAAAATGACTTCGAAATCTTTAAATTCCCATCAAGATTTTCTCAAATTGAAGCAGTAGCTAGAGTGATCTTTTAAAAGATAAATTATATAATGTCACTTAAAATCCTGCAATAGCATCTCATTGCACTCAGAATAAATCTCGAAAAATGATAAAAACAAATTACATATTTTAACTCATTAAACCTCATAACAACCTTTAAGAAAAGTCCTGTCAATACTACTTTTTTACTGATGACAAAACTCAAACAGAGAGAGGTAATTTAACTTCACACACCTAACAGAGCCAGAATCTGAACCCACAGTCTTTCCCCCTGGCTAGAACACTCCTCTCTACTTGCCATAGGCTATAAAGCCCTGTATCATCTGTACTGCCTCATCTCTAGCCAGATGTTCGGTTTCTCAAGCACATCAAGCTTTATCCTGCTTGCAGCATTTGTTCGAAATGCCTTTCTCTCCTCTACCTGACAAACTCTTACTCATCCATTAGGTCTCAGCACAAATACTGCTTTCTCAGATAAATTTTGATGTTCTCTCTTTGTTATTCTGCCTCATTAACCTTAACATTTCCCTCCTTAGAACTTATAATAATTTGTAGTTTTTTCAGTTTCGTCTTGTGATTTACTTCCCCATTCCAACATACTAATACTCCATTTACATAGAGCAATTTTATTTTATGGAAAGAACTCGATCCTTAAGAACTTCAATAAGTCAGAATGTTTATAATTCTAAGGAAATTTTCTTATGGGAATAAAGGCGAAGTAGAGGAGATGTATGCCCAGTATATATAAATCTATAACGACTGAAGCACATTTTTGTTTTAGTGCTTCTTTCCTTCAGAATTCTCTTCCCTAAACTGATGACAAGGCCACATTGTTTAGTTTTTTTCAGAATCATATTACATTTAACTTCTTTTCAAAGTTACTGATCTTAAGATGCATTTTCAGCATGATAGCATTAAATTTATTGGTACTTAAATGACACCGTATGGGGAAACTATTTTAAGTTATGGTAAGAATAAATGATGACTCAACAACTGAAGAGCCATTAAATGACTCTCAGAATTTTTGAAGCACGTAACCAATAGTGTGGCTCACACAATATTGACATAGTATGGTAACTTATCTCTGATTATCATGAAGGTAATGAGGTAACATTATAAAGTTTCAATTCACTCTTCTAGTTTAAAAATTTTGTGATTCTTAATGAATTTAATTTTTCTACTTTAGTATACAAAGTAAGACTTTTAAAATAGTTTTACTAAGCACTTTTGTATTATTATAATTCAAATCCACATAAAATGAGACTGCACATTATCTCCTGTGCTGCTCACCACATTGAGTCCAACAGCAGGCCAAGGTTGAGAACGCCCTTCAGTGAGCATTATATCCATAAGTAGCATGTAACAGATTTCCTTTCTGTAGTGGCTTCTGTGTTTCTTTTACTGTCTCCTAGTCTATTCTGTCATGTCTGTGGTCCTGTTTTCCTGGTCCCTGACTCTCTGTACTGCCTCAGCTTAATATACCTTGGAATTTTTTCAGGTTTCCGACCCACTTTTATGCTTTGCTTGCAGATGCTTATGTTCTCCTCAGCTTGTCTGCTTACCTGCTTGTTGAATTCTCTCTCTCAACTGTAATGTCACATATGAATTTAGCTTATTTTTGCAACTAAGTACTTTTCCATTTAAACCAAGTTGTGATGGTACTTTTCCTGGCTTCCTCTCTTGTCTCCATGATCAGCTATTACTTAAGTTCTTGCATGAGATCACTTTACTCATCATCCTACAATATGCTCTTATTCACAGTAACTGGTCAACCAACAGTATGTTCTATATATGCTGTTTATAAAAACTGAATAAATATTTTTGGATCAAAAATTTAGAAGGAAGGTACCACCGTGTAGAACAACAAATAGTTCTTAACCAGGAATAATTTTGTTCCTTAGGGAACATTTTGCAACATCTAGAGATACTTTTGGTTGTCAGAAATGGAGGGGAAGATGCTGCTAGCATTTAATGGATAGAGGCCAGAGATGCTGCTAAACAACCTACACTACAGATGACAAACCTCCCACAACAAAGAATTATTCAGTCTAATATGTCAAAAATGCCAAAACTGAGATGAAAAGATGTTGGGTTTGGATTGTGAAGAAGTAGATTCAAATTTTAGTTCTGTCATTCACTCTGTGTGACCTTGGGAAAAATACTTTACTTACTTGGGTATTAATTCCCTCATCTTTAAAATGAGAAAAATCTCATGGAGTTAACATGAAAACAAATTGAGGTGACTTATCTATGTGGAAATATCTATCAGAATACCTGACAAAGAACAGGCATTCGTACATGCATGACTTTTAAAAGAAACAATTAACTGTATGAAATCTTATACAATACATAGACATTTTATAAATACTTCGATGAAAAACAACTGCCTGTTTCTACAGGTTTTTCATGAATTGGGAGAGAAGTAAATCAGTTTTCTTAACCTTTATCACTTACTGATAACATTCTCAAATCATTCTGGAAAAAAAAAAGAGGGGACAGGTTTGGCTTGTTTTTACTGAATTAAAATAAATAAAGACAAAGTAAGTATGAAAGGCAGAAGTATGTGCTACCTTGTCCTAAGTATACATTTTCTAAGAGGACAGTGTCTGTTTTTACTTCCTGGTTTACTGCATCAATTAACTTGGTCTGAGTTTTTAACCTATGTGATTTGTCCTTTCTCTGAAGAACTTCTTTTAACATTTCTTGTAAGGCAGGTGCACTGATGACAAATTCTCTCAATTTTTGTTTGTTAGAGAAAGTTTTTATTTCTCCTTCACTTTTGAAGGTAATTTCATTGGATATGGTATTCTAGTTTGAAGTCCCAAGTCAAAGCCTGACATCTAAGGTGCTTGAAAATTCTGTTCTACTTTCCATTTCAGACTTCTTCCCACCAACCCTATGAAAACTTTTTGTTCGGGCCCAATGGAAACATACACTGTTCTTCGAAGATGCCCTCACGCTTTTCACGTTGGATTATTGCTCACCCTGTTGCCTCAAGCTGAATGCTCTTTCTCTATCCCTCTCTACACCATATCACTACACAAGATCCAGATGAATTGTCACACCTGTCATGAAGTCACGCTCCATATACTGCCCAAGGAGACACTCCTTCCTCTAAGCTCCCATACCCTTTCTACATCCCTTATATTACATTCATCACTTTCTACTATCCTTTATAGCTAATGTATACTTGTTTTATCTTCTCTACTAGAGCCTAATACTACTGAAGGAAAGGAGTGTGTTTTATTCTTTGTTTTCTTCTTGGGCCTCACACAGTGGCTTCTCTATAGGAGGGATATATAAAAGTGTTTATTGAACATCATTGCTTACATGCTCCATTTGAACAAGCAGGCTCTAGCAATATTAAAAGAATCAGATCAATTTTATTTCTCTTCCTTTTCTCCTTATCTTAATGTGCGACCCCATATATATGCTCTACCGCTTTCCCTCACCCATATTCCAGTCTATTCCATTTTTGGAGAATATTTTTAAAATAAACTTTTTGTATTGAGATCATTGTAGATTCATATGCAATTGCAAGAAATAATACAGAAAGATCCCTGGGGTCCTTAACTCACTTTCTCCCAATGGTAACTTTTTATAAAATTATAGTATTAACAGAACCACCAAGATATCGACATTAATACAGTCAAGATACAAAACAGTTACATTATCACAAGGATCCCTCATGTTTCCTGAGTTCCCTATCATCCCCATTCCCTTCTTAAACCCTAATAACCACTAAGCTGTTTCCTATTTCTATAATGTCATTTTAAGAGTGTCATATAAATGGAAGGTTACTTTTAGGATTGTCTTTTTTTTCACTCAGCATAATTCTCTGGGAACTCATCCAGGTTGTTGCATGTATAAATAGTCAATGTTTTTTGAGAAAATGGTTCATTATTTCTAAATTGCCATTTTTATCTGTATAGAGTTGTTCATAGTAATCCCTTATCAGTTTTATGTCTGCAAAGTCTACAGTGATACCCTCTGTTTCACTCCTGATATTGGCAATGTGTCTTTTCTCTGAGGTTTTATGTTCATCTTCTGTTATCTTCTTCCTTCTGCTTGCATTGCATTTATTTTTCCTGAGGTAGGAGCTTAAGATTGTTGATTTGATACATTTCCAATTTTCCTAATGTATGCATTTAGTGCTATAATTTCCCTCTCAACACTGCTTTAGCTGTGTCCCATAACTTTGGGTACGTTGGAATTTTATTTTTGTTTACTTCCACGTATTTAAAAATTTTTTTCCTTGAGAATTCCTCTTTGACTCATGGATTATTTAGAAATGTTTTGTTTAGTTTCCAAGTGTTTGAAGATTTGTTTCCAAGTGTTACTGATTTCTGTTTTGTTTCTACTGCAGTCAGTACGATTTCAGTTCTTTTAAATTAATTGAGGTTTGTATTATGACTCAGAATATGATCTATCTTTGTATATATATGTTCTGTGGGCATTTAAAAAGAGTATGTATTTATTCCTTAGCTCGCGGCTGCATCTCTACAATCTCTTCACATAACTTTTTCCTTTTTGTGTCTCTCTCAAAATTCCCTCTGCCTCTTTTTTATAAGCAGACATATGATTGCATTGAGGACCTATCTTGATAATCCAGATAAGCTCCTTTTCTCAAATTCCTTAACTTAATCACATCTTTTGCCAAGTATGGTAACACTCTTAAGGTTCCAGTGATTTAATGTGAATATCTTTTGAGAGCCCATTTTTGGCCTATCACAATCAATAAAATGGATAAACCTCTAGGCAGGCTAACCAAGGGGGGGAAAAAAGAGAGAAGACACAAATTACTAATATCAGAAATGAGAAGTCATCACTATTGATCTCAGGGAAATTAAAAGGATCATAAATGAATGCTATGAACAACTCTATATCCATAAATTTAATAACTTAGATGAAATGGACCAAATTCCTTGTATGATACAAACTATCAAAACTCACACAGGAGAAATAAATGATCTGAATAAATCTTTATTTATTAAAGAAACTGAATCAATAATTAGTAACATTCCAAAAAAGAAAGCACCAGGCCCAGATGGATTCATCAAACATCAAAGGAAGAAATGATACCAATTTTCTGCATTCTCTTCCAGACAGTAGAAGCAGAGGAAACACTTTCTAACTCAATCTATGAGTTCAGCATTATCCTAATATCAAAACCAGATAAAGACACAAGAAAGGAAAACTTGTCAAACTAATATCTCTTATGAATATAAATGTAAAAATCCTCAACAAAATATTAGGAAATCAAAGCCAATAAAACAAATAAAGAATTATGTACTAAGACCAAGTGGGGTTTGTTCCAGGTATACAAGGCTGGTTCAACATTAAAAAATCTATTAATGTAGTTCATCGCAAAACAGTCTAAAGGGAAAAATAATTTAATCACATCAATAAACACAGAAGCAGCTGTTGCCAAAATGCTAAAAGAAATTCTCAGCAAACTAGGAATAGAGAAAAAATTCCTCAACTTGATATAGAACGTTTACAAAAAACCTGAAGCTAATATCATACTTAACAGGAGAAAATAAATGCTTTGCCCCAAAGATCAGATGTCTCCTCTCACATTTCCTATTTAACACAGTACTGTAAATCCTAGCTAATGAAATAAGACAAGAAAAGGAAATAAAAGGTAGACAGATTAGGATGGAAGGCATAAAACTGGCTTTGTTCACAAATGACATGACTGTCTATGTAGGAAATCTCAAAAGACTCAACAAAAACAAGAAATAAAAACAAAACCCCCGGAACTAATAAGCAATTACAGCAAGGTTGCTACATACAAGGTTAATATAAAGTCAATTGCTTTCCCATGTAGCGGCAGTTAACAACTACAATTTAAAATTAAAACACAATACTATTTACTATCACCCCAAAAATGAAATATTTAGATATAAATTTAACAAAATACGTATAGGTTCTATATGAAGAAAACTCTGATGAAAGAAATCAAAGAAGGCCTAATTAGATGGAGAGATATTCCATGTGCATGGATAAAATGACTCAGTATTAATAAATGTCAACTCTTCCCAACTTGATCAATGAATTCAATGCAATTCCAATCAAAATTCTAGCAAATTATTTTGTAGATGTTGACAAACTGATTCTAAAGTTTATATGGAGAGGCAAAAGATCCAGAACAGCCAACTCAATACTGAAGGAGAACAAAATTAGAGGACTGACACCACCCAATTTCAAGATTTGCGATAAGACCATAAGCAATCAAGACAGCATTATATTGTTGAAAGAATAGACATATAGAGCAACAAAAAATAATAGACTTACACAAATATTGTCAACTGATCTTTGAAAAAGGAGCAAAGGCAATTCAACAAACAAGGGATAGCCTGTTTTCAACAGATGATGCCCATAAGAGAAAAAAAAAAATGAATCTAGACAGAGAACTTAGACTTTTCACAAAAAGCAAAAATGCTAATAGGCCTAAAGAGTAAAATGCAAAACTATATAACCTTTAGAAGATAATATAGAAAAAAAACTGAGGTAACCTTGGGTTTGTAATGAATTTTTAGATAACAACACCCAAAGTGAGATTCATGGAAAAAAAATTGATGTTAGACCTTCTAAAATGAAAAACTTACTTTTTCACTGTTAAGAGGATTTAAAGACAATTCACAGACTAAGAGAAAATCATTGCAAAACACATATTTCATAAAGGATTAGTATGCAACATACACAAAGAAATCTTAAAACTCAACATTAACAAACCACTCAATTAAAAAAGGGACAAACAAATCTAAACAGATCTTTAACCAAAGAAGAAATAAAGATGGCAAATAAACATATGAAAAGATGCTCAACATCATAAATCACTAGTGAATTGCAAATTAAAACAATGAGATATCACTACACACCCATTGGAATGGCTAAATCCAAAAAAGTAACAATACCAAATTTTGGTGAGGATGTGGAACAACAGAAACTCTCATTTATTGTTGCTGGGAATGCAAAATGGTACAATCACTCGAAAGACAGTTTGGCAGTTTCTTACAAAGCTAAACATAAATGTTATCATATGATCCAGTGATTGTGCTCCTAAGTATTTACCTAATAGTGATGAAAACCTATGTCCACACAATGAGATGTACACGAATATTTATAGCAGCCTTATTTATAATTTCCCTAAACTGGAAGTAACCAAGATGTCTTTGAATAGGTGGATGCAAAAACAAGCTGTAGTACATCCATGTAATGGAATACTATTTAGTGATTAAAAAAATGAGCAATGAAGCCATGAAAATACATGGAGGAACCTTAAATCCATATTACTAAGTGATAGAAGCAAGTCTGAAAGAAGCCCATCTGGAAGGCTGCGTACCGTATGATTCCAACTATATGGAGACAGTAAAAAGATCAGTAGTTTCCAAGGGTTCAAGAGAAGGGGGAGAGGGGTAAAAAGGTGAAGCCTATATATATTTTTAAGTGCTATAAGACTACTCTGTATGATACTGTAATGGCGGATATGTAGAAAGAACTGTACAACACAAAGAGTGAACCATAATGTAAACTATGGGCTTTAAGTTTTACAATGTATCATAATGGTTTCATTAATAGTAGCAAATGTGCCATACCAATAAAAGATGTTAATAATAAGGGAAACTGTGTGTGTGGGAGGAGGAGGTATAGAAAAACTCTGTACTATCTATACTATAAATCTAAACTGTTCTAATAAAGTCTACTAATTATCTGCCTCCTCAGCATGCAGAGTAGGAGTGAATATAAGCTAACTATATGTTCAGCAGGAGTGAAAAGTGACATGAGATAACAAAGAAAAAAGGGCACACATGGCCAACAATGGTATAAAGTGTCCAAATCAGAGCTAATCATAATTGAATTCAGTTATGTGTGTTACAGTTTATAAGTGATAAATTGAAACACCTCTACAGGAGGGTATATCAGGTAGGGTCATAAGTCCTACCTATGATCAGGTATTATTATATTTATGTTGCCACTAAAGAACAATCTGTTAGAAATGGTGTAGAGGAAATCCCAGTACAACATTAAAGGTTGGATTAAATTACTTCTAGATGTAAGTGATCTCTCAATGCTGAGGCTTAGCTAAATGCCAAATATCATGATTTGTCATCCAATTCTGCTGAGATGGAGTACCCTATCTAAAAACAGTAACTAAGGAGGAGTTTCACCTGCATAAAGGTCAGTTCTAGGCAAAAAGATTTTTGAGGAGCTTAGCACACACTCTCAGTAGCTGGTTTCTTAGCAAATAGCTGAGCAATTTGCTCAACTATTGAAAATTATGCCCCATACCACCTGCATAAATAAATGATTATACTAAAAATGTAAAACAGCAAATAACCAACTGTTCCTACACAGGGTGAATATTTTCAATTAATGATACTAATTAACTCCCTTAGGAAGAGCAAATCAAGTCCTACTAAATATATAGGTTTTTTTTTTTTCACATTATGTGCAGCTTAGGATAAACACAGATCTCGGACACGAGTTATAAATAAACTCATTTTATGAAACCATTACAAATACATAGTGCCTGATACACAGCTGTTGCTGAATTGCTAGCTGGTTAATTGAATTGTTGAGTATAGGGTTCAGTCAGTACATGCATATTGGAAGCATGTACTTTGTTTTACTTGGATTTGAGTGGCTGCATTGTGACATCTCAGGAATGCTTCCTTACCTCATATAAATGAAAAACTACTTGTGTGCTGGGCACTTTGCTAGAGCTAGAGTTAGAGAGGTGACTAAATACAGACTTCAAATTACTACAAATGCTGTAAAAGAAGGGAAGCAATATTAGAGTTGAGATTTAAAGATGAGTAGATAAAATTAGAAGAAGGGTGGAGGAAGAATTTCAATCACAGGGAAGAGCATGTGTGAAGGCCTTACAATAAGAGAAAGATGGCTGGGTTGCTATTTGGAGCCTAGTTAAGTAGTGTTAGTGTTCAGAGACTAGTGAAAAAGTGGTTGGGTCTAGATCACATAAAGTCTTTTGGGAACAAGAGAAAGGATTTGGTCTTTGTCCTAAGGCAAATGAGAAGCTACTGAGGGATTTTAGAGAGAAGGTAACAAGATTTGCCTTAAAAAAAAAAAAAAACAACTGCTCTGGCTAGGGAATGTTCTGTGTATCTCCATTACCTGATAGGACAAACAGCCTCTAACTGGTAGACTCAACTCTGCTCCTTCTGAGTGGAACAGCTCTGGAATTTCAAGAAAACATGGCTCAAATCTAGGAAATATAATAAAGTTCTAGAACTCATCTTTTAGTTACATCGGCTCGATATACTATTTATAAAGATGTTTTGTTTTCTACCAGTGATTCTGAACTCACTAAATTCTACAGATATTCCAGTCTGGTCTTAAAGATGGGATTTCTCCTAGACCTAGTTTGGGATCACCTTCTTTAGAATCCAGGTGTGCTTGCTGTCATATCATCTTTCAACTTCAATTCATGACTCTGCAATCTGCTCTGTCCAGATACTGCTCTAATGATCTGGTTGCTAAATATTAAAAACACTTCAATCTTGATCTTATCTGACCTATCCGAATCCAGTTCTTGCTGGAAATGCTTTCTTTTCCTGCTTCCCAGAAAATACACTTCTGGCTTTCTGCTTTGTCAAAAGTATTTCTTGATGCTTCTCAATCTCCTTTGGGGGTGTCTTTTCCTCTATCCATTCCTTTATTATAGGTGTCTTCTCTCAATCTACCCACACTCCCTTGATTTCAACCCACTCCAATGGCTTCACTTAATCATCTATATAGCTAATGACTCTTACCTCTGAAGTATTTATCTTTAGCTTAGTTTTAAATCCTGAGCACCAGATATACATAATCATTTGACCATCCTGCAAATATCTACAACTCAATATGTCTAAAAATGAACTCATGATCTCATTTTATTCCCCTCTCCAAATGAGCTCTTTCTCTTCTCTCACTGGGCACCACTGTCAGTGTTCGAGCCCCAAACCTATGCATTATCCTTGACATCTATTTATCACCACACAATCTAACGCATCCTTTTGATTTAAACTTAAATCTCCCTTGCATCTTTTGTTTCTTTCCAGTCCCATTATCATTATCTTAATTTAGAGTGCCTGCTATTATTTTCTTAAGTGGATTACTACAATAGTATTTTCACTTGTTCCTTGCCTTGAGTGTGTTTTAAAAAGCACAGATATGAATGTATCACTACCTGGATTAAAATTCTTCAATGACTCCTTACTGCTCCTAGGATAGAGTCCAAATTCCTTAGACAGCATTTATAAAGCTCTTCATGCCTCTCTTTCCTGCTCATTTCTCATTATTCACCTATTTACCTCTATATCCAGCCAGGATGAACATCCCCTGGCACACTGACCCTATCCTTTTTTACTTAACTTGCTCCTACTCATCCTTCAGATCTCAGCTTGTTTCTGCAAGAAATCTGACCTGTTGTCCAGATTAGGTGATCTTCTCATATGTTCCCAAAGTATTCTGACCTTTCAACTGGATAGATGTCAAGTAATTGTTTTTTCTCCCCCGCCCCCCATTTGATATCTAGTGCCTAGAAAAGTATTTAATAAATATTTTTGGAATTATTATTATTATTTCCTTAGGCCTGCTTCATGTGGTTCTTAATTTATTTTTGTGTGTGCGTCTTGACTAGAATCTCTGTGATTGGTATGAGTCCTGGAGAATATAAGCTATAGATATTTAGTACTGGGCTGTAGTTAACTAATATGGCTTACAAGCTGATTGCTTTGTGAACATTAGGGTAATAAAAAGCCTAAGGTTTTAAAAGATGAAAGAAATAAAAACAAGCAAAAATAATTTTCATGAGTTCTTCTACTCTGGAAGGGGACTTAAATGGATACTCTTTACTATAGCATTATTGTGAATTTTAGTAGTTTTCCTGGAATGCTAAAAACAAGTGTTACTGGAGGCCCCCCTGGTGGCTGAGTGATCATTTGCTTTTAGTGAAAAAATCCTTGAAAGGGGTCATTAATTTAATAAATATTTATCGAGCAACTATATATATAGTGCCAAGTACACTCACTGTAAATGCTTGTGGGGGGGGGGCGGGGACAACAGTAACCAAAACAGATAAAAATGTCTGATCTTATAGAGGTTTTGTTCATCACTTTATCTTAAGTACTTGAAAGAACTGCTTAATAAATATCTGTGAATTAATTAATTAATGTGTCTTAAGGCCTGCTTCCAAGCTGATTCATTCTGTACTTCCTTATATCTTGATGGCCATCTATTCTAGATGTGGTACTGCATGGCAGATCCACAGATAAGGAAGAAGGAGGGCTGTGACACAATTCTCCTGGAGGTAACCTCTACGTCTTCCTATTTTCCTTATTTCTCTGATTTTAAAATCATTTTACCATATTTTGGAGTAATCACCAACAAATGTTAGTTTGTGACTTTTAAAGCAGGTCTCTTTATAGTGAATAGTTAGAAGTTATCTTTCATCATAATTTTGTTGATGATTCTGGCTATGGAAATCATAGAAATTATGTTATTTTAGAAAATTTCACATGTGCTCTGTACACCTTATTTAAAAGGAAATCAATTTATTTATTTTGTTATATATTTTTAGCAGTTTCTCTGTATAATATGTAGCAGTTTCTCTGTATAATATGTGAAAATTAAAGACTTGACTAAAATCTGCCCAAGCTTCTATCAGACTGCTTTATCTACATGTTTTAGGGATTATAAAGATAAAAGTAAGGTTATTGTTTCTTTGAGAGTTAACTGCTCAGGAAAGCATTCATTCAGAGTTCTTCAAAAGGGAATATTTGGTTTATCAGCAGTCTGATAACACTAAAACATGCCTTATATCACATTTATAGGCATCAGAATTCTTTTAAAAAAATGTAGCTAATAATCAGCATGAATGTCATTTACTTTTGTTTTGGTCTCCAGGGAATATTGTTTACTTTGCTTTAAAATTTATGTGAGTCATTTTGGTTATATGCCTTTTTTAATTAGCTTGAAGGAAGCAATCACTGGGGAGAAAGCGGAAATCAATTCCGATCCGATATTGATAGCTACTGTGCTGTAAACTGTGTGTCCTTTCTAATTAAATGTAAACATGTTCAGTTCTAAAGTCCACCAGCAATGACAACAGTCACTAGGAAAGATTGCCTAAGTACTGCTCCACTGATTTGCCTGGCCTTTCTTTTTTTCACTGTTGTGCTTGTGTAATCATTGCCGGGGGTGAATGCTGGTTGTAACTGGCTTTTTTTAGGTCATCTTCAGAGAAAAGATTTGACAAGAATGTAGAGTGCTCTGTAATACCTCCAGTTACTTATTAACTATGTCCTTCTGATAGCTGATCAATGGCATTGCACAGAGTCAAATCTGTCGCACTAAACTGCCCCCCTACCCCAAGCCAAGTCTTGGTAAATATTTAATGGCAGTAAAGGTGTTTTGCTAGTTATCAAACTGATATGTTAAAGGACTCTTAAAAGCAACTTTATCTGGCCTTCCCTTCCATAAATAATTGCTCAGCAATATAGTATGTAGGTATAAAAGCATTTGAATTTCATTTTATTGAGTAACTTGTTCCGAAAAAGACCAAATAAGAATTAATGTTAAAAAAGCCTCATTTTAATCTGTTCTAAGTCATTTAAACATAAGAGGGAAAAACAAACCGCCAACAAACTTCTCTCCTTGGTGAAATGCCAACTCTAAGTATAAAACAACCTAGCCCTTTCACTTTACTAAACCCTATACCAGACTTGTTTAAAACCCGTTGTACAGCTGCTGTCATAAGGAAATGTTATAAAGTTTCTGTTGCTATAGAGTTGCTTTTTATTCAACACAGTAAAGGTTGGGTTTTTCATCTTTACCTTTTTAATTATCTATTGAGTTTTAGGTTCCCTTGTTTTACTTATTTCAACTTCTGCCTAGGCACAAAACGACATCAGCTTTGATTTTTAAATAAAAAAAGACATCTCTTCAGACTACAGTTTTATGAGAATACTTGATAATTGCCTGGGATCTAAAAATGAGGTTGAGTTATTTACACTTATTTCATGTTTACAGATTTTAAAGGAAGTTAACACCTTTTTAAAAATTCTGGCATATATCTATCTGAAAATGTAATCCTAAATTTAATACTAAATACTGACTTGACTTATGAGGAATAAATTTAAATAGCATAACTATAGAAAGTCATTTCCTAAGTATCAAATAAGAGCTGGCGACTCAAAGCATTGCACTGTATTAATGATTCAAGATGCATCCTACGATAAAAGAATTAAAATTGAAAAAAAAAAAAGTGTGAGAGTAAAAAGGTTAAAGCTAAGTTTTCGGAATGGAAAAATATTACAAATGTGCCTGATTTGAGGTAAAAACAATAGATTTTGCAATAGTGGGATGATCTGTTTATTTTACTTTGTGGTGATCTGAAAGGAATGTTTATATATATTTTTTTGTCTGATGCAACTGGTGTATAGAAGAGAAATATCCTATCAGTGACATATGAATTTAATTTTTAAGATTTTACTGATGGTCCAATTACTATGAAGGCAAAGTTTCTGAATTTTTTCTAAAATCCCAAGGGTTAATTAATAATATGGTTTTGTATACTTTGAGAGAGCAAGGTACCATGCTCCAACTTTAAAAGGAGATTCATTTTGTATATTACCAACCTCGATACATCAAAGTTTGGAAAGGTGGCAGAGAATATGCATGTTTGTTTTTTTTTAAATTAGTATTTGTTTTTGTCTCTTGAAGACATGTCTATATTCATTTTGATCTCTGAAGAGGTATGTGATATAATGATATTTCCCTATTTCTCAAATTTTTGCCAGAGACCCATATCAGATCAGAAATAGGGGCAAGGCAGCAAGTACATAAAATGGCCACAAAAACATCATTGGAATAAATTAAAAATATGGTGCTAGTTATCTCATGTTCCACAGGTCACCAATTACTCACGTAAATGGAAAAAATGTACGTTGGTATCCTGCCGCTGAAACAGATAAGTACCTCAACTGGAAATTAAATTTTTTTTTTTTCTGGCTCCAATCCACAACTGCATTTTATAATGTTAACTATGACAAATCGCATCAACTACACTTACGAGCCGGCTAACTTCTGAAACTAAATAATACGTGGTGTGATGACCTAGGCGATTTAGTTCTAAATCATCTGTTTCTTCAGAAACTGGTTTGGAAAATTTCAACAGACATGCAAAAGGTACACAATAGTGGTACTAACACAGACTGTGGGATAGGGATAGGGAGGCTTCTTGGAACATGTGATGTCTAAGTTGCATCTTTAAAAAATAGTAGGAGTTGCTCAAACGAACAAGAAAAAATATGAGTGAACTGATATGGTTTTCAACCTTTTGTCGGACTTATTTTGCTTAGCACGATCATCTCGAGATCCATCTATGTTATCACAAATGGCAGTATTTCATCTTTTCTTATGGCTGAGTAATATTCCATTGTATATATGTATCACCACTTCTTTATCCAATCATCTATCTTAGGACATGTCGGTTGCTTCCATGTCCTGGTCACCATGAATAACGAAGTTATGAACGTTGGGGTACATATATCTTTGCAGATAAATGTTTTCAGGTTTTTTGGGTAAATGTCCAGAAGAGGGATTTTTGGTACAATTCTTAGTTTTTTTGAGGAATCTCCATACTGTTTTCCATAGTGAATGTACCAATTTGCATTCCCACCAGCAGTATATGAGGGTTCTTTTTCCCTCACAACCTCTCCAAGCTTATCATTACTTGTCCTGTTGATGATAACCATTCTAACAGGTGTGAGATGGTATCTCATTGTAGTTTTGATTTTTGTTTCCCTAAGAGCTAGTGAAGTTGAACATTTTTTCATATGTTTGTTGGCCATTCGTATGTCTTCTTGGGAGAAGTATCTGTTATAGTCTCTGCCCATTTTTTAATTGGGTTATTTGTTTTTTATTGTTGAGTTGTATGAGTTCTTTATATATTTGGATATTAGGCCTTTATAAGAGGCATTGTTTGCAAATATATTCTCCCATTCGGATACTTGCCTCTTTGCCTTGTTGATTTCTTTTGCTGTGCAGCTTTTCAGTTTGATAGAGTCGCATTCATTTATTTTTGCTTTTATGTCTCTTGCCTATGAGGTCGAATTCATAAAACCCTCTCTAAATCCAAGGTCCATGAGCTTAGTACCTATGTTTTCGTCTATGGAATTTATTATTTCAGGTCTTATGTTCAGATCCTTGATCCATTTTGAGTTAATTTTGGTGTATGGTGATAGACAACAGTCTAGTTTCATTCTTTTGCAGGTGGATTTCCAGTTTTCCCGGCACTATTTATTGAAGAGGTTTTCTTTTCTTCATTGTATGTTTTTGGCTCCTTCGGCAAAAATTATTTGCCTATATATGTGTGGGTTTATTTCTGGGCTTTCAAATCTTTTACATTGGTCTGAGTGTCTGTTTTTCTGCCAATATTACAGTGTTTTGATTATTATTGCTTTGTAGTATAATTTGAAGTCAGGCAGAGTGATACCTCTGGCCTTTTTTTTTCTCTCAAGATTGTTTTGGCTATTTGGGTTGTTTCGTGATTCCATACAAATCTGATAATTTTTTTGTTGTATTTTTTAAAAAAATGCAATTGGGGTTTTGATAGAGATTGCATTAAATCTATATATTGCTGTGAGTAATAATAAGGTAATTTTAACTATGTCGATTCTTCTATTCCATGAACAGTGAAGATCTTTCCATTCCTTTGTGTCTTCTTCAATTTCTTTTAATCGTGTCTTGTAGTTTTCAGTATATAGGCCCTTTACATCCTTTGTTAGGTTTATTCCTACGTATTTTACTCTTTTTGTTGCAATTGCTAAAGGAATTGTTTTTTTTTTTTTCATTTCTTTTTCTGAAATTTCATTGTTGTTTATAAGAACACTTGGATTTTATAACTAAATGCTTTATTTCAAATTTTGTATTTTCATGATGAGCTCTCTTTTTTATATTAGATGTGTCTTTGAAATAAATTTTCTGTCAACAAAGTATATATTGCTGAAATATGTCCTTTTTATGCATAAATATATCTGAATATTATGAAATACCAAAAATATTAGTTACAATTTTTGAGAACTATTCAATTGTAAAAACCATTCCTTGAAGGTAGCCTGTAAAGTGAATTTTCATATCTCTATGCTTATTTTTCAAAAGATTAGATATTCTTATGAGAAAAATATTAGGATGAACTGAAATATTTTGATACTACAAAAAGGATGAAATCATAAACACTAGATTTTTATAATACTTCAATATCTCTATCTATACTCTGGTAATCACTGACTATAAGAGGTTTATTTTTGGGAGTGACAAACACAACTACTAGACCTCTTTGAAGCAAGTATATTATCAAAACAAACCAACCAATCTAACAAACTAACAGCTAAATGATATGGCAAGATATTGCTAAGAGACAGTTATCATAAAATAGTAACATTTTTTTTCCCTAGAAGAAACAATCTTTTTGATATTCTAAATGAAATAATCAAACATATTTATCACTACCTCCTACGTGCTCAGTATTGACAGAAATAAGAGAAATGTGACTTGTTCCCTAGTTAACACTGGCATTACTTTCTCACACGTATTTATATATAGACGCTTCTTGTACATAGCTTTCATAGCATAACATAGCATTATATATTATATATATTATATGTAATGCATATATTAATCTTAGGATCCTTTTGTTATCACTTGTCAGCAACAAGGTCACGAACAGTGATTGAGAAGCGAAAAATGCATAGATTTTGTGGTCAAAGGACCTGGGTTTTTCCATTTACAATCTGTCTGACTTTGGGCAAATTACTTAACTGAATTTTAACTTTCTCAATTGTAAGACAGATAATACAGCTCACTTCACACAGTTGTTACGAGGATCAACTTAGCTTATGATTATAAAAAGAACTCTGCCAAAAGTAAAGCTCTATATAAGTATTAGCTAACACTATCACTATACCTTCTGTGGTGATTACCTAGACAACATAGGAAGTGAGGGCTGGAAGATCTGTATCAAAGTTGGCAAAGAAAACTAGCCCCAGAGAAGGCTAAACTTGGGTAGACTCTGAAGCCTATAATCCTGCAGAAGTAAGAGAACTGGGGCTATGAGCATAGTTCAGGTCAGAGAGCACATAGAGTCATAAACAGAGCTGGTAGAAAGAATACAAGGTTCCACGGATCGGCAGATATTTATACTGGGGCTACTGTATGACCTAGTGTGGAAATGTCTTATTTTATTTATTCTAGGTCATGGCTAACTAGACCTACTTTGCAGATTCTAATAAGTGGCTGTTGAAAACTTCTCTTGATTATAACTGAGTTTAATACTATCTCTTTAAAAAAAAAACAGGATCCTTTAAATCACATATAACCTCCTTTGGCTCCTTGCTTCCAAGATGACCAAAAAGAAAAAAAAAGAAGGAACAATGGTCGTGACATAAAAGGTCATGGCCATGTGTAGTGTATTTGCTGCACCAACTGCGCCCAATGCATGCTCAAGGACAAGACCATTAAGAGTTTGTCATTCGAAACGGAGAGGCTGTAGCTGTGAGGGACATTTCCAAAGTGAGTGTCTTTGATGCCTATGTACTTCCCAAGATGTATGTAAAACTACATTATCATGCGAATTGTGCCGTTCACAGCAAGGTAGTCAGGAATTGCTCACATGAAGCCCAGAAGGATGGAACACCCCCATCCCGATTTAGACCTGCGGGTGCTGCCCCATGACCTCCATCAAAGCCCATGTAAGGAGTTAACTCTGAAGATCTATTCTTTGGAAGAAAATAAAATGGAAATTATACTTAAAAATAAAATAAAATAAAATAAATCACACATACATGAAAAAAAAATCTGGGATTCTGGCTTAAATGACAGATATTCAAATCTTCAATTTTGGGGGCAGGAAAATAAACTGATATTATTGAGTAATGTAAGTTTTCATCCATGAACAATTCTGATTAAATAACCTAGACAATTTCAATAATTAAGAGACATCAATGAATATGCAAAGAACAATGGATTTTGTTAGGACACTTTGGTTCTCATTCGATTTCTACCACTAACAAGCCACGTTACCTTGACTTATCCTGTTTAACTTCTTTAGGTCTGATTGTAAACCTGAAGATAATAACAACGATAATGTATATTGTTTTGCTAAGTGCATTCAAAGTTTTACACACTCATTTGGGCACTTTATATGCATTATACACATTATGTATATAGGTAGTTATCACTTCCATATAAAACAAGAAAATGGAGGCTAAAGAGGCTAATTAATTTACCCAAGCAAGTAAATGATTGAGCCAGGATTCCAATCATGATATGCCTTTTCCAAAAATTATGTCGTTTTTCGTTTTCTAAAATGTGACTTTCTCGGGATTCTTTTAACCTTAAAATTATAAGACCAATGTTTAATCAAGTACAATGAGTATAAGTACACATTCTAAATTCTATATGTAGTATACCAAAGATTAGTTATGGGATCCTAAGAAATCCACTAAGCCTCTCTTTGTTTCACTTTTAAGCCATTTTTATGAAGATAATAATTCATGTTATCTCACGAAAGGTGGGAAATAAAAAGTGTTTATGAACTCAATACAGAAAATACAAAGAATATGAATAATATTATAATTGTCTATCATATGTCTAAGAAAGCTTTTGAAATTTCTTAAAAGTCACCTTCTACGGGTAAATAAAATGCACATGCTAACATCATTCATTTTTCAATCATTACTGCTGCTTATTAATACCAATGCCTGGTTTCTGAAAGGCAATTCCTCAGAAGGCCATTTAACCAAAAATACCTAAGGAATAAAGTTAAGGAAGAAAGAATGAACATCCTGCTCCTTGACATTAATCACATTAACTCAGAGTACCTAACCGACAGCTATGGCAGTACTCCTAACTGGAAGACATTGAAGTTAAAGCACAGGGCTTCAAAGTTAATGGGAGTTGCACAACTGAAACACTTTATGTCAACTCAATAATATGCCCCTAAGTTATTGTTCATGGATAGTGCCATTCCTCTGTTTAATCAAGAGTTAAAGCATGTGCAGTAATTCCCTATTTTTACAATATTATTTCTGACAATAAAGATAACAACTATGAGAACAGTTTTTAGCTGGCTAAACCTGATGTACTGGTTTTGTTAATAAAAAATTCATGACAATTAATGAAATGGATCTATTAAGACAGTCCCCTAAAGTAGTACGGCTGCCCCACCTACAAATGAACTTCTCATGACCTGTATTATCCAGAAAGAACTGTAGTAACTTGCTCTAAAAATTGTTACATACAAAAGGTTCAAACTGAATCAAAGCATTACTCAGACGCTGGCAAAATACTTCAAGTGAGGAATGCTTGACATGGCCACCTTTAATCATGTTTTCATTTGCTGTTCATATTCATAAGACTAATTCTGTAATTCATGGTTTTCTCTTGCATTAAATTTTAATAAATGCAAATCTATATTTAAAAATCACTTAAAGATAGTAATAATTGACACTTGGCTACATTCCAGATTTCATATTTTCTTATTCTAACCGCACTGAAAAGAGAGACTGTTGAGTAGCCATATCTCTTTCTTTTCATCTCAAGTCCTTACTGGTCAAGTGCTAGGCAAAGAGAATAGACAAAGGAACTTTAAGGTTCATAATAATGTTTGATATGCTTTGACAAATACGGCTCAGCAGAACATTTATTTTCTACAGCTTCTCCCTTAAAAATAATCCTTTGCTTTAAGTTATGCTTTGATTTTTGAAATCAATTGTATGTCAATTTATTTCCTACACTTAAAAAAAAAAATGGACAAAATGGGGAGTTTTGTTATATACATTTTGCCACAGTTTAAAAAAATAAATGTGTGAACAACTTGCTAATGGGAAAGTATTTCCCAGAAAAGCTCCTCTTAACTAATAGCTGTGGTGGAAATTTTGTTATCTACAGACAACTTATTTTTATTCTTGGAAATGAAAAGGTACTTAAAAGCAACAATGAGGAAGTAGACTGCATTTTATATTTATACAAATATGTTTCAAATCCATTAACCAAAAAAAAAAAAAAAGACAAAACTTGAAATAAAGTTGAGGAAACACTTCTAAAATCATGTTAAAGATTTAAAAAATATAAAGAAAAAGATGAAAGAATCAGTCCAGCAGGTACAACATCTGGCAATTAGGAAGCCAGAAAGAGACATCAGAAAGAAAGAAAAAAAAGGAGGGGGCAAAACTATCAAATAATCCTAAGGAGCATTTTTCAGAGATGAAAGACAAGAAATCATCTATAGGTACTGAACACAATAAATGAAAGAAAATCCACTCTCAGACATCTCCCCATGAGATTTAAGAACATCAAGGTGAAAAATTTTTTTAAAATATCTTTCATGAGAAAAGTCTACAAAGAAAGACTGATTTGAATCATTCTGGAATCAGTTAATGGAAGCAGAAAAAAACAAAGAGTAATATCTTAAAAGTTTTGAAGAAATGAAGTTTTCGAAATTGAATTCTATATTTGGAAAACTTCTCTACCATCTATCCTTTGTTACTTGAACAGGGAATAAAGCAAGAAAGAAGACGTGGAATCCTAGAAACAGTGAAACCAATCCAGTAGAGCGGTGAAGAGAAATCCTGGGATGACAGCTGTGCAGCAGCCTAGAGAGCAATCAACAGGTCCAGGTTACAGCAGGAGAATGCACAGTGCTTGAGAAAAAGGGAACTATATAAAACAGAAAGTAAGAGTGACAAGATGGGAAAAGCTGAAATAATAAAGCACAAGATCCAAGAAAAAGAAAGGTAATTAGAAATTTCAGACAAGATGAGACAACTGTACAAGAAAGTCATGGCTCAAATAAGAAAGAAACACAAAATATGGTATGATTTCAAGTACTTGATGGAGAAAAAATTCCTTTTGTCTTGATCCAAAGAACATTCTTCTTTGGCACAGAAGCTGACCAACTCAATCCAAAGGAAAGGAACAATAAATCTTGAATACCACATGGCCAGCATAGTCAATAATGTCGCTTCCTACATTCCTATTACAAATAGAAAAATTTGTAATCTTAACATCAACCTGTACATAAAGCAGTGAAGAATTTCATTGCTAATTCCACTGAAGACAGGTGGAGAAAAGAAGAGAAAATAAAATTCAAATTCTCTACCTTTATTCAACTTGTTGAATACTTTTTAGGACAGTTCCTTACATATCTACGTATTTGTTATTTCAACATTTTCCAGAGGTCTACATTTTGTCAGTGTTTACATGATACACATAATTATTTACTGTATAATCTAAGTGTATGTATGCCTTATTTGAGTATTCTGACAAGCGTTTGGAATTTCATTGCCAAAAATTTTTTCCATTTTAAGTATTAATAATATCAATCACAGAACCCATTAACGGAGAGATTAAAGGAAAATGGAATAGAGCTATTGATTCTTAGAAATGACTTTGACATGGCTAAAATTTCAGCAACCTGTCTGATCAAGTACTGATGTATGGAATGTGAAAAATATTCCTCAGGTGACAGAAGGAAGAATGTGATCTTGCTGCCATCCCCTTCTTTGTTGGCGTAAACCAGCAGAAATGAACCAATATTCTTTGGGAATGTCTGCGGCGTCATATACGAGTTAAAAAATTCTGAAGAGTTATGTAAAAATACCTAAAGAACTTAAACTTGAAAACATAAAGGAACAGGTCTCTGATGGAATTTAAACAGTATTATTCACTAACAAATATTGATTTATGCAAAAACTATGAGTGATATTCATATACATGAAAAAAGTACTGATTTTGAAATTTGAGATACTGTTGTTCTTTCAGTATAATTAGCATTGTAAAGGAAGACTTTTAGTTCTCCAAGATTCCTTTAGGAAGTTTTTCTCCCCTTACTCTCTCTTCTTGATTTTAAAAGGCAACATCACAGAAAACAATATTAATTTCCTTGTAAAGATTTTAAGACTATTTAATACGTAAGGAATAAAATGAACTATTGAGGCTTTGAAAGCTGCTTATGATTTTGCTAATTGTTATTAACAAGTATTTATTGGCAAAACAAGCATGTAAGGAAAAAAGTCAATATGGTTTAGTCAAATGAAAAGAATATTCCTATATATCAGAACTCATTTATAATAACACCAATTAAAACAGATATAATTACCTGCAGTGACAGTGTGGGCATTTTATAAATAAATTACAATACTAGTACCTAGAAAGACCAGTTTTAAACTAAGCAGCATATATAGGACACCTTGATTCACATTCTTGTTTCAGAATATGTACTGCCTTCTGCAATGACACTTCTCCAGTCCTACATTAGTCCACCCTGGCTACTGGCTATTGCTGCTATTGTTATAGTAGAGATTTAAATATAATTTGCGAGTATTGAATAAAATTAGCAAGTATTGAAGAGTTATAAAGGACTATCGGAATCTAACTGGCTACGGCCGTGCCACCCTGAACAAGTCCGATCTTGTCTGATCTTCAAAGCTAAGCAGGGTTGGGCCTGGTTAGTAATTGGATGGGAGACCATCTAGGAATACCAGGTGCTATAGGCATTTAAAAAAAAAAAAAAGTAAAACAATAATAAAATTGAGGTTGTTGGGCTTCTTCAAAAAATAAATAAATAAATAAATAAATAAATAAATAAATAATTGGCTTGCAAAAGAAAAAGAATCTAACTGAGGTTTTCTTTCTGGTGTAGTGATTCAAGTAATATGAAAACAGTTTTGAAGAGAGAGGCATTTTGTTTTCTGTTGGTCAGTCTTTTTTGTTTTGTTCTTAATTTAAGAGCATATCCACTTTGCAGCCATGTGATGTGGGAAGTAGTCTATAATACAGCTTTCATCTTCTCCCCCACCTTCTCCCCATCCTCCTTCTTTTTCTAAATAAAAGTTTATTTGAGCCAAACTGAAGACATATGTTAGGGAGCAAGATCGCAAATGCTCCCTACAGCCTACTTCTTTAAGGACTGTTTTATAAAACCAGCCATCAGGAGTCCAGATCTTTGCTTCCAATCTTGCTCTTCTATATCAATGGTCAAATCATATCTTTTTAGTTCATCTATCAACATTAATCATTGTCTATCTACCAATAAATTGAAAAGACAGGTACCAATGTCCATTAACTTATGTGAACAAAATAAAGATGCATTATATTTATATCATTAAAAAAAGAACTCACTGGAATTAAATAGTAGGATAAATGAATATGTCATGTTGACTCTAGCTGCCAGTGGGAGTAAAATGCAAATCAGCAGCATCAACAAATAGTATTGAATTATCCACAGGCACATATCATTCTTCTGCCTCTTGTTACTCTATTTAACATGTTCTTATTCTTGCAGCTTCTAATATATACAAATGCAATGACACGAATAAATATCTGTAAAGCTATTAAGTATTTCAGTGTCAGGTGAGTGTCTCTGGAAGCTATGATTGGAAAGCTATCCAGATTGACACAGTGAAATGAGGGAACTAGAATCTGTCTAATTAGGTTATATCTTATTGAAGCTAAAACATAAAGTTCGTACAGCCTTCTAAAAGATAAGCATCTCTCCCTTGAGATCAGAATCAGAAACCCAGGAGAACTATTGCCTAATCATTTATTCATTATACAAATAATTATTTAGCACCTAGACAGTATATTAGGTGCTGGAATAAACATTCAAATGAGACAAAGTCTCTGTTAAAGTAATTTTTGTGAATAATGTGTGACTAGGGTTAATGTTCATTTTTTATATATAGTTATCTAGTTGTTCTATCACTATTTGTTGAGTAGACTGTCCTTTTCCCCATGAATTGACTTGTCTTCATTGTTGAAAATAAAAAGACCATCTATTTGTGGGACTCTATTTTATTCAAATGATACATGCGGTACTTTTATTCTTTCACCAGTACGAGTGTCTTGATATCAGTGACTTTACAGACCATATCTTGAAATCAGGCAGTATAATTCCTGCAATAGTTTCTTTTATAAAATTCCTTTGGTGATTCTAAATGAACTGCATTTCCATATAAATTTTAGAATTAGCTTGTCAGTATCTATAACAGTGACATAATATCTATTAGGATAATGTTAAATCTACAGATGAATTTGAAGAGAATAAATATCCTTGCAATATTTAAGACTTAGAAAAGCCTTACCATTTATGAACACTGTGCATTTCTCCATTTACTTAGGTCTTCCATAATTACTTTCAGCAACTTTTTATAGTTTTCAAGGGACAGTGTTAAATTCATCCTTAAATTTTCCTGATTTTGGGATTGATCACAAAAGAAACTAAAAATTTAAATTTAATTTTCCAATTGTTCATTGCTCATAGATAAAAATACAATTGATTTTTGTATATTGACCTGAACTCACTTATTCAAGTAGAAGATTCCTTGGGATTTTTTATGTACACAATCATTTCGTTTGCAAATATAGGCATCTTTATTTTCAATTTCCAGTGATCGTGACTTCCTATAGGAAGCTGAATTGAAGTGGTGAGTGGACATCCTGGCCTTATTCTTGATCTTACATAGAAAGCATTGAGTCTTTATCATTAAATGTTAGCTGTAAGTTTTTCCCTAGATGTTATTTATCAGTAAGATTGGGCAACTGAATGGGTTTTGAACTTCATCACATGCTTTTTCTTTATCCATTGAGATGATTAACTGTTTTTCCTCTTTTATGCTGTTAACATGGTGAATTACATGATAGGGACATGTACAGCTCATCTAATTGGCTTTTATACATATTCAAAATTTAAAAATTCATTTAAGTTTTTAAAATATTTTAGATTTTTATGTTAATACAGAATATATATTTTTTGAGTATAAATTTTATTTTTGATGTTTTTAAGAAAATGTTCCAGATTTCCAAAGCTCTGTATCCCTAGGGAATACAGAATCAAAATTAAATGCATGTTAGCATTGAAATTCCTATAACTTTCTCTCAATTCTATAATGCAACACAACATGCTCATTACAATTTCTTACAATTACTACTGTTCTTCTAAACTAGAATGCCCTGCTTCCACCTCCTCTCTTTTGATCAGAACCTATTTGTTCATACCTCAATTCCCAATCATTCCATGAAGCTTTGTCTATTTCAGTCTATAATCATTTTTCCACCTTGGTGACTTTCCATGGTCAAATTTTTTTATTTACATGCTCATTTTGAGTATATTTTTTTCTTTCTACTTAATTATAATTTATTCTAGGGTAACAACTAAACCTTATCCTGTTATTCTTTTTTCCATAGGAGACTACATAATCTATAGTAAATAGTACACTTTTACTAAATTCATACATAACTGAAAATGGCTATTTGGTTAATGATTACTTCTAAATATGGTTAATGTTATATTAGTGATTGTACTAGAGTACTGATGAAACAATATCAGTGCCACAACATACAAATAAAAAGAAATAATTGTGTGGATAAAATTATTTTCAGGCATAGTACTTACCTTTTGTAGTCTGACATATGATACAATAATGCTAAAGCTTAAAGGTTCTAAAATAATTCAGAGGTAGTCTATTTATAAATCCAGACATTGTGGTTGTAATTTGTATAGTTTGGTTGAACATAGACAAAGACTGTTAAACTCCAAAGCAGGTCAGATTCTTTTATCATTTTAACATGCCTTTAACTTGGACTCAGAGGTGTGTTTTCTGTGATAAATACATCAAGCATATCTAAATCAGGAAGTAATGCTGAAGTACCAGTTTTGCCACAGAAGTAATTCTGAGAGAGGTGGGGTTGAGGGAAGCTGACTAGTAGATATAGAGTAAAAGGTCCAAGTATCAGATGGTTTAGGTAATATTTATATTTCTGTTACTGGCCCTGATGTGACCTAGGGCAAGTAAGTTCATAGCTGTGTGTTTCAGTTTCCTCATCTGTTAAAAGGAATAATATCTCACAAAGATGTTGAAGGGATTAAAGAAGATAAGGTATACACTAAAATCCAAGATACAAGATAGAATTAGAAACATAGCTTTAAAATTACATCATTATTTTCTGAGGTAGATTTTTTAATAGAAAACATTGTGAGAAATGGTATATTTTGAATTTGTACTCTATAAAAATATGTTTTTAAAAAGGTAGAAGAAAAATGAAAAATTATTAATGTTCTAATACTCAGATTTCTGAACATTAAAATGTTCCTGGAATAAACAACTCCTTAAAATGAAATGTTAATCAAAAAGGGCCAAATGGAAGTTCCAAGTACATCATTTTGACTAAATATTTTTTCAAGGAGTCTTATAAGAAGAAAAATATAAACCCTCTAATTCCAGCGAAAACTTGTTCCCAATGAAAAATCAAATGATTCCATACTGCAGTCAGCATATTGTATTTTGAGCCAAAAATACTAAAAAAATTTGAACTATATTACAGAATCTCAAAAAAAAAAGTGAATGACAACTCAATATAAACTCAGCATGGGGATTATAACAATGGTTCACATTTATTAAACACCTAAGTCTGTACCTAAGTATTGTACAAAGCATTTGACATGCATTATTTCATTTAATTTTTTTTCTCAAAAATAATATGAGGCAGGTATTATTACAATTCCAATTTTACAGATCAGAAAATTGAGGCTGAGAGAGGTTAATAATCCGTCAAAGTTGACCTCAGCTAGGAAGTCGGAATCTATACTTCTGTCTTACTGCACTGTTAGCTCTAAATTAAAACACTGTATCATACCAAAACAATGAATGCAAAATAAAAATTTCACAAATGAAAAAGTAAACAAAGAACAGATTTAGAAATAAATGAAGTTTTCCTTATGCAAATTATAATTTGTTTAATTTTATGTCCTTTTAATCATATTACTAATTATAAACCAAAAAGAAATAACTTAAAAATCAAGTCAGGACACAAAAGACTAATGCTTAACTCTGGTATCACCTTAGTTTTCAGGTTAGAGTAAAGTAAGTAGATAAATGATTATCTCAATTCTGAATCAAGTACAACAAAACAAACAGAAACCAAACCAAACAGAAACAGAAAACATATGCAGCTTAATAACGAGCCAACAGTGTGTCAAACTTTCTAGAAAAAAAATTTCAATTCTCACATTTTTTTCATATAATTAATGTTTTAGAAAATTTTCATTTTTTTTTTTTTTACAGTTTAGAATAGCTAACTAAGCTTGATAGGACAACTAAACTTTTCATGCATTAAAGTGAATTAAAATATTTATCATATCAATAATGTTCGATAAAACTAAACTAACAAAAATTTTTAGGCTTTTGAATTTCTTGACTGTTTCGTATAGTAACTAAATATTGTTTATTTCTGATCTAAACAGAACCAGTTATTTGGAGAAATAGTTGGAACTATTTTAGTAGAATATTGATAGTCATAAACCCCTTATAAGCCCAAAGGGAACCAGATATACTGAACGACATTTAAAACTTAACAACTAAATAGAATAGTAAATGAAACCCTAATATAACTCAGAAGTTTCATAAATATCTTGAGTTTGGAATAGTAAGAGGAACAAAATATTTTTATGTTGACCTAAGTTTATAAAACAAATTTTTGCTTGGAATTATGGAAAGAACATTTAATTATGCATATTTTGACTTTTGCAAACTTTTGGAAAACTAATTTAAACTTCAGAGAACAACTACTTCATGATTTAAAGAGTGAAAACCTCGGCTACTTAATATATAATTGAGACGGGAATATTTACACATTTAAATGCCTAACTGCAGGTAAACATTTGTCCTTTTGGAAGCGGCCCAGATGGAAGGGCCCCATGGCAAAATGACAATGTTAAGTCCCGGATATCTGTCTGTACTGCCAGTGCCACCCAGTCTTAAAAGTACTGCTAGATCATCATCCTCATCCTCAGTCAATATTTACTAAGCTCTTTATGACAGCAGTGGCATTAGAAAGTTTATAGAAATTAAGAGTAGCTCAAAGATCTGTGTTTCTATCTTGTCTATACATTAACATTGTTATTTATTGTTTTTTTTGCAATTAAAAAATCAGAATTTTTATGAATAAAGGTCTTCAATTGGCTATTACTTCCATTTGTTAAATATTTTAAACTAGTTTAGGTTAAATAAACTTCTAATACATTTAATAATGTATATGTGTTATGTATAGAAAGGAAAGAGAAGACATTTATAATTCAAATATGCTAAATAATCTAATTGTACTGAGTAAAGTCTCTTGAAATATGAAGGAATTCTCTCCTTTCATTATCGTTTCTGGCCATAGTTAACATTCAGAGGATTGAATTTTTTAAAAAGGCACCCTTCTCCCCACTAACCCATCATGGACCCGCATTTCTACCAAGTGGCAGAAGAATGTTAAGGTTAATACTTCTTTTAAAGTTGGTAATATTCTTCTTAATATTTTATTTTTTAGAAGTACCTGAACTTCTGAAATATAAAGTACTTTAAAAGATAGTTAAAAATATTTGGCAAACTTAAAACCTAAGTAAGGTTATCATTTATAGGTATCTAATTCATAATGTAGGTGACTCTACTTTGGATTGTCATTTCCTTATATATCTCATCTTTTTGTAAAGAACAACACTAATAAAATCCATTAAAGAAAATGAACTTCATTGTCATATACACATATTTGTCATTTATATATACACATACACATATATGTAGGCATTACAAATCTATTTTTCATAGATGCTTATTTATTTCCAGGCATCAAATTTAATTTGTGCAGGTAATTATGAATAAAAGTCTATTTTAAAAATTACACTCATTTTTATATAAAAGTAATGCATAAAAATTTCAAACACTTTATTAAGGTATGAAAAGCAAGTTAAAATTTCCTCTCCTCTTATCACACATATAATAACTCTAACTACTACAGTCAGTCCCACTTCTCAGAAAACCGGCTGTTAAATTTCTGATGTATCACAATGTTTAGGCATATATTCATACATACAAAGCTTTTATTGCCCACTAGAGGTGCGCCAAGCACTGATTCAGGTATAAGATGCAGTGGTAAACAAACAAATTCCTTGTCCCTGCAGAATTTAATTTCTAGAGGACAATCCACGATTATAGTATAGTGTCATATAGGCATGTCTATTAAGAAAAATAGAGGAGGTTAACTAAAATAGAGTGATGCAGTGAAGGAGTAGGCTATAGTGTAGTCAGGGTCATTTAAGCAAAAAGTTGAACAAAGTGAAGGAGCAGACTTGTGTTTTGGGGAGAGGGCATCACTCCAAGCAGAGAAAAAAGAGGTCAAGGCCCTGAGATGGGAACATTCTTAGAATGTTTGAGATAATAAGGGAGCTATAGAGGCTGGAGCGAACCAAGAGTAGAAACATATTAAGAAATGAGGTTAGCAAGGTAGCCAGGGCCAAGGCATATGCTATATGTACTAGTATTCTTTTATACATAAATAAGGTTACGACATACATCTGGGGTCACAAAATAAATGGCTATATGACAGAGGCCCATGATTTTAAATACGTGAAGTACGCAGGATGGGAAATGTGGTGAAATGGAGAGTGCATGCCCCTTTTAGAGTAAGGAGCTTCTACTTAGCTCCAGTTTTTTAGCTTTGACAAATTGAATTGTTAAAATGCACAGGTCTGATGGTTAATTTTATATGTCAAATCATTTAGGACATGGCACCTGTTCAAACACCAGTCTAGATGTTGCCGTAAAGGTATTTTTTAGATATAATTAATATTTACATCAGTAGACTTTGAGAAAAGCAGATTACTATATGCATGGGCCTCAGCCAATTGATTGGAGGCTTTAAGAGAAAGACTGAGACTCTTCCAAGAAAGAAGGAATTCTGCATCTTGGGACTCATGTTTACAACATTAATTCTTTCCTGGTTCTCCAGCCAGCTGGCTTGCCCTGCAGATTTTGAACTTGTTAGCCCCCACAACTGCATGCGCAAATTCCTTAAAATAAATCTCTTCCCCTGCATAAAACAGTCTATTGCTTCTGCGTCTCTGAAGAACCCTGACTAATACACATGCCATGCCATTATCCTGAGGGACCCACATTGGCAGATATTCATTTTAATTTTGACAGTTTAACTTAATATTTTTAAACTATGTGCTAACCAAACAAAATACCCATCAGTAAGACTCTAATTTATTTCTTTCACCGTAAGAAACAATACTGCAATGAACACAAGATAACGATATTATTTCCTAAATTTTTTTTAATTCTGAATTTCAAGAAAGGTAAAATTCAAACAAATGTTTCTGATAATGGTTTTCAAATGTGAACAATGTTGGCATAGAAAAAATAAACTTTGCTGGCAGATGATACACTTACTTTATTATATGGAGACCTCATTTTGCCCCATACCTCTGCGAATAACTGAGATGATGGACTAGGTCCATGTAAACTCCAATCATTTCATTCAACACTGGGCTCTTATTATATGTACTGCGCAGACTACCATTCTGCTGAAGAACCTTTTAATATGAAGAAACTTTCAATTTAGTGTTAAACTTGATCATTTATTCGTTTGGCAAATATTTACTGAAGCCCTGCTATATAGAGAGAATAGAAGCTTTGACATGAGAATTAAGAGAAATATTCATGCAACTATTACATACGTAAGCATGCTTTATATATATTATGAGAGAGTTACTATGAATAACTATGATGGTTTTAGGTAGAATGAGATCACTTCTGATAGAGAAGATCAGAAAAAGATTAATGGAGTAGCTGGTCTTTAAATTGTGTTTTGAAGGTTCATTAAGAATCTGATAGGCAAAGATGGAGTATTCCAGGAGGAATCAGTGAGGTAGTGTACTGGCACCAGTGACACACATATGAATAAAACCAGAAGGTAAAAAGATAATTGATGAAACATTAAATCAGAAAGAGAGCTGGAAGCAATATGAAGGGTTCATGAATATTTGGTTTGCTTAGAATTTATTTTATAGGTAAGGTGGTATTATTAAATACTGTTGATGGCTGAATGAGGTTCAGAACAATGTCTCAGGAATCTTAAGAGGAGTAAGGAATGGAGACAAGTAGATGAAGTATCAAGAAAGGCCTGGGCATGAAATTATACAAGTCTGGTCTAAGGTAGGAACTTTGAAAAATAAGAAGGCAAAAGTAACAGACATTGCAAGAAAAAAAAACCTAGAAAAATTTGGTCAATGGTTAAATTTGTGAAAAAGACCGTACCAGTGATTACCTATGTAGAAGGGAACTGGCACCCGTGGAACTATAATACTGGTAATCCTTAGAGCCAAGATCAAGGGAAACACTTTACTTTTTACCTAACAACATATAAAATTAAATTTTCTCAAGCTGATAAAAATAATGTTAGTAGACAGCAAACCCCAGGACCTACATTTAGCCAGCCCATTCTAACGCTAGATCTTTTGCTAACCACAATGATTAAATCACAAAACATTTTATTAAATGCTCTTAAAAGAAAAGGCTGGGTCATTTTATAGAATAATGGAGAATAGTTGAGATCTTTACATATTGAATATTAGTCTTATTCTTGTAACTTACTGTTAGAATAAGGCACAGAAAATAGTGAAATCGAATAATGCAAAAAATGTCCTTCTGGATACAAAGTCATAGAAGATATAAAATATTTGAGTAGATATAGCCTTTTTACTAATTTAACTGTTGTCTTATATCTCAATAAGTAAAACTTTTAAAGTGACTTTATCAATAATACCATGAATATATTTCTTTTGTACAGTGCTTTACAATTTTCATAAACATTCAAATATATCATTTCATTGACTTTTATAATAAGCAGGTCAGATATTATCTCTGTTTATAGGTAAAGACATTGACATTCAGAAATTAAGTAACTTATTAAATGTCACAATTATTAAATCTACTTATTAAATCTACAAACTGAGAGGCGAAAGGAAAATATCTTCAATAATTATATTTCAAAACACTGTACACATAAAATATGAAGACTTTGAGGTTTTTGTTTTTAAACATCATTTTAATTCTTTTTTTGCATTTCATAGCCACCAATAAATATACGTTGGTGACTTGAATGGTAAAGATGAAGCCAACTGTACATTAGAAAGGCCTTCATAATAGTCATAACTTAATGGTACAAGAACAGTTCTTGATTCTAAATATCACCAAAAAAAAAAATTAATCTACCTCATATGAAAGGGTGACAAATTTCACACAATGTCAGAATTAGAAAAAGCCCCTAGTGTCAAAGTTAAAGAACTGAAGCCTAGAAAGCTTGGAGCTTGCCTATGTTCTTTTGTTCTCTTTACTATGGCTTTAGCAGTATGGTACCATAACCCAGCTCCATGGATAGAGGTAAATTCCTACAGTAAATACAGATGTGACAAAATTTTTATGTCATTGGAGAGTCCAATTAGGACAGATGATTAGAACACAGAACTAATGAGGTCAGGATCCAGGAATCAATACTTCCAAATGAGGTATTTGTGTTGAGAAAAATGTTGCTTTATGGTTGGAGTTTGCATGCTATAATCACTGATGACTGTCTTATCAATGTGTATTTCTGACTGAGAGAACTTATGGTTCAATGAAAAACTATTACCACCATAAAATAAACAACCAGATCCTAGTGAAAATAATATTTCTGATTGCTAAGTATATATAAGTCAGAGACACATACTAAATAAAATTTATTAAAAAATGTAGAGAAAAATGAAGAATTTCACTCTTCTTTTGAGTATATTTTACATGCTCTCTATCTTTATGGCTTCTATACTTTGAAATGTATATTATGAACTCAGGAAGTAGGGTTCATGTTTAGTCCAGTTTTCACTATGTCAAACACAAAGCTATTCTATTTAATTATTAAAAAATACTAGTATAATCATAGGAAACTTACTATCTTAAAATATGAACCATTCTATTCAATATTTTTGGCCTAAAATGTGAAATTTACTGTGTTGTGAAAGGCATTACAACTTCCGAAAGAGAATCACACATAGTACAATAAAAATTTAAAATATAAACTGCTGTTATAAGTATATTAAATCCTAGTCTATTGGCACAAAACAACAGGATCTAATGCTTATATATACATTTGAATTTACGCTCTTTAAGCAAAAGAAAATATAAGGAAACACTATAAAATCAGCCAACATTGAAACTTAGGCATTCTCTTGATTAGAAAAGAGTTTGTTATTATGCCTCCTGAACTTAGGAATGCAGCACTACAAGTTTACAACAACAGGAAAAAAAAAAAATCATTACTGAATATGAATCCAATGCTTACAAGTTTAAGACTCTTCCCTGATGAAACTGTTTATATTTAGACTAATGAAGCTATTGCAAATGAATTCAGAATCTGCACAGCAACAAGGAGGTACTAATACTTTACTAATAGCACTTCTGCAATAAGTGAAATTTATTTTAAATCTTCATATTGTTATTCTTCTTTTGCATGCTATCCCTTCTGCTTAATGTGAAAGAGCTGTCAGTTATAATGGCAAGTTTAGTATTCTAGCCCTACCCATGCACCTCACTTGCCCTTTTCCAAGAAGGAACCAAAAGATCAACATTTCCTTTTCTTAGTACTCAGTTTTCTAAAACTCAGAAAAGAGAAATTCAGAAAAATATACTTCCATATTCCTTATGTCCATACAGGGAAATGGAAAGCTTATAATAACAGTAGTGTTTAGCATAACCCAGCAAAAGAAAATATTTTTTGGGGGGAAAAAAAGTTCTAAAGGGTAGAATTAAAGGCAAGGTAAAATGAAAGTCATCAGCATATCTTAGTCTGACACTAAAACTAAACATTTTCCTGTGCTTTGGCTGTTGGTGAGTTGAGAGCTAGATTTATTTCTGATATTTATTCTTTTGCTGTTTCATGGTACGTATGCAAACTGTACACTGACTCGCTCCTGGCTCCATCTTACTGTCCCATTCCTATATTTTTCTTGGCTTATTTTTTTCTTAATTGGTAAATAGCTTCTTTTGGCACCATATATGTGTGCGTGCATACATGCGTGCGTGCGTGCGTGCGTGTGTGTGTGTGTGTGTACATTTGTATATTTGTATCGAAGTATAAAACTGATTTGAATAACAAAGTTTATTTTTCCTTAAACTTTGCTAAACAAAATCAATTATGAGTTCTTTATACAGACACACACATACACAATTACAGAATTAGTCTTGGTTTTCTTCACATAAAAATAAAACTTTTCCCTTATCTTTTGTAACATAGGAAACTTTAAAGAAAAACCTGATAGGTATATGAATTAGTTGTTTCATGTACTGATTCATAACTACCAGCTATTCACTTGTGTAAGAAATATTATTTACTTTCATTTAAATCAATTTAAATTAAAATGTGAGCTTCCAGGAAATTTAAGTTTTGTTGTTTTTAGTAATTGCCTCTCCCTTCCTGGAGTTTTATAACCTAGGGATCTACCCTTATTCCATTTAAAAAAACATTTCTGTACATCCTCACAGAATATTCTCTGTTCCTTTTAAAAAACTGTGGTAAAACAACATAATATAAAACTTACCATTTTAACCATTTTTAAGTGTACAACTCAGTGACATGAAGTACATTCACAACATTGCAGAACCATCACCACTATCCATTTTCAGAACTTTATCACCATTCCAAGCAGAAACTCTATACCCATTAAACAATAACTCCTCAGTCTCTCCTTCCCCCAGCTCTTGGCAACTCCCAATTTTCCCCTTCACCCAGTACCCGGTAATCTCTATTCTACTTTCTGTCTATAAATTTGCCTGTTTTAAGAACCTCATAGAAGTGAAATCATATATTTGTCGTTCCTGTCTGGCTTGTTTCAATCAACATTTTTTTTTTAAATGGTCACCCATGTTATAACATGTATCAGAATTTCATTCCTTTTTGCGGATGAATAATATTCTATTATAGGTCTATAACATATTTTGTTTATTTATTTATTTGTTAATGGACACTTGGGTTGTTTCCACTTTTTGGCTAATATGAACAATCCTATCATGAACATGTACTGGTGTACAAGTATCTGTTTGAGTCCTTGCTTTCAATTATTTTGGGGTGTATACCTAAGTTTGGAATTGCTGGGTCATATGAGAATTCTATGTTTAACTTTTTGAGGAACCACCAAACTGTTTCCCACAGCATGTGCATCATTTTGCATTCCCATCAACGACGTAAAAAAGTTCACTGTACATTTATTTTGACAGAAATGTAAATCTCTCTGAAGGATACATCTTTCCTATTTTTCTTGAAAGGACAGCCCACATTTTTCTATGCATCACAGGATGTCCAGGTTTCTTCTTTTGATACATCTAGCTATACATCACTATTTCAACACATAGCTTTTATTTATCTACTGTTAGGTCATTTTCTATTATTACACTGAGTACTGCAACATATGCCAATATTTTCAGAGACAATAACCAAATGGGTATTCAATACTTAAGTTTCACAGATCTTTGACTTCATAGCTAGTGACCTTCACCTCTTAACTTTAACCACCCACTTTTAAGAAAAAACATTAAACATTGTCATTGCTCAGATCGAGTGCTTCACCTCTCAGATCTTAAGTAGCAATATTCCACTTTGTGACTACAATTTCTAATACTTCGAGCTCTTAAATTTTCTTACTCCCTCTACATTTACTCTATAATATTCTCAAGATTTATGATTTCCTGATTCCTCCTTTTTCTCTCAGTACACATGTCTTTTCTAATGTACCCTTAACCACTCTCCTTGCCACAATTTTAAACCTGTAAATTTATAATCCTGAATCATTTTGATCCTTTCCCTTTCGCCTTGCTATACAAGGACAGTTGAAAGTGTTAACTCACATAGCTGTACAAACTAGAACTCATACGAGTTTATGGCGTCCATTCCCAGATGAGACTTCAGGACTGACTTTGTTCTTCCTGTCTTTATTCAGTTCTCTCTCCAACTCCCCTTCAGCAGCTACTCTGTTATTTCTTTCAAAACCTCCTGCCTTCTCACTTCAGAAGCCCATACTGGCCCTTACTTTACAGAAAAAAAAAAAAAAGAAAGAAATATTTACATTCATAGCTATTCTCATCTCCTTCACACCTGTCTATAAGTACAAGGTGATGATGTTCCTGTTTAATGCAAACTCTTCTGCAGATTCTAAATTCTATCTCAACCTATTTCTTTAGGAATCCTGTTCCATAACAGTTCATTCTATTGGCTATCAGCTCCTTCAAATGAGTCATAAATATGCTCAAGTATCTGCCATTTCTTTTTTAAAAAAAAAAAATTCTAAATCTACCTTCCTTTATTCTCAACTGTCATTAACACTCTTCTTATTCAAGTTTCTTGAAGGACCACTCTATTGTCCAATTGTTATGCTTCTTTATACCTCTAATCAAGTCACAGAAAACTGGCTTCTATATCTAATACTCTATTAAAAATACTGTTGTGGAGGTCATTAATGACTGCCTAATTTCAAACAAAAAGGATACTCTCTGTCCTTATCGTACTTAACCATTTAGCAACATTTGACTTATTTTTTTGAAATCTCCTTCTTTGGCTTCAGTGATATCATAGTTTTTGATATACTTCTACCTACCTCACTGACTTTTGTTGTAAAAAGAAATTTATCTTAACATAGGTTGAGCACTAACAAGCTTAAAAGAACTCTATAAGGTAGGTAGTATAATTCCTATTTCAAGAAAAGGAAATGGTCACAGAAGGCAGGGCTGTCTAACTACAAATCCTCATAGCTTTGCCACACTACTAGCAACTTTTTTTTAAAGCAGCAATGAGAAGGGTACTTGTGAAAGGTATCTTTGAATCAATAATTGTTAATTCTTTATTTGGAAAAGATCATTTAACTGCGAAATTCGTGTAGATTTAAAAGTCCTTCAAAAAGAGCAGTTAAAGCTTTATAATTTTCAAAACCTTTCAAAAATCTTCTGCAACTTAGAAAAGCAAAGGAACGTCATGAATTAGCATCAAGATTTCTTTTTCAAAAAGTAATGTCCGTTCATGCAAGGTTATCATATGCCTCTTAGAATTCCTGGACACTGTCACTTTGTTGCCAGAGTAACTGCTGTCCTATCTAACAAGGATGGCAGGAGAAGATTCCATAATATTTCTCCTAACTAGGGGATAAAGCTACTATGTACCACACTGCAACATCTAAAGTCTGGGCACAAATCACACACTATTTGGAAGTTTTAATTAATGGTTTAATATATGCCTCTATTAGTCTACCAAGAAGAGACCCTAATTTAATGCAGCTAACTGAAATGTGCATGCAGAGAAGTGGCCCTCAAACTTGGCTGCACATGGGAATTTTTAGGGAACTTTAAAACACACTGCTAGCCAAGTGCTACCCCAAGAGACTTTGATGTCATTGGTCTGGTACGGGATGAGGATCAGAGTTTTAGAGGGTCTTCAGGTGATTTTAATGCACAGCTATAGTTGAGAAACCACTGCTGTACAATATAGAGTTAAAAAAAAAAAAGGTGGGTGGATAGGATGTCTTCATGTACGATTAGGGTTCTGCTTACCTACATGGCCACATATAGACACTGATTCTAACTGCAAACAAATGAGTCCCCACAGACAATCATCAACCAAACATACTTGGTATCATAACTGCATTAGTTTCCTAGGGTTGCTGTAACAAAGTACCACAAACGTGAGGCAAGGGGGGAGGCTTAAAATAACAGAAATTACAGTTCTGAAAGCTAAAAATTCCAAATCAAGATGTCTGCTGGGCTATGCTTTTTTTTTTTGATGCCTGTACGGGAGAATTCTCCCATGCCTCTTCCAGCTTTTGGTGTTCGCTGTCAATCCTTGGCATTTCTTGGCTTGTAGATGGATCACTCCAGGGACAAGGTTGTCTTCTCCCTGTGTCATTACAGTCTTCCCTCTATGCATATGTCTCTGTGTCCAAATTTCCACTTTATAAGAACATCAGTCATATTGGGTTAGAGTGCCAGGCTAATGACTTTGTTTGATTTCCTCTGTAAAGGCTGTATTTACAAATAAAGACAAGGTCTTAGGTACTAGGGGTTAGGACTTCAACATATCTTTCTTGAGGGACACAACTCAACCCAGAAAAATAACCAACTATTGTATATGTCAGTAAAAGTGCTCCAAAGCAGGGGTTCTTAATTTGGGGATGGGAAAAAATGCCACCTCTATTTTTCACTAACTCTCATGTAAATACAGCATTTCCTACAATTATGAACATAGGCAACAAACTACAATAGTTTTAGTGATTCTTGAGAGTTTGCACCCATAGAAACCACTGCTATTTTCATGTCACATTTCTGTGTTTACAGTTATCCCCCAAATACCATTGACGGCCATTATTACTTTGAAATCACAGCTGTTAATAGACTTACTGTTAGACCTAGTTATTTAATAATGTATTAATAATGACACATGTATATACCACTATATTATGAGAAAACACTTTGATCATTCTATTTCAGTAAAACTGATTTGACTTATTGCATTTTATGCACTTAACATTATTCTGAAAAGAAGGCCAAATTTTAAAAAATCTTTCAATAACCTATAGCTCCAGTAAGTTATCAAAGAATATATAAGGTATTGTACATAATTCTCAAACCATTCTTTAAAGAACCATGACCTGCTGTGAGAATATGTATTTCATATATAGTCCAATACACAATCTTACCTTTCTCACATACGACGAAACTGAAACAGAAGTATTGCCAAACAGTATTTACCCTTACACTACAGGAGATGCACTCTGACATTTTCTATTCTATTTCTTTTCATTAAAAATGCCAGTGTGACCTACTGAATTAATTTCACAACTACTCTTGTAGCATAAATTAGATAAACCTTAAAAATTCTTTAGTGGCATTCCTTTAGAAACTTCTCATATTATAATAAGTGAAAGGCTGTTATTACTGATATTCGTGTACTATTTTAAAAATACATGTCATCACGTTAGAGGTGGCATTTATATGAGAAAATAGTTCAAGAGTTAACTAGGCTCCATTTAGACAACTGGTTATGAGTTAAGTAAATTTTAAAAATCTCGTGGGAGTCTAAACTTAAACTTTACCAAATGCAGTAAGGAGAAGAGGTAATATAATAAGCATTTATGTCTGAATCATTTTAAAATTACAAAAATGTTTTAAGTGCATAATGCTTAATTTCATTGAGGTATTTCCTCACTCACCACTGTAAAATTGGGTAGAAGCATTTTCCAAATCAACATTTATTTATGGTCAGGCTAAAAAGAATTTTACCTGTAGTAAACTCGAAGTGTCTGAATTTCTTCTTCCAGTTTTTTGTACTGTTGAACAGCTGTTTCTCTGGCTTGTTGCATAGCTAACAACTTTGCCTGCAAGTAATCAATATTTTAAGAAATTTAATATTAGCTTGATATGTTAAAGTATAGTACTATAGTATGAGTAAGAGTCTTAAATTTCTGGTAGTTTTAAATCTATCAGTATTTTAGTGTTTCATAATTTCCCACAAAATAAACCAATTACATTAATAACAGAAATACTAAAGACATGAACATATTAAACTTACCAACTCTGCTCATTACTAAACCTCAACCTTATTCATCTGTATCATCAGATATATGCCCTTCTGCAATGTTTAACTTTATACACAGAATTCAGAACGTGGAACACGGGTTCAGAGCAATATCTAGAGTAGAGATAAGCACCCTGGGTGTTTCAGATACAAATTTAATGTGGCTCCACTGCCTGACCACACTAGATTTTCTTTTAACTTTATTAATAGTAAAACTCAGAAAATTCTAAATATGTCGTTAAGCCATCTTTGATATTTAATGTGAAAAAAATAACAAGACTGATTCTTACAGATATGATTTAACCTTTTCAATTCCTTTTCTGTAGGAAAAATCTCTAAAGAGAAAATGGCAGCAATCGTGGATGTTAAAGATAATTTATTCAAGAAATGCTATTGCTCCTCTCTGCCTATAATATTCATAAAGAGTCTGCAATCAGGTTTTCGATAGGGTTCCAACTAGTAATTTTAAAAGAACTGCCACCTTAACTATTATTCACACTGGATTTCAGGCATGGCCAAAATGTTTTCCACATAGCTTTTAAAATATGGTACTGGTAAATCAGGGTTCAGTTTTGTTTATTCAAAGTTAAATTTGCATGAAAAAGTAGTCTTTCACTTTAAAATGGTGTTTGATAGGTAACAGCAAAATGTTATCACACACCTCGAACTATACTAACAGCAATGGAGGCAATAATTTATTAATTTTGCTGAACTCATGATTTTACTGAAATTATTTTCTTGAATAAGAATGAAGCTGTAAGACAACTTGTTAAATACTGACCATAGGAAAATTAGTGCAATGTAAGTGATTAGACAATTTCACTTTTTTCATAATGAAGAATATAAAATTTGCAGCAGTTTGGATTTTGATGTATAGGTAGGCATTAAACTAATTAACTTGTTCTCTAACTGGACTAGCAAATTCTAACAAAGAGTTACTTTAAAATTAAATTTATGATGTTTGCTTGTTTAACATGCCAAATTCTAGAAGTCTAGATAAAAAAAGTCTCAAAAATTATTAAAAAGCATTTAAAATAAAAATAGGTGGCTGGTTATTAACAACTTTGCCAATTTGCAGTATACTATAAAATGTGACTGAAATGGTAACTTTGAAGACACAGATGCGCACTGTGACTAGTGGCAAGTTAAAAAGAATTACACAAAAAAGTGTATTTCACGTTCAACTTATAAACTGTCAGGCATCCTGCAGCATGTATTTAAGGAAATCAGATATTGGACAGGTAATAGAGAATTTGCTAAATAAATATGTTACCTTAATTGATTATTTTGAAGCTTTTTTTTTTTTACCTAGTACTTCTGAGGGGCGGAGGGTGGGGTGCGGGGGGAACAAACCAAAAAATAAACCCAACAATGTTCTAACAGGAAAATGCCATAATGAAAATCCGGCCTACAAAATTTCTGCAATGAAAATGACATCATAAAAACTTTAAATTCCTGTGCTTTGGGTAATAGTGAACATTTCACTTCTCTTCCCACATTTAGTTGGGTATGAAGATCTGGTGTTGCTTTATAGCAATTCGCTTAATTTCTTCATTCCAATTATCTATCTAATCTTCTATCTAGGCCCTGGTGACTATGTTCAAAGGTATTATAAACTTTCTGGCTTTACAACCTCCTTCTTCTACTTTATCAGATATGTTCTTATCTGGCAAGCACATCTCTTTGGGGGAAATATCCTACCTTATAGCACAGTGATCCTGTTCAGTCCTGGGGGCTAGGATGAACTCAGGTATACAAAAGTTCAAACAGAGTACTCTATCGTACTAGCCTCAGAAGAAAACTGAATCCCGATGACATCATTTGTACCCCTGGATCCTCAGATGCCAGAAAGATAAAGATCTATTTCTTGGACTTCCTGGGTACATTAATCCATTTTTATTCCTTTTGGTTTAGGCTTGTTTGAGTTGGATATATATTATATGTAATGTAAGAAAACATAACTAATTTAAATATGCTATTTACTTCTATTGCATGTCCTTCATTATTAAAAGCATGTAAATTCATCATGTTACAAGTCAAAAATGTCATATCACAAACATTAAGGAAATTAGCAAACAAAATATTTTTCCTGTTTTTCTGCCATGATAGTTCCCATATTTTTGGCAATTACTTTTATAAAAACTACATGGAATCATTTGTCTACACTCACATAAAAAAATACATGCATTTAAAAAATGACAAAATTCAGAGTGTAAGAAATATACAATTTAAAGTAAATCTTTCTGCCAACTCCAACTCTCAGTGCTACAACTTTCCTCTCCTGAGATTATCGGTTAACTGTTTGCTGTATATCCTTCCAGATATAGTCTACACATATGTATATTTGCAACTAAATACATGTATTTACAATATTGATGGCACTCTTTATACAGTTATAAACCTTCTTTTATACTGAAAAATATTTTGTGCTCTATTGCTTCCTTAAAAGAAAAGATACATAGCCCAACCCATGTATCACAGAGTAGTCACATTCCCTCCCTTCCATCCCTAACGTGAAACACTTCCATGATTTGGGGTTCATCGATTTCAAGATTATTTTACACTTTCACTATATAGTTATGCACTTATAGATAATAATTCATATTTTATAGGTTGTTAACACTATATAAATAATATTTTACATATTTCACAGATAATTGCTTTTTTGGTCAGTATTATACTTCTGACTTATTCTTATTGACACATGTATCCATTCTGATAACACCTATGTTCATACAAAATGTTCCCCTGTGCACCACTATAGTCAATGCCCTTATGTTACGCACAGCCCTTGTCAACTGCTTATGTGATTTTTATCCTTATAGTTTTACCTTTTCTAGAATGCCATGTTAACAGAATCATGTAGTAGGCAGCCTTTTGAATTTGGCTTCTTTCACATAAGTTAATGCTTTTGAGATGCATTCAACTTATTACATGTATCAGTTCATTCCTTTATATCACTGAGTAGTATTCCACTGTATGGCTATACTACATTCTGCATATCCATCCACCAGCTGATGGACATTTGAGTTGTTTCCAGTTTTTGGCAATTATTAATAAAGCTGATTAAACATCTGCATATAGGTCATTTTGTGGAGTTATATCTTAAATTCTCTTAAGTAAATGCCAAAGAGTGCAATTACTGGGTCCTATGGAAAGTGTGTGTGTTTATATACTTTATAATATGTAAATATATATGTATATATAAATTCATTTTATATATAAATTTGTTTTATATATAAATAAACATATATTTATACACATATACTTTATAGTTATATATATTATAAACAAACTGCCAAACTTGCTGTCTAAATTTATATAACTTTAAAGCATCTATGCTTAACTACTAGCAGTGCCACTTGTTGAATGCCTACTACAGGTTGGGCATTGTACCAAGTGCTTGAAATACATTACTACAGTCTATCCTCACAACCAAACTGAGATAATTCCTATTATCCCTATTTTAGAGGTGATAAAATGAGGTTCATGGACATTCAGCAACTTGTAAATATAACAGAACTAGTGACTAATAGAACTCAAATACAAATTCAGTCCTGTTTGGTCCAAAATACATATTTACCCCTTATACCACACTATATAACATTCTGGGATATTAATACACACACACACACACACACACACACACGTATACACACACATACAAAAACATATATATGGGTATATATGTTAAAATCTATATTCTCAAGAAAATGACAAAAATATTCAGTAATTTAAAAAACAATACAAATGTGTGGGTTCATGAATGTCACAGTCACACTTTCAAGGGAAAGGACAGAGTTGTACTAGACACTCTTGAGCATGCCACCTTTTATCTATTTACTTATTATTTATATTGATATAATTGACATACAATATTGTATTAGTGTTTGGTACACCATATTGATTCAACATTTATATACATTATGAAATGACTACCACAATAAGTCTAGTTACCATCTGTCACCAAAGTTAGTAAAATATGCTATCTATATTCTATGTGCTGTACATTACATCTCTATGACTTATTTATCTTATAACTAGAAGTTTGTAACTCTTGATCCCCTTCAACAATTTTGCCTATCCTCTGATCACACCCCTTCTGGCAACCATCAGTCTGTTCTCTCTCTATAAGTCTGGTTTTGCCTGTTCGTTTTTTTTTTTTTTTGAGATTCCATATGTAATTGAAATCATATAGTATTTAACTTTCTCTTTCTTATTTCACTCAGCATAATGCACTCAAGGGCATCCATGATGTTGCAAATGGCAAGATTTCATTCCTTTCTATGGTTTAATATGTACACATGTATATACTGTGTATATATAATTCTTTATCCATTAATCTATAGATGAATATTGCAAATAATTCTGCAATGAACATAGAGGTACATATATCTTTTCAAATTAGTGTTTGCATTTTCTTTGGATTTATACCTAGAAATGAAATTCATGGATCTGGTAGTTATTGTTTGTGTGTATCAATTATAGGTTTTTGATTTGTGGTTACCATGAGGTTCATATATAACTGATAAAATATATACACATATATGTCTATTTTAAGTTGACAGTCACTTAAGTTCAACCTCATTCTAAAAGAACTACATTTTTATCTCACCCCTCATGTTTTATGTTTTGATGTCAAATTTTACACCTTTATATTTTGTGTATCTTTTAACTAATTACTGTAGTTATAGTTACTACGATTTTGCTACTTTTGTATTTTAACCTTCATACTAGATTTGTATATGGTTGGTACACTACCTTTTCTATATAATTGCCTTTTGTTCATAGAATTCTTTCATATATTTCCTTATTTCTAGTTACTTTTTTTTTTCTCCCCCTTAATGAAGGCCCTTTAACATTTCTTGTATGGGCAGTTTAGTGGTGATGAACTCCTTTAGCTTTTGCTTACCTGGAAAACTCTCTCTCTTTCAACTCTGAATGATAACCTAGCTGGATAGAGTATTCTTAGCTGAAGGTTTTTCTCCTTTCAACACTCTGAATATATCATACCACTCCCTTCTGGCTTGCAAAGTTTCTGCTGAAAAAATTAAATAACAGTCTTATGAGCTTTCACTTGTACATAACTAGTTGTTTTCTCTTCCTGCTTTTAAGATACTCTATATTTCACTTTTGATATTTAAATTACAATGTGTTTTGGTGTGGAACTCTTTGGGCTCTTTTTTGTTTGAAACTCTCTGTGCTTCCAGGACCTGGATATGTTTCCTTTTCCAGGTTAGGTAAATTTTGTCATTATTTCTTCAAGTAAGTTTCTGTCCTTTTTCTCTCTCTTCCCTCTGGAATCCCTATAATGCAAATATCTACATGCTTTTTATGTGTATGGTCTTTTTGTCCTTTGTTGTGGAACAGGTGTGCAACTAGTTCTCAAGTTCTTTTCAGAAGGAACAGTTCCATATGTAGTTGTATGTCTGTGGGAGGAGGTGGGATCAGGATCTTTCTTATGCCACGATCTTGAACCGCCGCCCCATGCCACCTTTTTATATATATCACTCAAGCCTTTCCATATATAATTGAACTTTTTGTTCTTCATTCTAACTCCTCCAAAACTTCACCTCAGTCCTCCACCTTCTACCCAAATCCTGCCCAAGGTAAAAATGCGAGACGTGTTGCTGTGCTTCTGTTAATCATTCACAACATTTACATTCTGCTTTGATCCATACAATGTTATTGGCATAAAGGAATCTTGCAACTGGGAGTTGTGTGTATTTAGTCTTAGTAATGGGAACAAATGGGACCCATGACCATACTGAACCTCAGCTGAATCTTCTACATCTCCAAGTCATATTCAAACTGTGTTGCTGGTTCACCTCTCCTTAATAGTAGTAAGAATATAAACTTCCTGCTGCTTATGCCACCCAAATTTGCCTATATCACTTAACTAAAGACGTGTTCTCCAAAATCCAACAATTTTACTATTGTAACAAAAAATATTCCTAAGCATATATAATAATAAAACTTTTAATGCTCTCTAACCAAACCTTATAAACTTATTACCAAATTCCATTGAATCTAAGATGCTATTGATTTTAAAACACACGATAATTTTATGCGGAAAAATCATGCCAATTATACTTCTATCGTCTACTATAACAAGCATACAGCAATGTTAAAATGTGACATGATATTAACCTAATATATTTCCCTCTTCCAAAACAATAAAATTCCCTTCTGAGCAATACCAAAATATTTCTACCAGTCGATAGCATGTGTTTTAAAATTTTTCTCATCTCCTCACCCCACTCACACAAAAGCCCCACCTTGTCCTTTTCTTTTTGCTTTAGTATTCTCTACTAAATAAAGAGAACAACATTCCTGACTCTTTCCTTTGTTTTTTATATAGGGAAAAATTTAAGTTCCAATTGTAATCTCTAATGGAGTATCCTCCAATCTTACGTGTCCTCCAGCTACCTTTCATACGTGCTTCCCAACATGGAAAAGGTGTTGCTTTAAACACCAAGAAGGAGCAGCTGAACTAATTCCAGATGAAATAATGGAATCAAAGCATCATTCAATAACAGTTATTGGTAATAATAAAAGTTTAGTATAATCAGTATATGTTTTACATCTTCTGTATCCTTTTAGCATACCTTAAAATTTTTTCTTATAACACTATCTTTTTTTCTTTCTAGTTTCATTGAGATATAATTGACATATAACATTGTGTTAGCTTTAGTTGTATAACATAATGATACGATATATGTATATATTGCAAAATGATTACCACAATAAGTTTAGTTAACATCCATTACCTCACACAAATACAATTTTTTTTTTTATTGTGACGTTAAGATTTGCTCTCCTGGAAAATTTCAAATATATGATAAAATACTGTTAACTTTAGTTACCATGCTATATATCTCATCTCTAGAACTTACTTACCATAAGTGATTGAAAAAAAGTTGGTTAATTAATATTAGGCTAGTCATATAATTAAATGTCTCATCATTCTTAAACTATATCTATCGAGAGCAGTGCCATCTAAATAGGACAACCATTTGTACTGCCACTGTATTAGAAATGGACTACATTGTTTCCTTAGAATGCTATCTAGTAATTTAGAATGAGAGACAAAGAAAAGACTATACTATTCACATCACTGAACACTATTTGCTATGAATATTGTGGAGAAATTACTTTTATCTTACTTTAAAATCTTGCTATGTTTGGTTTGAATGTGTTTTTAATAGGAATAGTCTGAAATAGTTAAACCTTCCTTTGGTAACTCCAAGACCATTAATGGAAATCTGTTTTTATCAGAGAACAGAGGCATTTGATCTTCTGTGTGATATCTGCTAAATAAAGAAACATACAGTACAAATTAAATCACAGAACCAAATAATTTTAGACCTGAAAGAGACCTTAAAGGTAAGAGCCCCTTCCTTTTACAGGTGAGAAAATTGCTGCTAGTACAACATGTTTAGGCAAACATTTGGAAACTGTCCAAGGTTTGAAGGAAAGTTGGAAGTAGAATACAAGTATCCAGAAGACATTGTTTATTCTACTATACAAGAACACATTTCAATATGGTATAATTTAATAGATATGTTAGTTGTTTTAACAGAGTTGTTTTACAGAGTACCCATATGTAGACTGTGTTACATTATTAAACACTTTTCTAACACATCTAATTAGATATTTTCAAATAGGTTTAATTAGACAATTGCTTAAACAGTATGACTATTTGCATTCCTAGTATGACTTTTTAACCTCGGAAGCAGGTTAAGAACCAAGTAAAGAAGTATAACTATTTTACAAAAGGTATCTTAAAAAATTAAAAAATTAAAAGTGTCAGAAGAAAAATGACCATATTTCAATTATATCTCACCTTCACAGAAATACGTGAGTTGCTCACCACAATATATTACCAAAGTGTATTATATTGCTCTTTAAAGGCAATTTCTTAGAGGTTACATTTTGTCCTCATCCCATGCCTCTCAGACCAGGGATGAACAGACTCTTGAGTCAAAAGCAGTCACATATGCACTGTCTAGTGATCTAGAGCTTGATATGAGAGAGAGAAGAAAACAGTTTCTAATAAAAGTAGAAATCAAAACATTCATAGGCAGAAAATTATTCCTGGGCAGTGAGGAGAATCCAAGAAACAGAGAAAAGGAGAGCAGTAGACATAAGTATGCCAGAAAGAGTGTAGCAGTGCGATTAAAAGCAAACTTGGTCTGGCTACCAGAAATTAGCTATTAACTCTGTAGAACTTAGGGCCTTTAAACCTCAAATCTCTCATTGGTAAGACGAGGGTAATATCCATCTCATACAATTATTATGCAATGATAAAATGAGATAACTTGTGATAGAGCTATATCAAAGTGAACAAATATATAAGCTGTATAATGGACACAACTGAATGTTTAATGTGAAGTTATTGTGGAAACAACTGTTTTCAGTAAAGAAAAGCACTGTACCAAGTAACAGGTGAATAAGGTAGAAGGGATTGGACTTAAAGTACAACAAGTTCAAGCCACACAGTAGTCTAGAGCAGGGTCCTGAAGGTACAGATATTAAATATTTCCTATACTGTCTCTGTTGCAACTATCAACTATTATTAGTGTGAAAATAGCCACAGACAATATGTAAATGAATAGGCATGGCTATGCTCCAATAAAACTTTATTTACAAAAACAGGCAGCTGGTTCAGAGGCCATAGTTTGCAGACTATGAATCTAGAATGTCAGAGACTACAGGTCTGCATAGAGCCCAGAATATTTGTTGGTCTTTATAAGTTTTGCTTAGTTGTTGTCAGGTGCCTAAAAAAGTGAAAAATGGAAATGCTAACCACATTTTCGATACACCTGTTTGTATAAAATAAACATGTTTCCAGAGGCAATTAAAAATATGTAAAATTCACACTGTTCTACAACAGTTTCTTCAGGGTACATAACGACAGGAAGGAAAAAGGCTTAATTATGCTTATATGGTATCCAAGTGCCTGCATGGTAGCAGTGCACTGTGAAAGGAAACCATCTTGCCAGGGAAGCATGATCTCACTTATTACATACAAAGCAAAACTAACAAAATAAAAACAAAACACTGTAGCTTTAAATTGTTAATTTAGTTTTAATCTGATGTTAATATAGTTTCAACATCACTTTTTTATTAGTATTTGACATAGCTTTTATATATCCTTTTAATGCCATCTTTTTTTACATGTCTAGATTTAGATATAATTATGATAAATAGTGTGTTATTTTTTCCAGTCTAAAAATCTCTGTCTATTAACTGGGACATTTGACCCTCTTATATTTAATGTAATTACCAATAAATTTTGGCTTAAATATCTAACCTTATTATATGTTTTCTGTTTGTTCCAACAGTTCTACTACTTTTTTCTTTTTAAATCACCTGTTATTGCTATCTTTTGGATTGATTCTATTATTGTCGTCCCATTTCTCCCTCTTTAATTCTGAATGTTATACATTCCTTTATATTCTTTTAATGGTTATCCCAGAAATTTCAAGATATAAGACTGAATTATCAAAAATCTAACATTAATTAATATTCCTAGACAATGAGAAGACCTTAAAACTTTATTTAATCCTATTTACTTGGTACTTTATTTCAAATGTATTCTTGTTCATTTTGGTTTAAGCCTCAAAGATCATTATTAATATTATTATGTTGAGACAATATATATGTATATTTGTCACTTTTGTTTTTTGCATCATTACTTCTATCTGAAAGGTTCCTTATAGAATCATTTTCCTTTTGTTTAAATAACAACTCTTAAAAGTTTCTTTACTACAAAGCTGAAAATGACTAACTCAATTTTTAGTTGTCTGAAAACATGTTTATTTCATATGCATTCTTAGAGGACATCATGCTAGGTATTTAATTCTAAATTGCCAGTTATTTCCTTTCAGCGCATTGAAAGCATTAGAATAGTGTTCTGAATTCCATAGCTCTATTGAGAAGACATCTCTAAGCCTAGCTGTTGCTCATTCAGAAGCAATCCTTTTCCTTTGGCTGGCTACTTATTATCTCTTTGATGTTAGAATTCTTCTGTTTCATTATGATTATTATGATCTGATTAGGTGCGTATTTCTTTTTTATCTTGGCAATGGATCTCTTTCATCAGTTTTAGAAAAACCTCAGTCATTTTCTGTTCTAATAATGTTTTTTTCTGGGTTGTCTATATTCTCTCCTTTTAGAAGCCCAATTAAATGTCTGTTACACTATCTTACTCTAAAATCTCCTTTGTTTCATCTATCGGTATTATATTTTGGGTAAATTTTTAGATATATTCCAATTCATATATCTTCTAGCTCATTCTTTCTTTCTTTAGTTGAGTATAATCTGATGATTAATTTCTCCTAGAGTGTTTTATTACAAACATTTTTGTCTTTTTAAAAATTTTTCTTTAACTCAGTGATTCTTTTTCAGATTTGCCTGGTGTATCCTAGAAAACATTTGTGGTTTACTTATGATTGTGATTCATATTCTATTTATTTACATATTCACTGAAACATTTCATAATATCTGTTCTATATTCTTTGGATAACTTTATTGTTTGGTGTGTGTGTTCTTCTATTGTTATGTCTGTTGACTTTCATACATATTCACGATGGTTTTCTTCCTTATGTGCTTAATTGCTCTGTGGTTGTAAATTCATATTTTTCTGATAATCATCTATGGGAATCCTGTTGGACTAAATTGGAGATGCCTTCCATGAAAGAAGGTTTGTGTCTGTCTCATCAGGGAACCAGGGGAAACAGTTCCTAGATAAAGTTCAAGAAGCCTCGATTAATAATGATGGCATTTCTGGCTCTGCTACCTAGCCTTGCTACTGGTTCAAGGATTGGGATCCTAATTGAAGATCAAAGTACTTCTACAGACATTCTCCCTTGGTGCAGCTTTGGACCATCTGTGTTTGCTTACTATTGGATAAGGGGTTATCTCTAATAGTAAATTCTTTGGAAATTTCCTCTACTTTTTTCTGAGTCTAGCAATGCACGAAATTTACATTTTGTCCAGGACCTGGCAGGTTATCAGCAGAAGGGTTCCTACAATTATTTCCTTGCCACACTGTAGGAAGAAGAAGTCTATGCTAAAATTTAACATGTTATCCCCTCAAAAATAGATCAAAGTGATTTTATAATATAATGTTTAAAATTTTTACATTTAGTACATTAATTTGGCTTATCTTAATAATTTCCTTAAATTGCTTTTAAAGAGAAAGTTTCAGATTGTTTTCTGCATGCCCTTCTCTGATACAATTCACTGTGGAGCTATCTAATCTAAAATCCAAATATATGAAAAGCAAGTATATCTTGGATACAGTCACCCTAAAAATATTTTTCTCCTTTAACACTATTTTATGGAAGTACTGGAGATATAAAGATTGGCCACATAAGAATTTTGATTAGATTGTTAAGAGCATCATGGGATAAATTTCCAGCTCTGCATTAACTTGTGTGACATTAGTGTTTTGTTTTGTTTTTTTTGCTGCCTGCCTTAAAAGAACAATCTCTCTTGTTCTACGCTAAACACAATATAAATTAAGAATTAATATTATTTAAAATAGTTTAATGGTCAGGATCAAAACACCAGCTAGCACAGTTAAGTGATAAACTGTGTCCTAAGCTTGTCATGTCTGATCTCCAATAACTGCCACATATTCTAATTTAACATATAGTTAGAAGTTTTCATAGTCTCACTTTTTTTAAAAGGAGAAAATGTGTGTATAGACATATATATGTTAATTGTATAATTGATAAAATGTTGAAAAGTAAAAATTGAAACATTTCCCATAACTGTCTTTAAAAATGTGAACCGTTAGGGGAAAAAAAAAATCCACGGGCAGGAGAATCGCTTGTGAGGAAATGACCTACTTAGATCCTCTCAGTTTTTAAAGTTATAAATAAAAGTTAGTGTGAGAACCAGAATCAGAGTCTGAACCCAGAACTCTTGACTACAAGTTCAGTAAATAATCCTGAGTCTGTGCATTAGCTACTTTGCCAACTTCTTCTCCAAAGTTAAACATGCCATTATATCCTACTGTGATGACTTCAGGGGTGATACTGTTTATTCCCATTTTAGCTCTTTTTCCATTCACTGTCATTTACTTTAAATCTTTGTATTTTTTATTTTTGTGATATCATAAAATATTTGTATGATATCACTTACTTTTTAAGTCATATGTGATTTAACATATCTGTTTTGAGCCATTTCTTTGACCATTAATTCAGACTTTGGAGGCTTATCTTTTCCATTGAATAAACCCTATTCTCAGAAGATATTACCATGACATTAAGTTTGTTTCTAGTTAGATCCAGTTAGATGTCTGGCCTCCAAGACTTCTCCACTATACCTCTGAAAGTCATTCATACTGATACGTATAAAACCACTGACCACTTCACTGGCTTCACTAATAACCTATCTGTTATTTAATGCAATTTGCCTTTTTTAACATGTAGAAAACGGTTAATCATGTAGTATTTATAGTCCTCAGAGAATACCTATAAAATTATAGAATTTCTGTCCACCATACCACTTGTTCGTGAGGTGATTTCCCCAGGAAAAAAAAAAAATTATATGCAAGAAAACACTTAAAGCATCAGCTGGAATGTGAGTTCCCCAAAAGAGTCCATTCTCCTTTCTCATGGCATGATACATTCCTTTCACTAAGCTTGCTTTCTCTGGTACTACCTAAGAACATGAGCACACAGAGAAAATTAAATTCTTATTCAAAGTGAAGAAGCAAACATTTCCCAAAATGACAATATTCCCTTCCTTTACACTTGCATCGTAAGCATTTCTCTGCATGCCAGTGCCCTTCTATTTAGTTGAATTTTAGTCAGCAGTATTTTGTTTATTTGTTCAGGATCGTGTATGTTTTTTCACTACATCTATAATACACTTCATCACCTGAACACCTGCTGAACTAAACCTGTCTTGCCAGCAAAAAATTTTGAAATTATGCAATCTGCAATTCAGTCCATGGAAAGCACTTGGGTAGAATTTCTTCTATACCTTTCAACATACCAAACAACAATTAAATAACTGCCTGCATAGAAATATTGCCAACTGAAAAGTTAGTGAAGCGAGTTTAAAGTGAACTTGACTAACATTTTAACTAAGGACTTTTCAGATACTCATGTTAAATGAGTATCATAAGTGTTTTCTATAAAATTAACCTGAACATTAATGTAAAATTTTATAAATATATTAAAAGGAAAAATCAGTATTATGTGATTTCTAAATGAAAATAAATTTTTCATTCTTCAAAAAGTTTTTATAGATACAGACTATAAGGATAATGTAAAAGACTAGGGAAAGGACTATTGAAAAATCAGCCATAACTAGAAAAATATATTCTTAAAGAATCTAATGAAGTATCTTATAAGTTATATTTCAATGGAAAGTTTTAAAACAGAAGACAAATAAGATTTTTAAACATGTAAACATTAACTAGCAAAAATTTGTAATTATAAAAAACATAAATGTATATCTTTATAACCAAGCTATATGAAAGATATTTTACTGAAATAGTTCATAATTAAATAAGAGTACTACAAGAATCCAAATAAAAGAAATGTTAATTTATAAGTTTTTCTTCTGTGGAATCGTTTTACTCAGGTTTCTAAGACTAAGCCAGTAAATTTCCTACTCATTTATTACAAAAATCAACAAGAAATAATTGAAGTTATCTGAATTAAAGGCAAATTTTTAAAAAGACCAAACCACATTTTAAAGAAAAGCAGGTCAAGCAGGATTTCATAAATAAACTAAAAATTTTTTAAAAATACTTTAAGTTGACATATAGGCATTTAAAAAGTTTTAAGAGATGACGGTTTAGTTTTCAACCAAAGGAAGAGGGCTTTCTAAACTAGACTTAATTTCTGTTAATAAACATATATAGTAATTTAAACAAAAATTCTGTATATAAATGTGGAAATTACTTGAGAGTTGTGTCTAAGCATGTGAAAAGCATCAGAAAAGAGAATTCCCTGTTTCCTTTTGGATGCTGAAGACAACAGCAACACAGCCTAGGGCACACTGCTGCGGATTTTAACTGTTGTATGGAACTACTCAAAATGCTTTTGATCCATTTTATCTTGCAAGTTAGCAAAGAAATGTTGCAATAAGAAACACCAACAAAGATCTGAAAAAGTTAAGCTCTGGATTACCATATTGTATTCTCCTGCCATTCAATGCTCCATACAAAGGCAGTGGTGTTCAAAGTAAGGAAAAAAAAGTGGAGGGAGAAAGAAAAAAGAGAAACTGGTCTCAGAAAGCGCAAAGCACAAAGTAAATAATATTCTTCTACATCCCTTCTTTTTCACGGATTGGATGTTAAAAGAGTTGCAGCAATTAGGCTTTTGTTAATTACCAGCTGTTGAAACAGATGTGTTGACTATCCTTATTAGTCAACAGCTGGGTGAGAAGAACAATTGATGCTCCCTAAAACCAACAGCCAGCTGCTCTGCAGTAATTATCTCCAATTAATAATACAGGTGATAAAGGCAAAAAGCTCCTATCCCTCTGTTTCAATAACTTTGGCAGTTTCAATAACCACGGCTTTATCATTACACAGTAGTAGAGAATACATTTATTACAACAAGGAAGGTTGTATATCAGAGTCGCATTAACTCCATGGTAGTTTCCATTATGCAATTTCTGGAGAGGGAATCAGACAAGGGCTAAAAGTAGAAGCAGACATTCTGTAGGCTTTTATTTATCATATTTCAAATGTCACTGCCAACTTACTTCTCTAGGACTAACAATAATAGCTTAGCACTTAAGTTCTTTGAAAAAGAGAAGCATAACTAAAATCTGTTCTTTTTGATTTCCAGGTGTTTTCACTGATCATGTTTTATATTCAGTTCACTGAAGCAATATATTTCCTCTTGGTATGCCTAAACGTCCATGTCTTGTTCCCTAGCTTAGGTGACCGGGAGAAGCAATTTTACCAAACCCAAAAAGAATTTATTTCATAGCAGTAAACATTATTTTATGAATACAAAGCAATCGGTAGAACAAATAAGCAAGCAGAAAAGGAAAAAATAAAACCATATTTTATTTTATAGACAGCGATCTTATGATATGTAGTATTCAAGTTTCTAATTATGATGTTTAAAAATGAAATATCACAGTGAAACCTACTGATAAAACAGCAATCATTACATGTTTTAAAATTACTTTGACTATTTCCTATTGTTAATTTTTCATAGCGATCTTTCACTTAAAAGAAATGTAAAACAAAGATTTAAACAAGTCAGGCATCCATCTCTCTGCTACAAAAGAGGTGTCCACAAGAATTTACAACCATATCTATTCACTAATTAGAGAACACTTAAAGACACTGCCTTTTTGAAAACAAGGATTAGAGCTGGATGAATACCCCCTTTTCACAAACCTTCCTCATGTCTCTGTTGGGTCATCATAAGCAGCTTGTTCTTCCAGCATTAAACTGAAAAGCCTACCGATTATCAGTTCTGAACGCCTCAGTTAGGCATCAGAACAATTAATACGAATAGAAACTTTAACATGTAGATAAATCATTTCACTAAAAATGACTGTAAAAAAATTAATGAACAAAAACTTTCTATTTAGGTTGCCACTTAGGCTCTACGGCTTTCTGATATGAAAAATATTTGCTAGAAAACTCTTACCACATTCTATGTGATTATGGTTCCTAAAATATGAATTTCAGAATTTACATAATTATAAATGAGAGATTAACACATAATTAAAAAAAAATCCATTTCAATGAAACCAACTTCCATGAGAATTTGTAATACTTAAAATTCTATAATTTATAGGGAATCTCCTAATATATAAGAAGCTAGCGAAATGTGTAAGTAGAGGAACAAACTGTTAGCTTTTAAGTTTCGAAATCTTTATTAGGCCATAGAATTAACTCTGATTTCTCAGTTCTAAGACCTAATTTCGCAACACAGTAGCAGCAAGAGCAAATATTTTCTGCCCTGATATTGGAGCAGTTCTCCTTTCCCTCTGTAATATGCAGGACTACTGGAAAAGCCGCAAGTGATAGAGCAGCTAGCTGACCATGTTTCTCTCTTCTTTGTGGAAAGGAACAGGCTGTGGTTACCATCTAACAAGCCCATCACGTTTTATTAACCATGCTGGGCTGCCTTGGCTCGTCCTGAAGCAAGAGTGCTGTCCTAGGCGACCCAAGCAGGGAAAGCAGAAGGGAAACCTATGCTGAAGCCATGACTCCTAAGCTCATTGCTGTTTAAAAATATTCCAAGAAATTTAGATCCTTTCTCCTCTGCAAAAAAACGAATGGTAATTTGTAGTGAACATCTGATTGCTATACATAATTCCTCTAAATACTGCCTTTTCTGAAACTTAAAAATACCTAGGCATTGCCCAGAGCAGCACTAAAGTATTTAGAGCTGCTTTCTACAGGGGATACTTGAGCTATCTAAATTTCACACCAATTTCAATTTAAGAATCTTACAGTATGAGTGAATTAACTTTGGATAAACACTGGCAATTTCTCATCTATAACATATATTCTCACTGGTAAGCATGCTTTTCCCACCTTGCTCACCAGCAGACTCATAAACTTCCTTCATGTTACGTCTTTCACATCTCTCCCAAAAGACTATTCTTTTTCCTAAGCTTCACTTCACTTTGTGTTTATTACAGCATTAACATTATATGTTTATTACAGCATTCACTAACTATATGTGCATTTTTTTGTACATTTATCTCCCCAACAGATGGCAAATTTCTTTTCCTTTTTGTATTTCCGGCATATAGTATATAAGCTCTCATGAAACACTTCAATGAATAAATGTAAATATAAAAAAATAACAAAGGTATTTTTGCCCAGTAACTGTTCAAAAATAAATTTTTATAAAAATTGGATTTATTTAATTTAAGTTGACCTACTATGAATATCTTCACAAACAGGAAAATTTATCTTCTTAACTGAAATAATCAACTTGGCTTTACTGAACTGCATATTCAAGACACTAATTCCAGTTTTACATTACCTCATAATTGATATACCTAATAAAGAAAAATCTTTAAAAGCAAAAGTAAGATTTTATAAAACCTCCTCTATCCTCACCTGCCATTCCTAAAGCTTACTTGAAATAGTTTAAAATTGTAGCTCCATGCCATATTTTGGACTTTTGTTGTATGTAACATATTATGAGAATCTTTTTTCAATTCATCATAATTAAAAATTATCCTATCATTGCTTTAAGAGATACTAGCTTCCACTGATTGTTACACATTAACCGTGCCTCTTCTGAGATGCTATACTTTTTTGTTTTTGTTTTGGCTATAATCCTTCAAGTAATTACCCCAGAAATGATAAATAGGTACTCCGTTACTTAGACTTATTTTTAATAAAAACACAAGTCTTTGTTTAGCCCTCTTGTATAAATGATATTTTGGCAAGTTACACGAGCCTTAAATTGCAGCCTTTTTCTATAAGGTTTATAAACATAGTTGCACTGCACTACTTCCCAAATATTTTATTCAGATAAGTCTATATATTTAACATATGAATATTAATTTACATAGGTAAGTATGCAATTTAAAATTTTATTCTACTCAGTCCTTGATATGCACTTTCAATTTGATGAGTTTTTCTTCAACTGCGTTTTCTTCTATTTCTTTGAACATGGTTCCTCAATCTACTCTTTTCACTTCTACAATTACTCCTGTTTTCCTTTGTAGTTTCCTCCATTTGTTTGTGTTTTCAATTAGTGTTTCTTCCTTTGTTCCTCCAGATCACTAATTAGACATGGTCACTGATCATTCTGTTATTCAGATCACCTGTTAAATTTACTTTAAAATGTTGGTCTAATTTGATCATTCCTTCAAAATAGCTCTTTGACTCTCCATAAAAGGTCTTATTTCAATCTAAAAACTTTTCTTCTTGCAATAAAACAGCCTCAATTGGAGCCAACTATGTGGTAGAATGTGGTCTTTCTCCATGAAGCAATCACACTGCCTGTTTACACATGGACTCTCAAGCCTATTCATATCAGCTGGTATGGGTTCCCTCAGCACATGTGAAAAGTGGCCTATCCGGAATAGTGCTGATGAGCCAAAGTGAGTAGGTAGTAAGTAGCTTCTTCATCAGGCAGATTGGCAAGTTTCTCTTAGGGTACAATCACTAACTGGACAGAGAGAGGTTCTTTCTAAGAAAAGAGGACCTACTGGAACGCAGGTAGTCAGGGCAAAAACAACCTTTACTCCATCACTTCTTTCCCTATTATTCATTCAAAAATTTTAAAGTTGTGCAAGTAATAAATAGTCCTTCCTCCTTTTGTATTATAATATTGACTCCACAGGAAGTTAGTATTGGTCCTGCGTTGGAGGATTCACTGAACTTTGTCCTAGCCTTACCAATGAGTTCCAGTCCCGGTATTTTTCAACTATCAACCATATAGCTACCTTATGCACTTCAGGAAATACTTTAAGCCTCCAAGTCAGTGTTCACTACCTTACTATACCTGCCCTAATTAATTCCATTCATTAAAATCTGTGAGATTACTTTTCTCCAACTCTGATATTGTCAAGTTATTTTATCACCCCTCCGGGAAAAAAAGTCTTCAGACACTGCCTACTTTCTACTTTACCAAGTATGATCTCCTTTGTTTCACTTTCAAGAGTCTGTTCTAAAGTGAATTTTCCACAGGCTAACCATACATTTTGGGAAACTCCTCTATGAGATGTAAAAAGTCCTTGTTTTTGGCAATGGGTGCAGAAGGTAGTGGGGAAGTACAAACTTATGTGGTGGTCCCCCTGCTCCACTCCCCCCCGCCCCGCCTCCCAAAAACGGTTAAAAGCAATACTGGTTTTTGTGTCTGATAGATACAGCATAGATTATTAGTCTCCTGCAGTTGCTGTTTCTCTCCCTGGCCACTAAGGTTAACAACCATGATTTGCCATTCACAATCACAGATCATCCATTATTGTATCACTCCTAATGAGGAGACTTAAGTTCAACATAAGTGCACTGCTAATGTCAGAGTTAGTTAAAAGTTCATCTATGACTTTCTCTGTGCATTAACTATTGTGCTTTGTACCAAGATAATGCTAATTTAATTTTTAACATTGTGAATATCATGTCCATGCTTTCCAAGAGTTTAGATAATGAAAATGAGAATAACAATACCAATGCCAGCATGACCCAGATATCACCAAAAATGGAAGGACACATACAACTAGATTAGGGAAATAAATAACCAAAACAGAACATATGACAAAATACACAGAGATCTGGGATTGGGCATGCTGGAGAAGATGTGAAACCACATATAGAAATTGAATCTCACTATCTGAGATGAGATACGTAAGTATTTCCAAATTAATCAAAGTATTTTTGTCTCCCAAAATTACACCAGTAATAGCAGCTGCTGAATTAGCATGGACATACAACATGGAACATACATTACTGTATTGTTTCCTTGACTGTTCAGTGATGCTGAGTAAAATTTAACTCAGAGGTTGCAACTAAAATGTCTTTTGGGTAAACAAAATAGGAAATTTTGATATGAGATGAGCTGGCCTCATACAGTACAGAACTGATTTTGTTATAATTTAATAGCAATCATGCTTCCTACAGTATATCAAGTGATGTGCCAAATCACAACAAAAATCATTACCCCTACCTACTAGGTACTTTGATTTGAAAGACAGAATTAGGTCATTAACTGTATTGTTCAAATCTTCTATATCCTTTTTGATTTTGATTTGTTTGTTCTATCAATTACTGAGAAAGGTGTGTTAAAATGTACCACATGATTGTAAATTTGCCTATTTCTCCTTTCCATTCCATCAATTTTTGCTTTATATATTCTGAAGCTACTAATGAGTGAACAGAGATTTAATATTGTTATATTTTCCTGATGTTTATCAATATTAGATGTCCATTATTTATAATAATGATTCTTGACTTGAAGTCTACTTTGTATGCTAGGATTACACATATCTCAGTTTTCTTTTAACATCTGCATAGAGTTTCTTTTTCCATCCTTGAGTTTTAACCTTTTGTGTCATTTTACTTTAAGGTGTATTTCTTGTAAGCAGTGCATAGTGAGGTACTGCTTTATTATATAGTCTGAAAATCTGTGTTTTAACTGCAAAATTTAGTTCTTGAGATTAAACAAATTACTCTTATCTTTACAATTATGTTTACAATTGTCATCTTGGTTTTCATCTGACCCATGTTCTTAATGTTCTTTTTTTCTCTTTTACTATCTTCTTTTGGATTCTTTAAATATATTCTATTATACCACTAACATCTCTATTAGTTCCTAAGTATACATTTTTTAAACATACTTTTCATGATTATCTTAGAGATCCTAATCATGAAAATAACATTCTAACTTGTTTTCCTGACATAACTAATATGAATACTTACTTGTATTACTTTCCTAGTAAATCTTAGAACATATTGAGTCTATTACCCACTTTCAGGCATTAAGGTTATTTTTGCCACACATTTTAAATATGCATATATTTTAAGCCTCAGAACACATTATTGTTATTGTGTTGGGCAGGCTACATTTTGTTAATATGTTAATATTTGCCAATACATTTATCCTTCTTGTTGCTCTTTATTTTTTCCCCACATTCCCTATTTATGTTGTATCATTTTCCATTTGCCTGAAGAACTCTGTTTACTATTTCTTTCAATGCACACCTGCAAGTGACTTATTTAGTTTTTGTCTGGAATACATTTATATTTCACTTTACACTTTGAAGGGTATAGAATTCTACATTGGCATTTTTTCAGAGCTTTAATGATATCATTCTACTCTCATTTGGCTGCCATTATTTCCATTGAGACTGTAGCAGTCAATCTTACTGTTGTTCTTTGACAACCATTTTTCCTTAGCCTGCTTTTAAGATTTTTCTCCTTATCTTTAAATTTCATCACTTTATTATATTGTGTTTATGTGTGTTTTCATTTATTCATTCTGCTTGGAGTTCATAAAACTTAAATTTGTGGTTTAAAACTCTTTCTTTAGTTTTGAAAAATCTTGACTTATTATCTCTTCAACATCTGCTTCTGTCCCATTGTATTCATTTCCTTCATGGACCCCAATTACACCTATGTTGGACTTTTTAAATCCTACTTGTCTCTTTAGCTATGTTTTACTCCCTTAAAATTTCTTTTTATCTCTGTGATTCAATTTTATTTTTTTCTTTTTTAAAAAAATATTTGACCCCTTTTATCCCTATGTACATCCCCCTCCCCACTGGTAACCACTAAACTTTTGTCTATGTCCATGAGTCTCTGTTTTTTTGTCATGTTTGTATGTTGCTTTCAGTTTTATATCCCACATATGAGTGAAATCATATGGTTCTCAACTTTTTCTGTCTGGCTTATTTTGCTTAACATGATAATCTCAAGATCCATCCATGTTGTCACAAATGGCAGTATTTCATCTTTTCTTATGGCTGAATAATATTCCATTGTCTTCTTTATCCAATTATCTATCGAAGGACACTTCAGTTATTTCCATATCTTAGCCGCTGTGAATAATGCTGCTATGAACACCAGGGTGCATATATCTTTACAGATAAATGTTTTCAAGTCTTTTTGAGTAAATATCCAGAAGAGGGATTGCTGGGTCATATGGTAATTCTATTCTTAGTTTTCCACAGTGGCTGTACCAATTTACATTCCCACCAGCAGTGTATGAGGACTCCTTTTCCCTCATAACCTCTCCAACACTTGTTATTACAATTTTAAATTTTACTGTCAATCTGTTATTTAGTTTACTAATCCCATCTTCTGCTACTAAATAAACCCAAGTTTCTAATTTCAGATTATCCTGTTCTTTGGTTCTAGAATTTCTATTTGATTCTTTTACAGAGATCCTAATTTTCTGGTAAAATGCTTAATCTGGTTATCCATTTTGTCCTTCATTTTTCTCTATTTTGAATATTTTAATCATAGCTATTATAAAGTCCTTGTCCATCTAAATCCAATATTTGGATCAACTTTGAGTTGGTTTATATGATGTGCATTTCTCCTGGTTTTGGTCATGTGGTCTTATCTTTTTGTGTGCCTAGTAATTTTCAACTGAATGCCTGCCATTGTGTATAAAATAATGATAGAGATTCCAGATATTATTTATTCTAAAGGGTGCAGCCTTATCTGTGCCTGGCAGATGGAGAAGGAGCTGATCATTTTAATTTAAACAAGAAGTGTGCAGTGTAGATGCCAGTTTGTTCACATAAAACCCTGTATAGCTCCACATGTTGCAGGCACTACTGGATGTGTGCCTGATGCCCCATCCCCTCAACATTGCCACCCAAAACCTGCTGGTTTTTCTGTATCCCAGCAGTGACATTACATGAGTATAAAGCTGAAATTTTCAGATACTTAAAAAATGACTATATGTAAAAGTGGTTACAGAAATCAGCTCTCCTTTGGGTTTTTTACTTCTATTGTCTTGGCCATTCTAGTTCTCACTTCCGCAACAGCTCTCTGATACTTTCAAACAAATGACTTTTCTTTGTTGTTCTCAAAAGTAGTGCTAGAGTACTGTAAACCACTCTATCCCATTTAGAAGCAGAAGCTAGATGTTTTTGTGAATAAAGGATTCTCGAGAATAAATTAAAAAATTAAGGCTCAGAAAACAGGATGTGGAGTACATATCATAAAAATAGATGGGGAAAAAATAAAGACCTAGATTATGAGACAGTCAAAAAATCCAGTTTTAAAACCACAGATATATCCCATGCTGACCATGTGATTTAGCCGCAATACGTATATATCTACATAAATATATTAAAGTATGCACACACATATACATGTATTAAACTTATCTTTCTTTAAGAGTTAAAAAGGTATGAAATAGAAACTAAATTCAGTTTTGCTATATGACAATATAAAATTTTTTTAGTCATATATATTTACAGTGGAAATAGGTTTTTGCTTTGTTTTACCACCCTTCATTCTTTCTTAGTTCTTCTGGTAAAATAATATTTCGAATTTCTTATGGAATACAATCTCTGTTAGGGTTCTCTAGAGAAACAGAACCAACAGGGTTTGATTAAGAAGACCTATGATCTGAAAGGTTGACACCCAGAAAAGCTGAAGGTATAGTGCAGGGTGAGTCTGAAGGTCTAAGAAGAGAGCAAACAGTGTAAATCACAGTCCCAGTATAGGAGAAGACTAATGTCCTAGCTCAGTCAAAGAAGGAAGAAATTATCCCTTCCTCTGCCTTTTGCTATAGACAGGCCTTCAAAGGACTGGATGAGGCCCACCCATATTGGGGAGGACAGTCTGCTTTACTGAGTTCACCAGTTCCTATGTTAATCTCATCTGGAAACACTCACAGACACATCCAGAAATAAGGTTTAGCCAAATATCTGGGTACCCAGTGACTCAGTCAAACTGATACATACAATTAACCATAACACCATCCTTCTCTACTCCCATTCTAAGAACAGACCTAGATTGTCCTCAGGCAGTCACTATATTTCATTCCTTTGCACAAAGCAATTATTTCAGAGACGAGTGAATAAACACATAATCCCTAGTTGTTCAATCCAAGTTAAGACCCAATTCCAGTATTTCTAATAATTTGTTTTTTCCTTCTAGACTTCAACTGGGAAGCATAGAGGCTGAAGCTTCCCTCCACATAACCTAAAAATTAAGCCAATACAAAGAGGAAAAAAAAAACAAAATCCACAGATAGGACCGAACCTTTTGGGTCCTAAGCAAGATTCCCTTGAAATTAAAAAGGAATGAACTACTGCTACACATAGCATGGACAAATCTCAAAATTATCATGCTGAAAGAAGCCAAAAAAGAATACATATTATATGATTCCATTAATACAACATTCTAGAAAATGCAAAAAAGTTTATAGTAACAAAAAGCAGATCAGGGATTAAGCTAGGGTCAGGGTAGAGGATGGATAGTTGGAAAGCAGGACAAACTATCTTTTGGTGGGGTAACTGAAATACTCTGTATGTTTATTATGGTGGACACACATCTTACAAAATACATTAAACTGTGTACCTCTGATGGGCACAATTTATTGTCTATAATTTATACTTCAACAAAGTTGACTGAAATGAAAGTTAACAAATGAACAAAAAGTAGCCTCTGGAAGTTAGCCCTATCCTTGCTCTTTCAGTTATGTAAACAAGTTTTATTTTTGCTTAAGCAATTTTGGGTGTGGTTTTCTGACCCTTGAAATAAGCAAACCCTATCTGATACAATTATAGTAGGTTTACAAAATTTACTATGGTAATCAAATGTATTAATACATTTTTGAAATATAGTCAATAATGGTTGAACAAAGAGGCTTATAGGTGCTTAATGACTCAGCTTTCTTTTATAGAAAAAACATGATTCTCCAGTAATGCTTATTAACTCGTTTTATTTTTAATCCTTCCTAAGAAGAGAGTCCAATGTTTCTTAAGCTATTACATTGTTTAGGAATTGTCACAGTGATTTTCGTGATCATTGATTTAGTATTTTTTCTGTTCATACTTACTTCTAATTGGACATGAAATAATATATAATTCTCGAAGGAATATTGTCATACATTTGCATAGTTACAAGCCACATCTTTGGCTTTCTCTCTTCTTGGTTCAATTATCTTAATTTCTATCTTAAGTCTTATTTAATTTTTAGAACATCTTTTGGATCTTACGGTTTTCCCATTTCCCCTTTATAATTATATGGGAAAATATTAGTTTTAGAGAAATATGAATTTTAAACACCTAATAGTTCAAGATTCAGAAAATCTGCCTTAGTTATGGTCTTATAACTAGGGAAGTTGAAAACGTGCTTGAGATAGATACATTAAATTTTCATTAAAGAATTATAAATCTTATATAACACAATAAAGTGACTCTACAAGAATTATGCTGAAACTTAGGTCACAGATATATACTACTATCTAATGAGAATTGCCACCAGGGCAAAACTGACACACCCAATGAAAATCCTGTATCGAGTTTCATGATTTAAGTTAAGCAACCTGAGAGTTTCTGGAACCAAATGTATGAACAGAACTAAGAGAATCTCTTCTCCTTTTTACTTCATTAGTAGTTACAAAAAAATGAAAATGGAAGACTTTAAATAAAATTATTCTTTTTCTCAGCAGTTTCATCGGACTAAAAAGAGTTCTTCTGATCTGTGTTAAACTATATATAATATAGTATTGTTATAAATCCTTGTTTAACTATTTTAGTTGTCATATAACTTGTGCCACTTAAAATAATTGTACTTTTCTTATGTTGAAAACACTTTTTGTCTTTTAGTGAATGATTTTATATTTTAAAACCTCAATTATTATGGTTATTTTTCTCAAGTTTTCATTATCTTCAAGGTGATACACATTATTATATATAATTTCTTTAGGGTACTTTCTGAAGCTGAATATTACCCACCTCAATGGATGCCAAAAATCACTAAAATGATTCAGTTTTTGAAGTGGAATATCATTTTTCTGCAGCTTTTATGTAATAATATTAGTTGAATTTATCTTTTAAAATTATTAATACAGTAGGTATATTGTCAATTGCTTCTGTCTAGACAAATGAGATAATTATAGTTTGTATTTCAAAATTATTAAGGTGCTGAGATTAAGACAATGACATATGTTTAGCCACCATGGAATATGAAATATATTATTAAAATAGTATTCATATTTAAGCTGGTAAAATCAATTATTGCTTTTTGTTCAATACCCAACATGGTGAATTTATACTAATTAAGCACTTAATACTTTGATTCAGTGGTTCTGTGATATGTGAGCTTAACAACTGTCTGAACAACAATCTAAAGAATTAACAACTATATAAAGAAAGTAAGACCTAGAAAAGGAAGGAGTTCTTAACTTGGGCATGTGGATGAGCTTGGGAGGGTAATTAACTCCTTGGAGCTACATGCAACTTTCTGTATATGTGTGTTTTTCCAGGGAAAAGATTCACAATTTGCACTGACTTCTCAAAAGGTAAGTTTTAATACACAAAATGTTAAAAACCAGTTATACAGAGAAATAAAAAACACCAATTTCTTATTAAAAGACAGAATTATTCCTTTTACACATCAACCAGGCTTGACAATAATTGTAATCTCATGGAAATAGCTTGCTACTATAATCGAGAATTTGAATGTAAAAGGAATGCATCACAGAACATAAGATATCTGGATTCTTTCTACTGTAATAAAGAATTAAGAGGTCTGAAAATAAAAAAATATTAAAACAAAAAAATTAGTAAAAACAAAATTAAACTAAACTAAAAACAAAATTAAACTGAACTGTCATAGCTAAGAATATCTCTAGTTTGAAAATAATAAAGTTTATATAATATGTGGATGTTATTTTAATATTATAAAATAATAAGAAATGGGCAAAATAATTACTTAAAAAGCATGCATCTATAAATTGGAAACACTGACCACTAAGCAATGACAGCTAAGTTGAAACATCAACCTATATCCAAACCACAAAAGATATCAAATAGCCTAAAGCTAAAATTACATTTGTAGATTTACAAAAATGCTTTAAAAATTCCTATAAAGCAAAAAAATATAAATATAAAAAGGACTGAGAAATTCCTACTACAGGAAAATAAATTAATAAAATAATATAATACATGTCAGGTCAGATGCATTTCTCTCCAAAAAGGTATTTGAATTTTCACTTTCATTCCCATAAACCTCTTTAAATTATGAATTAAAATACATTTGTACAATAAAACTTAATATTTTTCACCAGCTTTTTCTAGTCAGTGAACAAAAAGCAAAACATATCTGTAAAAATAAATAGCTTTGCTATATGATAATCTACAGATTATATAAATCATGCATATTCTTATGCACACATGTAAGTATATGAAGAGATAAAATATATAATAGAGAAGTAAATGCCTGTAAGAGAAAACCTAAGTATAAAGTTTAATTCTTATTCTATATTATAAAACACCCAGCCATCACGAAGGCTTGTGCCATTCTTAGGCCACTTTCAGGCAGATTCTGAAAAGCTGGAAAGTAAACACAGGTGTTTTAAAAAACGAGAGCTGCTGTCATGGACAACCACAAACACCTTTAACTCTGATGTGGCAACGCCTCTTTCCCGCCCTCTGTTTTTTAAAGCAGTGCCCAAAAAGAAAATTTCAAATGTTTCACCTTTCAACACCTCAGAATAAGTAAGAGCTTAAAGTATTGGTTAGTAAATCTCTAGCAAATAGATCATTTTTTCACTACTTTAAAATGTAGCCAATTAAATATGAATTACATAAAATAAAAAGTAGAATTCTGAAAGAATTATTTCCACCCCCAAACTTATATCCCCTCTTCAACCATATTTGGCATTTGACATCTTCTTTAATATCTAAGAGCAAAATCTTTTGTTTAGCCACATTTAGATAGTTTATGTTATCATATAATTTTTACAGAATGTATCTGATCTGTTCCTGTAAGGTTTAACACACAAATCAAAAATAAGTAAGAATCTTAAAAAAAAAAAAAATAGTCAAGTACCATGCAAAAAAAGATTTAGACTTGAAAAAATTTCAAACTTGAAAATATGTAATTCTATTTTAGAAAACTATGTCCTACTGGATACCTAAATAGGAGTAGAAATTGTTTACAGACAAAAACAGAAAGCAAAATAAACTGCTCCAGATGTGAAACTTACATTCATAAATGGAATCAATTTCCTAATACAGAAATACCATTTAGTCCCTATAATTGTATAAAACACTCCCTCCCCCCTCAAGGATAACATTCAATAACAATTTATGAGCTATGACATAACTTGTGAATATAAAAAAACAAACTGAATTTCTATTTTACCATAATCATCAAGAAACAGGTGTTGAGAGAATGACCAAGTATCTATCAGTTCCCAATTAATCCTGGAGGTTATTTTGAGAAGTTTATTTTTACCCTCAGAATTCCACAAATAATTCCCTTGTGCAATTCATATAAGAACTGCTCTGTGAAATCATATTTGTGTATTTGATTATTCATTATAAAACTCTAGTCGTTTTTCATTGTTATAAGCTTTTAAAAAAGATATCTGCCTTTCAAAATGTTATGAAACTGATCAAAAAAATTATTCAAAAGAAATAAGAGTGCATAATATTTTTATATTAGCATGTACATTCCTTCAAAAATTTCCTGATATTTTATAATTTGCTCTTATATTACCTTTTTTCAAAATGTAAAGAACTAATAACAGAGCTAAACGATATTTGGCTAATCAGAGGCAATGCAATCAACTATAAATGAGAGAAAAGCAAATAAATTTTTCCATTTTGTTCAGATCCACCCATGCATTGCTTCATCACACATGTGAAGGACATTTTATAGCATTAAGAGACAAAAAAATAATGTTAAGTTGTGACATAAACCAACAGAGTAAAGAAATTTAGAATTAAGTTTGACAGTTCCCGAGTCCACTGTACTTGGTATTACAACACATACATGATACCTATGGGCACAAAGGAGCAAAGAAAGGGCAGTGTGTCAGCCTTAGAAGTTAATTTCCTTGCTTTTGTTGGTTTATATTACCATCTAATATTACGTAAACAATCTGTTTCTAGGCAATTTATTTTTTCCTCTAACATGATGAACTGAGTTCATCTAGATGCTAAATATCTTCCAGCACATAAAAATCCAGTTTAACAGGCACAGAAACAAAAGCTTATAAAGGAACACCATTTAAAAATCAAACTTACAAAATCATAAGATTATACAATATCTGCCTAACTGGAAAGAACACCGTTACTTATATTTCACAACCTCTAAAAAAGTGAAGGTAATTAACACAAAAGAATTTACTAAAAATCAAGCCGTTTACCTTAGAAATACTTAAGGCTTATTAGTAACTCTTTTTTGGTCTTTCTAAAAGTAAAGTGATTACCTAAAAACTTATAGATCCATTGATAAATCAATATAAGCAACCAACACAGGTTAGATTGCAGAAGCTATCCAAAATGATAAGTGAATTTTTGTAAAGTTAGAAGCTGATCATCATAAAACAGGGCAAAAATATAGTGGACAAATGTACTTTCTGATCTCTGTAGTCATAACTTAATTTCATTATCTTCTTATTCTAATAAAAACAGCCATTCTAGTATTTAAAAAGAACAATTTATACAACAAAATTCAATTTTAAAAATTGGCACCTTTAGAAGGAACAACAGAAATGTCATATATGTTCAGAGTAAAATGAACAAAAATTATTCTGGACTTAAAATAGCAAGTATCAAAAGAAGTGAAGATTTAACTAAATGGTCATAAACTACAAGTAATATTGGAAACAATATTCTGGATTATAGTGGAAATGCTTCCATGGAATATTTAAAACTACACTGTATGATTTTGTGACATTATTACGGAAATAGAAATATAAGATAAATAACATTCAGATAGAATTATGGTTGTGCAAGATTCAAAGTTATCATTTTCTTAAAAAAGCGTTACAAGTCATCAAAACTCCTGAGGCTGCTATTTATCTCTGAAAATACTTAAGAGTTTTTTCAAGACTATGAAATATATTCTAAATATATATTTAATATGAATATATGAGAATAAAAATGTAGTGATATGCTTTTTGTATTGAACTTTAAATATTCAGCAATAAATTACAGTATCTTTTAAAATACGTCTGAGTCACTAGGCAAGAGTGATTTTTCAAGATGCCTATTTTTGTTTCAGTTAAAATTAAAATCCATGCTGTCTAATCCTTGGAGTCAATTTGTAATTAAGGGGATTTGATGAGAGACCAGGCGCTGAATTAATGATAAAATTTAATATCTGTTTTAATGCATCAACATAACAGAAAAATTACCAACACTGAACAACACAATAAAGTCATTTTGGTATAGAGGGCATACTATAGTTACACCAATTTGTGAATGTTAATTTAAAAAAAAAATAATACATGCTAAAGTTATGTAGATGCATTACTAAAAACTGTGTCTGAAAAAAGCACTTATGTGAAAAATGCCACTAGAATATTGCTTGGTACAGAAAACTACATTATTAAATGTAGTTACTTTTATTGAGAATTTTATGTAACCTCTAATGAAGGACTTAACTGTTTCCCATAATCATGTCTCAAATAAGAAACTTTTACTTAGTGGCCAAAGTAAATTACTGAATTTAGTAATCTAAAGTTTGTTTATTAAAAATACATTTTTTAAGTTTAGAAAGTATATGTAATTTTAAAAAATGCTTTAAACTAAATTTCACAGTATTTTAAATAACCATCCAGATTTTGCACTACACTCTTCACAGTATTACTACACTGCAATTCACATGAGAATTTAATGTTACTCCAAATCAGTACAACCTTGTGCAGAGTTTGGTTACTGTAAATGCTAAAAATGAACGAGAAAAATTTCATTTGGCCTGCATTCCCTATGTAGCTTCATCCAGCTTATCCCTAAAGTACCAAGGAAGCACTTAAAAAAGACATAAAACTGATAACACCACCAAAATACTGACATCAACCCAATACTAAAATCAAGTAGAAAATTAACCAGAACTAAAATTAAAAAAAAAGTTGGTAAAAAAAACAAATGTGTTATTTTCAAAAACAAAAAATCCATAGGCCTAAAAGAAAGCTGAGGAAATATTTTGTTATTTTACTCCCAAACACCAAGTCTATGTCAGTAAGTTTTCAAATTCAGTGTAAGATATTCTAATTCAGTACGCTTTGGGTTAGGCCCAGATTTATTATTTTGAGAACATCTTTTGATGATTCTACATGCCTCTGTGAAGAATCTTTAACCTATACTCATTGACTAACAACCAATCAAGTAGACCTTTATTACTTTTAAGGGTACCCAGAGTATCATTTCCAACAATGTATCATGAATATCTGCTCTTCTATTATCTTCTTGGCCACTGTAATACCAAAAATCAATAGGTCAGGGGAAAAAAAAGGATAAGGTGACAGCAGAAGGCAAGGAGGAAAGTAGGGGGAAGACAGGACCAGCCAAACTAAAGACAGGATGAGTTAGGTATTATGCCGGCAAAGAAAGTAGGGCAATATGTGGAGGGCATTTTAGTCAGAGGAATACAAGACAAGGTAATACAAAGACTGGACAAAGGTTCCAGGATCTATCTAAAGCCAACTCACATAATAACAAATCTGCCTGGTGTGCCTAAAATTCAGTCTCCTACTGAAAGTTATGTCTTCATTCAAGTATTCATTTTGATTAATTTATTTGGCATATTGCAAAATGTATAAGCCAGTAGGGAAGAATCCAATGTAATTTTACATGTCTATCATTATATATCAAACCGAAATCTTAAATTTCTAAAATAATACTATGAAAATCAAAATTAGAAAAACATTAGTAACCAATGTTAAGAAAAGTTAAATGTTCTTAACCACTTGTGGTTTGCCACTGATAATCTCATCAAAAGTTTCCCACAGTAATTCAGTATTCTTTCCGTTTAAGAGGTTATATAGTTCACAGTTGTTTCATTTGAACTTCATCAGATTTTACTGTTTCTTGATGGACCTGAACTTACACAGGCTTTAATGATTTGGCTATACCTGTTGCTATAATCTACAGGCCTACCCTTCAGTGTAACTGTTCATTTCAGAGAGCCTATAACCAAAACAGCAATTCCCTATTTGGTATGCAAAGACTGTAAACCTGGTCTTGCTGAGTCCTGCTTATTGCAAAGAAAGACTCTCTCAAGGAAAAATTTATTGTTTGGAAAACGAAGTCTGGCATGGGAACGCTGTTAGGAACCAGGGCGGAATCTCCACTTCCCTTGCTCAGAATTTTGTGTTTTTTAATACATTGGCTCCAACTTTTCTGACTAGCTGCTTAACATCAGAGTGCATGTGGCCTATAGCAGATGACCTGGCCCTAAACCTACTTCAGGATAGTTTTGGTTAGCATTCAAAGCTGACTGGCCCATTCCATGTTAGTTTCTCAGTTCTAAATTATTAAATTATCTGACCTATCAATCTTTTTGAACCAGGCCATATGGATCGTCACTAGTTAGCTTGACGTTAGACAACAACACATCATTTTTCTTATAAAAGAAGAATGGTTGAGAAAATGTTTGCCATATTCTCCATTCTTTAAAATAAATCATCTTCAATGTTAAATTCACATTACACTCTAACCCTCTAGCACTTTTACTTCAAAAAATAACCTACATTTTTTTTCCAGGTTTAACTTTCCATTTACTTTGAAATTTATTAGATTCAAGACTATCACCATAACCATTGAACTAAAACTTCAATGACAAAGCGACCATTGCTCTCCTAATTGCCAAATCAAATGGACACTTTTGATTTTATTTGACTTCTCTGTAGCATTTGACACTATGAATGAAGCACTTCCTTCATAAAATTTTATTTTACTATAAATTCTATGATAATGCAATCTCATGGTCATCCTCTTATCTTTCTGAATATTCCTTCTCAGTCTCCTTTATGAACCACTCATTTTTGTGCACCAGTAGTGACATGTTAGAAATCACTACTGTTCCATTTACTTCTCTTCTACTTCTGACCTCTGAATACTCCCATGCACTTTAATGATTTGAACTACAACCTGTACATTCTCTCCCCTCTCAAACAAATTTTCTGCCACTACCCATTATATGGTCATTTATGCACTAAGGGACACATTGGTAAATTAATCTACTTTCGTTTAAAATATATTTGTAACAATATAGAGGAAAACAGCCAGGAATCATTGGCTTTCAGTGGCAGATGTGCCCATTTTTGAAATAATCACTGTGGCCAAGGGGACTACAACATTCTGATTTGTCAGGCCTGAGACCAAAGTGGCATCACCTCCAACCAAACCTCATCTGAGTATGGAGGAAGGTTTTTGTTTTTGTTTTTTAACAGGAAAAACAGAGTCATAAGAATCAGAGAAGGATGAATAAACTCTGAGTAGCAAAATTCCTGAACAGCAACATACACTAAGTAAATGTAAAAAAAGAAATGAAGTAGTTGTTATGGTCTGAATGTTTATATCACCCCCAAATTCATATGTTAAAATCCTAACCTGCAAAAATAATGGTATTAGGAGGTTAGGCCTTTGAGAGGTGCTTAAGTCGTAAGGGTGGAGGCCTCATAAATGGGATTAGTGTTCTTATAACCCCAGGAGAGTCTTTGCCCCTTCTGCCATCTGAGGAGACAGAACCAGGAAGAGAGCCTTAACCAGAACATCTCTGTGCTGGTGCCTTGATCTAAGACTTCCCAAGTCTCCAGAATCACGAGAAATTTCTTTTGCTGTTACAGCAGTCTGAATGAAGAAGACAATAGTGCTGATACATATATCAGAAAAAACAGACTTAAAGGGATGAAGCTTTAAGCAGTCCAAAGAGGAATAATGATGGAATGTATAGGGCTAGCCCACAAAGATATAATAGTCATAAAGATCTATATAATAAAGAATAGAACAAAAAATGTATAAAGCAAGAAATTGCTAGAAATGAGAACATTATAAAAATGCAGTTATGATGAGAGGGTTAGATATAGGATACTTGAAAATGTGAGAACTGAATTCAACTGAATATACATTGAACCTCATGCTCTGTAAACAGAGACTGTAAATTTGTTCATTTAGCCAACGAAACCTTTCAAAGTGGATTATTTACTTGGTGAGAAAGAAAACAATACATTTTAAAATATAGAAATTTAAATTATATTCTTTAAATCACCCTGGTTCAAACAAAAAAATCAAAACAGAAACAAACTGTCTAGGGAAAAAAAAGTGAATATTTGCCATCCCCCAAAACTGTGAGACACAACTGGAATTATAGTCAGAGTAAAATGTGTGGTATTAGCATTTTATCACTAAAAAAGACTAAGGTAAGCTAATTATATAAATTAGAACAAGGAGAATAAAGAGAATGAAAAGTAAACAGAAAAAGTTTAACAAGTTGAAAAGATATATAAAACCCAAAATTTATTATTAGAAACAGAATGAGTGAACCCCAGGAAAGACTGAATAAGGTGAGGAGTTGGGGGAGGAAAGAAAGCAAACATATGCCTTAATACAGATGAGAAAGTAATATACAGAAAACAGAAGAGATTCAAATAGTAAGAGAATTATCTATAATTCTGTGATACCAAATCTGGTATCAGAAGGAAAGTTGATATTAAATAGGGTACTTTCCTAGCAAAACATAGCACCAAAATTGACTTAAATAGATGCACATATTAAAACAACTGAAAGGTATTTAACAATTCATGCTATAAAAAGGCACTAAAACTTTATGGTTTTAAAACTGAATTCTATTTAACACTTAAAGTAAGATCTCCAATTCAATTTAAACTCTTCAAGACCACAGTAAAAGGTAGAAATTTATGTCATTCATAAAGCTAGTAACATTAGCATCAAAACTGACACAGCCAAAACAAGTATGAAAAAGAAAAAGTTGAAGTCTTGTTGTCATGCCTATTACAAAGCTACAGTAATCAATATAGTGTGGTACTGTCATAAAGATACAAATGCTAGATGAATGAATAGAATCAAGTGTCCACACTAAACTCTCGTATTTACAGTCAGTTGATTTTTGAGAGGGATATCAAGACAATTCAGTGAGGAAAGAAGAGTCTTTCAACAAATGGTACAGAGAGAACTGTATTTGGCTATCTAAATGTAAAAGAAAGCATCTGGACCCCTGCCTTACACAATACTCCCAAATTAACTCAAAATTAGTCATAGATGTAAATGTTAGAGCTAAAACTACAAAACTAGAAGAAAACATAGATGTAAATCTTTGCAACTCTGAGTTAGGAAAGCCTTCTTAGATAAGAACCCAAAGCACAAGCAACAAAAGTAAAAAATAGATAAATTAGATTAAATCAAAATAAAAACTTTTGTTTGTTAAAGGACACCATCAAAAAAAGTGAAAAGACAATCCACAGAATGGGAAAATTACTTGCTAATCTTACACCTGACATAGGACTTGTATCTAGAATATACAAAGGAATCTTCTGACTTAACAATGAAAAGACAAATAACCCAATTCAGAAAAGGCCAAAAAACCTGAAAAGTCATTTCTCCAAGAAGATGTACAAATGGCCAATAAATGTATGAAACGATGGTCAAGATTAGTCATTAGGGAAATTCAAATCAAACCCATTATAAGACATCATCTCACGCCCACTAGGACAGCTATAAAAAAACAAAACAACTTTGGCAAAGACGTGGAAAATTTGGACCTTCGCACATGACTGGTAAGAATGTAAAATGGTGCAATCACTTTGGAAAACAGTAATGGCAATACTTCAAAAATGCTAAACATAGAGTTACAACATGACTCAACAATTCCCCTCCTAGGTATATAATTAAGAGAAATGAAAACATGTTTAAACAAAAATTGTACATGAATGTTCATAGCAGCATTGTTCATAATAACCCCAAAGTGCCAACAATTTAAATGTCCATCAGCTAATGAACTGATACACAAAATATATGTGTACAATTAAAATTATGTATCAATAAAAATGAATTAAGTACTGATACATGCTATAACATGAATGAACTTTGAAAATATCATGCAAAGTGTGCTAGTCACAAAGAACCATATATTGTACGATTTTATTGATATGAAATATCCAGAAAAGGTAAATCTATTGAGATAAAAAGTAGATTAGAGGTTGGTTGAGATTGAGGGAAGGATGTCGGGGTGGGGGTGGGGAATGAAGAAGTGACAGCTAATGTATATGGAATGTTTTCAGTGGGTGTTGAAAAAGTTCTAAAATTAGATTGTGGTGATGGTTGAAAAACTCTGTCAATATACTTAAATAGCACATTTAAATAAGTGGATTTTATGGTATATAAAATACATATCAACAAAGCTGTAAAATGTGAGAAAAAAATAATACTCAGAGACAAAGGGCTAAGAATAAGCAAACAAAAACAAATAGAAAAAAATGAGGAAAAACACGAATATATATATTTATGTAGTCACACACACACACACACACACACACACACACACACACACACCCTGAACAGACAAAAATAAATTCAAATTCACCCTTAATTACAGAAATATCTACCCCCAAAAAATCTTGATATAGTACAAAAAAACTCTCCAAACTCTAGATGGATTTCATTTATATTTAAGAATGTGAACTCTGGAGACAGACTGCTTCAGTTCAGATCTGAGGTCCACCAATTATTACTATCCATTATACTGGTTAAGTTAGTTAACCCATGTTCCTCAGTTTCTTCACCTATAAAATTAGGAAGAGTTGCACGACCTATCTCACAGAGTCACTCTGAAGTTTAAATACTTTAATACGTGTAAAGCACTAGTAACAGTGCCTGGCACTTGGTAAGTGCAATGTGAAAGCGTACTTAAAAATATCATTTAAATATTCTTAGAAAAACAATGACAAATCAAACCCAACAGTTTATTCAAGGAATTGTTCAACATTAAAAACTCAATAAAATTTGTTACTTTCACTAATAGAAACTTTAAAACTTAATTCTAGAAATAAACTATTTAAATATGACAGAACAATATCAATATCCAATAGCAGATATAATGCCTAGGACACAAAAAGCTGGAACGACTGTCACTCTCGACTGTCACTCTATGAAAAGCTAAATAAAGCACAAGGTCATAACTTTTCTTGAGCTCATCAGAAAGCCAAGCTAACAGGGCACCAAACCATCTTAATTTCAAGGAAGGACAAGACTCCAAGGAGAAAAGGAGGTTTGCATTTACTGGTAGGTTCTTTTTCACAAAGCTCTGCTAGGTGCTCAGGAGAAATATCAAAGGCAGGGTAGGAAACCGGAAAGAGCTTCCCCTAGTGATACACACATGCAGGATGTATGGGGAAGGATTGGCTGCTCCTAAGGAAAGAAACAACACCCCCCCAACCCCACTCTCCTACCCACAGCCTTCTGTGAACACAGCAAAAGCCACATATAGCTGAAAGAGGGGCAGCGAAACAGGGCACAGGGGAAAAAAAAAAACAAAACACTGTTTGGGAATGGTAGAATAAAGAACTCTTCTCTATCCCACGGTGAGAGGGAGGAAACAGACCTGGGTCCAAGATTCCATGCCAATACCATGAGAAAGCTTCTATAACTGAGAGAGGGGCAAGAAACACTCTCCTATATAATACCTACCACAGATACAAGTCAGAGTTTGGCTGTCAAAGAAAAGAACTCTAAGAAAGCCCCATCCCGAAGCCCAAGGCACAAAGGGACTGTCTTACGATTACAGCAAAAAACTCTCCATCCCCAAAAAACAGACTACAAAACAGAATTCTATTGATGGAAGAAGAGCAAGAGTGTAGAGTAAGACACCCTCTGAAGTGCAAATGTACTGGGTCAACTGAAAACCAACGGTGAACAACGAATGCTAAGAAAAATCCTCCAGCACCTACCCTCCATCTTAAGCATAAGGTAACAGCAACCAGCTACTAAAGCAATTTGAAACCTATGATGCACTGACAGTAACCACAGCAACAACAAAACCCAAATCCAGCTCAACTCCTGAGTAGATCAACTCAATGCTCACACTACTGGCCTAACAGAAGAACCATTGGTCCACTCGCAATGTCCAGCATTCAATAAAAAATTGAGACACATGAAAAGCAAAAGCAAAACAAAACAGTCAAGTGACAAAGCAATCACAAAACCAGACTCAGAGAGGAACCATATATTGGAACCATCAAAGTGAGACTTTAAATTATAAAGGGAAATAGAAAGTGTCATGGTAAATGCCAAACTAATTGGTGCAATATAGAATCCACTAAAATTATGTAAAAGACAGGGATATCTACTATGTAATTCCTTAGTCAAGATTAACTAGGCCTAGAAACTGTGAGAGGGGAAAGGGGCAAATTATTACAGTTTTCTTTATATATCTTAGCACTTTTTTCACTGGCTATGGTAAACATGTATAATTTTTTAGTAACCTTTTATTTTGAAATAATTCAAGACCCACAAGAACATGAAAAAAGAGTTCTCATGTAGCTTTCATTTAGCTTCTCTCAGTAATAATATGATGTATGTACCGTAGTATATTGTCAAAACCAGAAAATGACATTGTATAATGCCATTAACTCAGAGCAATAGTTCACTGTGTGGACATGGATCCATCAACCCACTGAAGGATATCAGGCTTCTTTCTAGTTTCAGACAATTATAAATAAAACCTGCTATGAACATTTCTGTATGTGGTTTTTGTTGACATAAATTTTCATTTCTCTGGAATAAGACCCAGGAGTGCAACAGCTGGGTTGTATAGTAAGTATATGTTTAACTTATAAGAAATTGGCAAACTGTTACGCAAAGTGGCTGTTTCATTTTACATTTCTACCAGCAGTGTATGAGAGATTCGGTTTCTCCACATCCCGTCAACGATTAGTATTGCGAGTATATTTTTATTCAGCCATTCCAATAAGTGTGCTGTGGTATCTCACCATAGTTTTAATGAACATGTAAATGTTAAAAGATACATTTAATTTAAAAAAGTTTTTAAAATAATAAAATTAAACTGCAAGATTTCTGGGTCCTTTTGTGAAATATTCTGCTTCAGTAATCCTGAAATTGAGTCCAGGAATGTGGATTTGAATGTTCACACTGTTTATTCAAGTACTCTGCTTCTGGAAATCTATCCTGAAGAAATAACATACAGTCTTTTAAAAATTTAACTCTCACGTATCCTTTATCAGGAAACAGAGAATATGCTCCATCAAAATGAAGCATTATTAAGTCGAGTAGGAGAAAAGTAGAATCCAGAAAACAGACGATCCAACATAGAAGAAACTAAAATCCACAGAATGACATTGAAGGTAGGTTCCAGAATTGATAATATTCTACAGAGCAATCAGTTCGGATCCTCCAAAAAAAATTTTTTTCTTTAGGTCGGTTGATATATATATCTTGTAGAGAGTATACAGATGTATTACTGATAGATCCACAGTAAACAAACTAAAACTCAAGACTATCTTCTGATGAAGACAAAATATTTAAAAAGAAAAAAATGTGGTTTTTTAAGAACTGTGAATGGTATCCTACTTGCAAGCTAATTAGCTTGCCAGCTTCATACATGTTGGCAGAAGACACAAGAATTCTGGGTCACAGACAAAGAACTTTATTCAGGTACAGCACAAACAGCATAAGCTTCACATTTGTATAGGTTGTCGTTGCCCTCCAACTCCCATGGGGGCAACACAGAAGAGAACCAGGTAGATACTGCGCACACAGTGGGACTGCATCACAGCTGACTTCCCAGCTTAGGGAAGCCCAATCTAGTATAATATGCTGTGAGCAAATCTGCCTGACCTTCACCTCAGTGGGAGATATTATTTTTATTATATTGGCTAGTAATCAATACTCTGCTTTAGAGGGAGATACTATCTCTATTTTCCAAGGCTGTTTGCTAAACAAATATCCCTTAGAGCATAGTTCAGAACAAAGGCCATTAGTGCCTCTGCTCACAAGATATGCAGAAATACAAAAACTCATGGGAGAACTGTCACCCAACATGGTTTACTTAGAGGGTCACGATTAGCATTAATTTTTAAAAAATTAAATAGAATAGAATTTAAAATGTCTGAGTACAAATATGCCTTTAGAGTATGTATTATTTCCTTGCATTGTGCTTTAGTTTCAACCTCTTCATTTTGAAGATATAAAATAACTTGACGAAGATGATATAATTTGTTAATGGCAGAGTAAGGACAAGAAAACAGGTGACTGACACCTACACACATATTTTTTCTACTACCATACCTGATGGAACATAGGCATAATGTGTCATACTCTAAATAGAGTGTCCATACATTTTAGCAATTGTAACAATATCTCTGCTCTCACTATCTTATAAATGTGGGAACCAACACTAAGCGAAGTTAACTGACTTAACCGAATACTATATAACTAGCAAATGGGAAATTCAGGATTTATAAATTCAAAATTCATTACTAGAGTCGATCTACTAGAAAATAATCCAAAAACCATATCCCTGAGACAGTAAGAGTGGCATCATCTAAGAATGTCAAAGGCAGTCCATTCACATGGCTAATATAGGAAAGTGACCAATAATTCACCCCAATATAAGATTTCATCATAAAGTTATATTATTACTATCAAGTATAAAATGTACTTGCTAATTACTCAGTCTCTTTAAAGAGTTTATCCTGCAGTGAACTCTAAACAGTAAAGGACAAAATAAACAAATGAAATCTCTTCTATCAATATTTCCAGCTGATAGTAAAAAAACTAAGATACCCGATACTGCATTGTTCAATTCATAAGCAAAGAAACTTTAGCACAGAACAGAAATTCTTCTACAGAGTTTTAGTTGGGCAGTTAGTAACGATCAAGACAATATTATACCAGAATTCCATGTCCTCCATGTCTTGAACTTAGTAGATACTTAATAAATATACTGACTTCAACTAGGATAGATTAAAATTTATTATTGATTTACAAAAACTTACTGATTGTATAATATGACAATGTGCTAAATTCCAAGAGAACAGCAACATGAAAAGGCTATGATCCCTTTTGCTCAAGAAGTTTTTGATTTAGGAAGATGAAATGTAAGCAATGAACTAATACTATAAACAGAATCAAATAAAAGTCATAACTAGAAATTAAAGAGCACAACATATTTAGGAAACTCTAAGTATTGGGGATGGCTTGGGTTTACCGAGACTAGAGAGAGAGAACTGGTTCCAAAAAGAAAAAAAAGGATAAGAAAAAGCAGGCTAAAAGGCTAAAACTACAGTATGGAGTCCTAAATTCTATACATTTGGATTATATTCCATATACAAAAGAAAGCAATTTAAGATTTGTATTAACGTCACTCTTGCTCTTGACAGTTACTTTCTCTCTCTGTATATTTAAAAAATTATTCCCTCTTTTGGTCTCAGCATATTTAAGATATTATTTCATTATATCAATTAGAATGTCAATTAGACACACTCACTTCTCAACATCTATAATGTTGAGAAGTGAGTGTGTCTAATTGACATTCCTTTTTAAATGTCTTTTCTGATGGTAGTTTTTAAGAGCCTTTCTTTAACTCCGATGTTCTGCAATTTCTTCTAAGTTGTCATACTTAGAATTCATTTGGTATTCCTAGATCTGATGTTTGTATCATTTGACAATTTTAGAAAACTCTGTCATTACTTATTTGTATCCTCCCTTTTCACGGTTCCCTATATTATCTCCTCTATAACTCTGAACAGATTTATTTTAGAACTTTTCACTTCATCTTTTGAGTCTTTTAATCTCTTTTATATTTTTCATTTCTTTATCTTTCTGGCTTCCATTTCCACACTTGCTTCAGCTCTATCTTCCAGTTTACTAACAGTTTCTTAAATTGTGTGAAATCTAAATTGTGTGAAATCTAATGTGTTTGCTGTTTGATTTTAATTATTTTCTTCTTAATTTCTATCAGTTCCATCTATTTTTTCCCACTTATTTTTAGTCATTTTCCTTGCTCAAGTATCTCTTTTTAAATATAATATTTAAACACTTGTAATTAGAACACTTGTAAAAATTAGAATATGTGAACTATTTGTTGAAATACATGATGCTGCTGGCCTTGTTTTTACTGACTTTCAGGAGAAGTGCTTTTTGCTCATGTTGTTTTGATAGCTCAGGGTTTTTGAAATTTATAAGAAATATTACAGGCCTAATGTGAAGGCAATTTGCTTTGGTCTGCCGTCTGTGGGCCCTCCAGAGTAGGACTGCTTTGAATTAAATCCTCAGATTTTAGAACCACACAGAAAGCAAGAATTCGGGCAACCTGTGTGGTTCTAAACCTGCCTGAAAGGGGACTGTGGATGATAAATTGAGATTTTATTCCCCTTCTACAGTCAAGAAAGCCAAGTTACCTCATCGTCTTATTTTGTATGAGGGGCTTGACCCTTGTTCACCTAAACACTAACGCTGCAGCCATGTAGGATATCAGCACTAGGAGAGCATAGCTCATTACAATCTCTGGTTTAAATAGGCTCTGGGCTCTATCTCCTCTGTCTTGCCCTCGAAGCCATTAAAACGGAAGCTCAAATTCACCAGGGTTTGAAGAATGTACTCAGGGTAAAAGATGGCTTCAGGCAATCACTTATTTCCCATTTTTTTTTCTTTTCATTTCTACTTTGTTTTAGGCATTTTCAAATTTCTTATATTCTCATCTTCTCAGTAATGTTGTAAAAGATTCTTAAAATATAAATTTTAACCATCCTTTTTTATTGTTTTTATCGGGAGGGTCATTCAGGATATTTCCATTTTCTTATACTGCTGAAAATTCAAGACTTAGTGAAGTTTTTTGAGTAGTAAAATATCACCTATCACTTTTATAATGAAGGCTAATAGACATGTAACAACTGATTAAAGACGTGAGAAACTGAGGACAAGTTAGTTATGGAGAGTATTTCTATCGTTTAGATTATGACTTGACATAGGTTACAGGTAGGATAATAAAAATGGGAGAACAAATAGGAAAGAAATCATTGTTGCAGAACTGACAAAACTGGATGCTAAATTGCTTTGTGGTGGGTTAGAGCTTGAATGGAGATTATGTTAATTACATTAGCGTATGTCTAGAAGTATGGTAGTACCATTAACTAATAGATGTTAACCGATCAATTTGGAAGTAAATAAAAGAAAACTACTAAGAGCGATTTAAAACATAAGGCACTATTTGTCACCAGAAAAAGAAATCAGGATACTGGTACTTAATGTTCTCAAAGTGGTTCACTGGCTAAGGGGCTCAATGATATTAAAGACCAGGTTCTCTTGGCATATTCCTCATGACTATAAAATGGCTGCTGCAGTTCCAGGAAGCAAATAAGTATTCAAGGTAATAAGAAGAAGAGGAATGGTGCCTGATGCATCTGTTGTATGTCTGGAAAACAAGAACTTTTTCAAAGACACTGCAACTTCTTCTCCCACCTCTGCTGTAGAATTCCTCTTATGGCTCATTGGCAAAAAGAAAGGCTGAGAAAGTGTTTAACTTCTCCAGTTTCTACAGTAAAGGTAAACAGCATATAATTGGGAATAAATGATAAGTTATATAGTCCATACTATTTGGCTCAGGTCCTGACTTCTTCCCAAAGAAAAGAGAAGGTTTCAGGAGTAAACTTAGGGGTTTGGTTTCAAAATTGCTGAGTTTAAAGAAACATTAAGATAACCAGTGGAAGGGCAGACAAGGCAGTCATTAGGACATAAATAATAAGTGATATTGTAGAAATGGATGAAACTGGAAGAGACAAGCTTACAATAAAACAAACACCAAATTCTGGCAAGAATGTGGAGCATTCATTACTGGTGGGAGTGAAAAGTGGTACGGACACTTTGTAAGACAGTTTGGCAATTTCTTATAAAACTATACATATTCTTTACATACAATCCAGCAATTGCAGTCCTTGGTATTTACCTGAATGAGCCGAAATGAGCTGAAAACCTCATGTCCACACAAGAACCTGCATATGGATATTTTATAGCAGCTTTATTCATAATTGCCAAAATCTGGAAACAACCAAGATGTCACTCTGTAGGTAAGTGGATAAACTGTGGTACATCCTAAGAATGGAATACTACTCAGTACTACATAGAAATGACCTAAGAAGCCATTAAAAGATATGGAGCTACTTTAAATGCATATTCCTAAGTGAAAGAAGCCAATCTGAAAAGGCTACATATACATACTGCATAATTCCAGCTATGTGACATTTTGGAAAAGGCAAACCTATGGAGACAGTAAAAAGATTAATGGTTGGCAGGTGTTGGGGGTAGAAAGGAATAAACAGAGCACAAAGAATTTTTGGAGTGAAACTCTTATATGATACAACAATGAGAGACATATGTCATTTACATTTGTCAAAACCCCTAGAATGTACAGCACTATGAGTGAACCCTAATGTAAACTATGGACTTTGGGTCACGTTAATGTAGGTCCATGGATTGTAACAAATGTACCATTCTCTGGCTGAATGCTGGGGACAAGGGTAAGCGGGTATGTGGGAGCTCTGTACTTTGTGCTCAATTTTGCCAAGAACCTAAAAATTTTCTAAAAAAATTTAAAAAAAGAATTTTTTAAGAAAGAAAAATAAAGGACTAATTGCATAACCCAGGGGGACTTAGAAATAGACAGAAATAGATGCACCAGCTAACAAATAGCAATCAAAGTAAAGAAAAATGTTGAGGCTATATCAACAGAGAACGACAGTAAAGTATTTCAAGAAGGCAGGGCCAAAAAGATGGAAATGTGTTCCAGTTAGGTTAACGGGGATATTGCATAGGATAAGGAATGGTAAGTTTCACAAGTTTAGTCATCAGAGGTCATTTATAATCTCAGAAAGAATGACTTTCTTTCAGTGGAATTACAGTGGAGAAGTTCAATTATAGGAAGTTAAAGATATGTGATAAGGAAGGTAAATAAATAAAACAAAAGACAAAAGGAAGGCATATATATATTATTTCTTATTAAGTTTGACATCTTTATATTCATTCGATAAATCTAAATTTATTTTTAAAAACATTAAATGTCTAAAATTTTGTTTTTCAAGAAACCAATTTCTTAACGTAAGTGAATAAAATTTATTTTAAAGAAAAAAATAAGCTTTTTAATAAAATATTTATTTATTTATTTTAATTAGTTTCAAGTATACAGTACATTGGTTAGACATGTATATAGTTCATAAAACAATCCCCCACTCAATTGCGCCCTCCCTCCCCTGGCCCTCCACCTAGCCAACATATTAATGCTAACCACATTTTTTTAAAAAGTAACTCGGACTAGTATCAGTATAAACTTGGCCTCTCATCTTGTATGTACCATTGTCTCATCTTGTATGTACCATTGTATGTACCATTTAATTTGTTATTAGGGAAAATGCAAATATTATAAAAGTAGAAATATAGTGTCATGCTAGCAAATTTAGCCAGTATAATTCCATGCTATTTCAAAAATAATGTCTAAATGATCACCAAAAATCCAATTTTAGGCTCTACCATAAAAAATTTAGAAAAAAATTTTTGATTAATAGAATAAACAGACACTATTATTCAAATAGCACAAGATTATTAAAAAGTATTTCCTTGTATGATAATTGTGTATTTTCCATAATCATCAATTGGAAAATTCTATGTAATGTATGACCGTTAAGTAATTTCTTCCCCAAACATAACGTTAGGATTGTTTCCTTTAGGAATTTCAGTATAACACAATTAAATAAAACATGAAATTTTAGTTCTCACCCTATTCAAGTTTACCTTTATTAGTGATAATAATAATAGTACTATTTATGAAAAAATACTAGAAATATTTTTGGTAGACCAAAAGCTCCTAGAGAATATGACTCTTTAAAAAGTCTTCCTAAATCTTATTTAGATACTAACTAAATATTAAATCAGCAAACAAAAGAAAGGATAATTGTAAGTGGATTGTAGAAGATATGTACTACTGCTAAGAAAGGAGATGAACAGTTAATTCATCAATCAAAGAGCTTGGTAATAACCATATTATTCATAACTTATATGGCAACTTGAAGATACAGAGTGCAATAATAAAAGCACTAAATAAAGAACAAAATCTCTGAACGGTAAGAAAAATTTTTTTAATAGTTCAGAATAAAGCTGATGTATTATAAATGAGCTAATTTTTATAATAACTTTAGTGTTTCACATGAGGAAATATGGCAAAAAATAACTAAAAAATGATTTATAGCCAGTGTTATGACATTTTAAGAAGAGCTAAAATGAACACAGGCTTTTAAAAGATTAAATTGATGAGAGAGTTTTACAAAATTATTTACTCCTCCTATCCTTACTGTCCAAAAAATTTAAGTTGCCTTAGTTAACAGACGAAGTTATGAAGGTTTAAAATCTGAGACTTTCGCAGAAAAGTATATCAAAGTGTATTTGTCAGGAGTAAAAATGTATTTTTGTTTTATATCACTTTAAACTATATAGTCTACAGTTTATAGAGATTTCTATTTTATGGGGTTTGGGTTTTGTTTTGTTTTGAAATTCAAGATTTCTTTTGGTCTACACTTCACCTTCTAATTTTAATTGCCTCTTAGAAATGTGTATCTATTTATAACCATAAAGAGCGGCTGCCATTTAATTCAATTTAAAATAAATATACAACCAAAAATGCCAGAATAAAGACTATGCAGTATTATGTATTTAACAAATTAGAATTTTTATTTTAGGTTCTGTTTTAAATGGAAATAGCCATCCCATAGAGCTATGAAATCTGTCCCCTAAAGCTAATAATAAATTAACACACAATAATGTAGGCTGCCATTAAAACAATGTTACTTTTGATTTGCAAGTATTAAGAAATATTATACTCAATTTTACTCATACGAGAGTAAACTTCTTGGGGGTAATTAATTAATAATCACAGCAATCTGCAAGTCTTTTCTTTCCCATTTATTGCTCTATCTATAAATTTGAGAGAAAAAGACAAAGTACCTTAAACAATAATGATAAAAGTTATTTTAAGCCCCACCACTGAGAATTTCAAAATGAAGCTAAATATATTTTGTAGAAAAGTCTGATTTCTACTAAATCTCACACTTTTTGGATAGATTAAAAATATTTTCCACATCAAAATGCCAATATTTTCTCAATTTTAGTAAGTGCTGAGTTACACTGCTAATACTATAATATTCTTCTGCAATCAGCAGCAAAAAACAAATTTAAGACAATAAAGTACTATACAATCCTCTAGGTAATATATCTTTCGTTTTACTGTACAATATCAACAATGATAAATTTTTTGTTTCCCATGGACATATTTTTGTTTTTTATTTTTAATCTGTTAATGAGAACGGAAACACCTTGAAGGCAAGGACCACTACTATGTCAAGGGCACTATGCTGGGGCAAAGACAAAAAAGAAGAATGGAAAGTCATAAGCATCTTAAATATATATATATATAATTATTAGAATCGAAATAATGTCCTTTTTCATGATTATTGGATCTATATCACAATGAAACAGAACTTATTGTCATGAAATGTACACTTCACTTGTTTCAAATTCTAGTAGAACGTAATTTTTCTTTCTTTTTTGGTAATAAGTAACATTTTAAGTACTATTTCATTCCCAAATATATTCACATACCCTTCAAGGAGTGTCAATTCTGTGGGTTACTAATATTACAAGTCATTTAAAAAAATTAGCATAATAAATACTGATGGGAAGAAAGGCGCATGATTTTTCTTTTTCTTTTAGCGTGGCTACTTTTTATTAACTACAAAAGGTAACAACATATAAAAATCAGAAACAGAATGAATCAAAAATGTACCAATAGTTAATAATAGACCAGCATTCAAAATTCAGAAAATATGTTGTTTTCATGTACACATACATGAGAAAAATAATGCCATAGCAGAAGGGTGCTGTATCTGTGTTTAAAGAAGGGGTTGTTGGCAAACACCACAGCTCACTTCTGCTGAAATGTACACAACTGATATATGCAGCACAGAAAGCTGGCACCAAGGGCTTATAACCTTAATTTGCCTGCAAGAAGGAACAGAGATTTACCTTCAGAGCACGTTCTTGATTGTTTTCAGCAGTCAGATGTCTCATGTTGTTTGCTGAAGTCTGGTTCTGCTCTTTCAAATGATGAAGCTCCTGCTCTAGCCGTTTGCACTGCCACAGGGGAAGAATCCCATTAAGTAAAGGAGTTATAGCATTTTTTTTCACCAAGCCACAAGAATTAACGTAAATAATACTACTGTATTCTCTAAAAACGAGGTATCTTTTGCAACAAAAATACTAAGTTAAAAGTAATGTTGAATATGAACAAAATAATATGTTTATAGTACCCTGGCTATTCAATTGCAATTTTCAGTTTGTATTTTATTAATCTAAATATTACCATATAAATTAGGAAATGCTATTTTTTTAAATAAAATTAAGATCAAACTACATTTAAAATTATTTTCGTCATTAACCAAATGGTTTTCATTATGCACCTGTTGGCTGAATATAAGTATGCTTCTAAAAATCACATTGGATTCTAAATAAACCACCATATGATATTGTTTTAAATTTTTATTAACTTTTTAAAGATTAAAAATTACCATAAAAATATATATCGAGACTTTTCGGATTTTTAAAAATATCTAAAGAAACAACTGTGTAGGGGAAAAAATGTAACAATCATGGAGTGCTTTAAGACTTGGAAACAACTAAGGAAACAAGTCTTTTTAATTTCTATTTTTACTAAACCTTATTTTTAAGTAAAACAAGTGATAACAAACATGTGAAATGACATTCTGACCTACTGGGAATATATGAGAATATGAATAAAAGAGAAATTATAAGTAAAACCATAAATGGGCTAATGGAAGTATCTACGTTAAAAAAATATCATTGAAATATTCCCTTTGCATAAAACATCTTAATAAAAATATATCAAACGTTCTACTCAATAATTGTACAGGATATAAACTGATATGCTGCATATCAGTTTGAACATACATGGAAGATTGGCTAAAGGAATAAAGTACTAAACCCATCTTTCAGGAAAAAGATAAAAATTACTCCTTAATTTATCTATTTTTAAATTAGGATATCTACGCAACAATCGGTAAGTACAAATATTGATTCAAGATCTAGTGAAAGTTACTCCTAGATTTGACACATGGCTAGTTGTGATAATGAATTAAAAATCATTATTATGCTATAATCAAGATGCACCCATAATCCGAATTGGCATTTCTTACTACTCTAACATCGATTCCTTCTGCCTCTGACCTCTATAATATTCTGCAATCTGTATTATTATTTCTCAACCTTGAGTAATATACAAATCCTTTACAAAAAAAAAAATCAGACTCTTGATAGTGACTTAAATTTATAATGATGTTTATATACAGATGCAAAATTGGGTATATATGCCTCAGCATATATAATACAATTATAAAACCAAAACACATTTATAAATTAAATAAAATAATAATCACAAATCAGAACTTTTAAAATTAATATTAACTAAGTAGATAAAGTCTTACTGAAACTAGGTTCTGCAAATATAATATATAGTGGCAGGTGATTTCAAATGCCATGTCTGTGACAATTTAATTCACCTATCTTGTTTTTAAAAATTACATGAGTGAAATCTTTGTGACATGATATCATTTGACATGGTACCTTTTACTTGGAGGGGACATATAATTTTACATTAAACTCTGTATGTGTCCCTTTTTAGCTTGTAACAATTAAAGTATTTAGTCACAATGCAATGAAAATATGTGTTTAATGAAGACACAAATCATGAGGCACGAAAATGAATAAGATACAGCAGTAAGCATCATTACCTAGTAGAAATACTCTCTACTAGAATTATCCTCTACATTTTCAATTAATTTTAGTACAAAATTATCATGCATTAAGTATTGAAATGGAATGACTAAATATAAACTATGATGTTACAAAGGTGAGGTAGATAATTTTGGCTACGGGAGTAAAAGAATGTTTCACAGAGCAGATTATATCCAAGTTGAGCTTATTTTAGGTATATGATTTTATAAGCTGAAAGAGGAGAAAGAGGAAGAATACAGTAGAAAAGGAATGAAGGTAGAAACATCATGGGAAACTTCTGGTGAAAGTGGTAAAGCATGGTCACGAGTTATCTGATCATCTATTTTTTGTATTCCCAGTAAATTAGAAATGACTCGAGGATAGAGACATCTTTTCCATCTACAAGATGCACAAAAAAGAATTCACTTACTCTAGTCTGAGAAATAAATGTTTATTTTTATTACTTCATAAGGGTTAAATTTAACATTGATCTAGGAATCAAAGTGTGGTGAGCCAAGGATAATTTTGAATTGAATAAAATCATATATAAATGCTCGTCAAATACGATTTTGGATTTATATTTAACTACATTTACGATTTCTTTAGATTTATTCAAGCCTATACTATTTCTTCATTTGATGTTCTTTCATTATTTCTGAAAAGATGTGGAGAGGGCACTCCCTGGCAAATTTTTAAATGAAATACTGTAACCGAAGAGATAAGTAGAGCTTAAGAACAATAAACCTAATTTTGCACTGAGGGCATTTATCCACATTACATACCTGAGCTCATGTAATATAGGTTTATAGTGTTCTACATACCATGGTTCTGTAGTCTAGGAGGGATAGAAAATAAGGCCCAGGGACCACTCAGAGTGACAAGTGTTCCAAAGGGCTACACTTTCAGGTGTTTAATGATCTCTCCTACTTTAATGAATTAAAAAAAAAAAAAGTGAAATGTTAGAGAAATGTCCCTAAATCAAGTACTATATGGTTTTAGACAGTTTCATTTCAAACTGACACAAATAACACAGTATCTTCCCTGTTCATATTCTGCCAAATATTTATGTTCTTAAAGAGTTCTAATACATAAATCTGACCTAGGAGTTTTATCTTTCATACTTCAAAAAATTTTGATACTCGAACTGAACATAAGTGCTATCTGTATATTGTCACCGCGTCCTTGAGAACTACGATTCTCACAAGACACAAAAGATAACAGATGAAAGATTAAAAAGTTAAGTAAAATCTCTTTAATTCAGAATTTTAATTGGAAGTATCAGTATGAAGATACAAAGAGTTTTATCTTAAAAAAAATGAGTGTGTGTGTGTATATGTATGTGTATTTCCTGATTCTGCCCATTGAAAAAGGCTAGGAACAATAAGAAACCCAGTAGAAATAAATACCTCTAGCATCTAGATTGTGGGTACCAAGTATCATTTCTGACTAAAAATAAAGGACATTATGGATATTCAGCTGACTCCAGTTGTGAGACGAGAAATGTACAATATGATCCAAGAACATTTGTTCTTGGCAGAAGTATTAAATAACAGAACTGAGGAACTATCAAGGACTCAGAAGCCAACTTGTAAAGCTCCCCATTAGCTAAAGATAAGAATATGAACATCAATAAGGCCAGTAACTATAATATGAGATATACAGAACGTGTTTAAATTACTGAGTTTATAATGACAATAAAAAGTTTTAAAAACTAATTGTCATTGTTCAGGAATAGAGTAAGCCAAGAATTTATCCACCCTTTCTTATATAGACTTCACCATCAAGTAATTAAATGATAGATAGATGACTCTAGAAGTTGTTAAACTAATAAAGGAAAAGGGAATGTTAGACTATCATGATTTTGAAATCATTAACATACTAAGAGATCTAAACACTAAAGTCTGCTAATAACATAGTTCCAGATGTGTTTCCAGATGAAGAAACACAAAATCATGTGTGGTCTTGTTAATAAACTAATCTAAATCTGATCAAGCCTCTAGATTAAATTGCCATACTTAGAGGAGACAGAAGTCAGGAACATATTAAATGAAATTACAGAGATGCAATGAATAAACTGGGTAACTCTAAAAGAAAACTGACTCAGTTTGTTTAAAAAATAAATTCCAAAAGAAAAAGAGGAAGGGAATCAATAGTGTTGAGTCAATTCGATCATTTGTAACGAGTGATTCTTATTTAGATACAGATTTAAAATAAAGAAGAAAAGTTATGATATTTATGAGATCATCTGATTTTGAAAACCAATTAGATGTTTCACAATATTAAAGAATTATTGTTCATATTTTGGGGTCATAATGGTATTGTGGTTATGTTTAAACAATAGTCCCTATCTTTTAGAAATATACGAAAGTTACATAGAAAAAGGATATTTTATCTAGGATTTCCTTAAAAATAATATGAGAAGGAGTAAATGAGGGGGGAAATATAAAAAGATGGATAGTTGTAGCAAGGGGAAAGTATCACAGGTTCATGGTTCTATGCTCTGTGAACTCACTGGCAAAAAGGATTAAATTTTCCTCTGTAAATGAACAAAACTAAATCTAGTGTGAATGAACAAACTAACATACGAAACATAAAACTCGATGGCAAACTTTTATAAAATATATTTGGCCTATATTTACTACAAAATCTGTTTTCACTACGAATTTCCTTTTACTCATTGTGAGTTCTTAAGCATTATATCAAGCAGACAATACATTATGATTCTGTTTCACTTTATGTTTTCTTTCTGAAAGATAACATGCCTTAAGTTTTTAACAAAAAGTTCTCTAATATTGTCTAAGTTTTTAACAGCTGTTGTTTTATCTCTGCAATCTGCTTTCAGTCACAAATCATTTTGATAGTATTACAATCACACATCTTCTGACTTGGGATCTATGCAACTCTTTCCTTTGCAGACAAAAATAATATCAGAATCTTCCAGTCAAAATAGAAACTAAATTTCAGTGTCAATGTGACTCATGTACTTTGAACTGCAGATGTTTGGAAGCTCTTAGGATTATGTAAATTAGTTTTTATTTCTCTTTATTTAGAAAAAATTTTTTTAAATCACTCCATTTTAGATTTAAAAATAGTAAGTGGAATGCTTTTCTCACATTACAATAACTTGGAACAAAAGGTAACTTGTTTTTTCAAAGCGTTGGCAAAATATCAACAACTTGGTTTAAGTGAAATTTATATAATTACGAAGATTTAAAAAGAAAAACAATAATTATATGAATAAGTCTCTGAAACCACATATGATGCAGCTGTGGGGTGTATGTGTGTGTGTGTATAAAACATAAATTATTCAGTAAATATCCACTGAGAGTCCATCCACTAGGCAATATACCAGCACCCATGAGGCAACATGCCAGGCAATGACATGTTCCTATATATTTATATGCATGTATTCTAATTACATAGAAACATTTTAAAAACACCATCTGAAAGTAAATAACTAGGGGTTTAATAACAAATACAGTATTTTATAATCATTTTAAACTACTGAACTATTCAAAAAGATTAATTTAAAGAAACATTTGAAATCACAAGGTAAAAGCATATCTAAAATCATAATATTCTTTTTAGGAAAATAAAACAAAAAAATAGCTATTTTTAAAATTACCATTGGAAGTGTTTTCTTTTAAATGAAGGTCTTATAAAAGCTACATATGTGTATGCATACATAGATACATTTATATACATATTAACATATATACTTATGAATGTTTACACAAAAATCACACTGTAAAATTTTGAAGTCATCAGGTTTTCATATGAAAATGCCAAATATATCTATTTCTCCCATGTATAAACTGTAAACTACAAGAAGGTAGAGCCAAGTGTGTCTGTTCACTTTTAAACAGTCAGCAAGGCACCTAAAACATAGGCGGTATTAAGTATGTATTTATTGCTTTACTGTATTCCCTGCTTATAAAGGGCATTTACTCAATCATCCCTGCTAAATTTGAAAGTCGCCCTAAACTCTTGCCCATCTTTATCCTAAAATCAGACCAAGTCCTATTCCTTCATATGCTTTATTCTCTATCCCCACTGTCATACCTTTTATTCAGCCTCTAAGTTTCTCATTAACTGACAGGGAAATGCCCTCAGGCTCAAGCCCTTCCAAACTATTCTCTATTCTAGTAGTTCCCAAAGTTGGCTACAACAAAATCACCAGGAAAATTGTATAGAGCATTAAGAATTGAGGACTTTTGGGGTGGCACTATAGTGTAGTGGTTAGCACGTCTGCTTTACACATACAAGGTCCTGGGTTCACGCCCTAGGAGGAGCCACAGACATACTCTGGGTGCACCAGGCCCACTGGGTGCACCAGGCACCTGGTGCATGCCCCGAGCATGTGGGGGGAGGCGCCTCTCCTTCAGAGATCCAGTTCTTAAAAGGGAAACTGGAACATCCATAGGTCAGAAGACGGGGGACGGGGGAGGGCGGCGATTAAAGAGGGGGAAAAAAAAAGAATTGAGGACTTTTTGGATTTTACAAAATGGATCCCATGGGAGCATGAGAGTAAAGTCAACTGACACATAATGGGAATGTCCTTAGGGTGTGATCAGAAGGCTCCAGACCAAAGAAATATCAGCCTCTAACTGTCGGAGCAGATAAGCATAAGGATCCCATTTTGTAAGATTCTTAGAAGCTAAAGACTTTAGACAGACTACTCCAGCCTAACCTGATAGCATTAATGACTGAAGCACTAGAGCTGAAGACTCTGACCTTCCAACTTGTCCTAGCTACTGCCTTGGGAACAACGCACAGCTCTCCACACCTCTAGTCAACAAAGCTTGCTTTGGAGATGCTAAGGACTTTCACCAGTCGCTCCCTCATGTAAGACTCTGTACTTCCCCCTCTGTGTATTGTGTTAACCTGCCTGGGTACCTGACTGGTTTACCTGAGAAGGTTCCACTCAATAAACCTGGCATCGTGGAAGGACATAAACGTGTTCAAGGATGTTACTTCAGTAGCTGCTCTTCTTGCTGCCAAAAGCAGTTTAAAAAAGAATGTATGTGTATGTATGTGTGCATATGTTTTGAGGTTGCATCTCAGAACTAATAAATATTCCAGAAAGCTATGTCTAAAATACAGTTCTGATTGATCACACTAAGTCCTACCTACCTTATCTTGATTTCCTTTATTGGCTCTTTTACTGATTACAAAATTAAAAATAAGTTTTGGAGAATGATAGTGACATTTCATGAACTGGTCAGACTCATTACATATTTTCTCTTTCCTCCTCAATTGCACACTTTGGTCTAGTTCAGACATGCTAAATTATTCACAGTTCCCAAAATATGAATATTCCTTACAACTTTCTTGCCTTTGTGCAAATTTTTACACATATTTCATTTATCTACACAGCATCAGACCCTACCTTCTCACTGAGAGGCCCGCCTGAGGAATACCATGCCCTCCTTGCTTCTACCAATTCACTACCCTTCTTCTTATATGTTCTCACGGCAACCATCTACTTGGCATTCTCCCTCACATCCACTTACCAACCCAGGGCCAATCCAGGATCTTATTCACTGAAGCTATCTAGTGCATTTTTAGTAAATAGACAATGTGAATTTTGTTTAGGGTGTGAATTTTGTTTATGTGCCAGTTGACTTTACTCTCATGCTCCCACATTAATTTCCTTCTAAAATTAAAGGCATATGCACTTAATATTTAGGTAATCATATATTATAAACACAAATATAGCATAAGAATATAAGACCTGAAAAAATTATGAGAAAAAATAAGGAATTTCTAAAATATAGAAATATGGAAAGTGTTGTTTCCTAAAATTAAAAATATAAATGTAAACGATGACTGTTTTATAATATGCTTTTTAATGGACTCCTGAAAAAGAAGTATAATTCTAAACATCTAAAGGCTTGGGATACAGCAGCAACATGATAATGCAAGTGAGGCAATAAGAAAATCTTACCAAGATTCCAGATAGGAAAAACAGGATCAAAAACCAGAGGGAAGAGTTGGAAGTAGAGGAAAACAGTATACTAAAGTAAATGAGGAACTTTTTTTTTTTTTTTTAACCATACCTCATAAGCCAAGACATTGCTTCGTAGGGGTTTTATTTTAGGTAAAAATTATATAGAATGAAATGCAGATTCCGATTGAACTGACTGATTTTTGACAAATTTATCTGGGTAACCACCCTGATCATATATAGAATATTCCTGTCACAACAGAAAGGTCTTGGTGGTCCCTCTTCCAGTCAATTTGCACCCATACCCATAGGCTACTCTTTTTTTCTGCTTTGTAATGCCATAGATTTCTTTGCCTGTTCTTTAACTTCATAAAAAGTAATAGAGCCTTTAAGTCTTTAATTTTTTGTCTGACTTCTTTAAATCAACACATGCATTAGAGATTCATCTATGTTTCTGTGCGCATGAGTAGTTCATTCTTTTCATGCAAAATAATGTTCTATTTTATATGAATATACCATAATGTCTGTTTTTCTGTTAATGAAGTGACATTTGAGTTGTTTTCAGTACTTGGATATTATGAATGATCTCCTATAAACATTTCTCTAAAAGTCTTACAGTACATAGATGTTTTTGTTTTCCTTGGGTAAATACCTAGAAATGAAATTCCTAGGTTGCAGAGTAGATATTGTTTCACTGTATATGAAACTATGAAGCAGTTTTTAAAAACTGGTTGTACCATTTTACACTCCCATTAACAACAGAGCAGAGTTCTGGTTGTGGTATATCCTCATTGATATTTGCTGTTGTCAGTCGTTTTAGTTTCAGACGCCACAGTGCATGGCTACTAAACTGAACAATACAGAAAACATCTCTGTTACTGCAGAATGTTCTATTAAACAGCACTGCATTTGGGCTCAGTCCTTACCATAAGGCAGAATCAAGTGAATGCCCAAAGTGCTCAGCAAGGTCTCTCCACTCTGGGTGGACCAGAATGCCAACTTCTCATTTAACTCTTAGCACTGTGGCAGTGCTTCTAAATCACATGCATGTAAACCAGGCGCATGAATAGCATGACTCAGGCAAGGCTGAAGGTGAATTAGCACAGAGCTAACTGGTGTTTCCCTTCAAAGGATAAGTAGTTTCCTCTCATTTAATAGCATCTCTAGCAAATTTCAGCTTCTTCGAATCCCCAGACTTAAATTTCTTCTTCTTTACCACAGCAAAACCACTGCTCTGCTGGATTCTACTTTCCTGAGTCAGCAAGAGTGCCTCTAGGCATAATGCCAGGGGAACCATCCTGCTCATCTCTGTGCAGTCTTGTGCACCCTGTAATTAATGTTTTCCCATTTTATAGTTTTCTAAGTTATGGTAAGATTGGTAATAATTACTCTGCCATGGCAAGAAGCCTCTATTGTTTTTCAAGGGACCAAAAGTAATTTTTCCTATTCAGGAAAGGTTCCTGCAGTAGAATCTGGCGGGATAAGTTTTCATTTTTTTCTAACCGAACACTCATTGGAAACTTTTCCCTTCCAATTTCCTATAACCTTTACTATACCTTTTCCTAGTACCCGTAGAGTTTGTGATTTTCTAGAAGAGTTAACAGAAAATGAAATTACATACACAAATTCTAAACACTTCCTTAGCAATGAAATTCCCCCAAGGTTTGTAATATGTAAATGATAATTATTAAATTATGAGTAAATTAAAAGTAAATTAGTGATGGTCTTTATATACTTAGCTTCTAATAACTAGAGACTGTTAACCTATGAAATGTGGTTACTGAAAACAAAGTTTAGAGTTATGAAACCACTCTTTCTAGATTTTAACTAGAACACATTTAGAAATGATTCCTAACATGTGAGCTGGTAATAACATAAGGAACTAAAAAAGATTTAAAAGTTCTATATATCCCGATGTCTGCTCCTTCAAATGCAACTAACACTTCCCTAACACAAAAGCCAGTCAAAACCAACATATCACTTGTCAGTTCAACCTACACCCTTCTGATCTCTCTTCTCTAGCATCCTAATTCTCTGCCTATGTATTCTAACTAGCTGTTTATTATGGTACCTTGCTCTTGGGGGTAAAAGAAAGGAAGGGTACGATGATCAAGGAAGTAATCTAAATACATTGTCAAAAAAATAGAGGGCCAAAAATAAAGCCACATAATCTCTTGATTTCAGTAGTATTTGCTGCACTGGGAAGAAGTATCCCTTTTACCATACCCAGTTTCTCAGGAATTCAATCTGCTAGGGTAGCTTCTAGATCTAACAAGAAAAAAAATGGCAATCTAAACACCAAGGCTATTATATCTCACATCTAATTATGGCTTGTTAATTATATTAATAATTATTAATTATACAGATTCATAATCATACTTAATACATTAAAGTTGAATTAGAACTATGCTCATATAAAATTTAACAATACTTGGTCAGTAGTTTCCAGATGTTTAAGATGGTCACCTAAACTCTTAAATAGATTTGAGATTACAATTCTAATAGTTTAATTAAAGGTTATAATTCATTAACGACATTTCCTCTTGAATTTCAATAAAAATTCTAGAACTGTTTTGAATTTTTGTTTTGATATGAATTTATCAGAAAAGTGCTGCCTTTCTGTAGTTTGATATGAATAACCAAAAAGTAACTAAAAATGTATAACAATATTTTATAACTGAAATAATTAAGGATAATTATAAAATTACCACATGAAAGAGGTCTGATCTTGCTTATTCATTTTGCATAATCCTTTCAGTGCTGCAAAGGCATTTATTTCTAAGATGATGACTTTACTTCTCTGGCTAATGCCACTACTAGGATGTGGTATTTTGATCCTTTTTGTATAGTTATAACCTTGCAATGCTGAACTCTGTAGTTAGCTAATGGTCAGGAAAACAAAATTCAGTAAATAATACCATTGTAATGAGTTGGTTCTTAAGTAAACTTCAATGGATTTTCTCAAAATCCATAAACAAACAACAGTATAACCTAAATGTTAAGTTGGCAGTTATTGCACAAAAGGATAGAGATGCTTAGACCATTGTAAAAAAACACAAAGCAGAGTTCAGGAAATAGTATTAGTACTCATTGGATGATAGCCACCATTTAACAGTTTATTAAGCTCTTTTTCAGTTATTCTATTCCTGGAATCACAGATGCCTCCGCTTGGTTTGCAAACTTTGTTTGTTTGCTATTATAAATGCTGTAATCTCAATAGAGTTGTCAATTACTTTAGTGCTCATTCTTAATTTTCTTGTTATATGAGGAGTATTGCCCAAACATTGTTAAAGCCTAACAGAAGCCACTCCAGCTTCTAGGATTACAACAGGAGAAAAACTAAAAAACTGTATGACAAATCGAAGTATTAACAAGTTGACTATTATACAAGTCATTCTCTTTCAGAGATAAGACTCTGATTATCTTTGAATATGTAAATATGATAGCTAGTATTCTCTACAGAAAATGAGTAAATACCTATAGACTAATTTGTTGATTACTGTAACAAAAGCTGTGGAAACTTGGGACAGTTCTCAAGACACTTCCCAGTTTTTCAATGAAGTCGGTCATTTACACTTTAAAAAAGTTTGTTTAAATGTTCTCGACATTGTTTTACTGATGTTCATATGCAAGGTCAGGAACATCATCCAAACCATTTAGCAGTGATTAACAAGAGCAATCTCAGTGAAAGAGAGTCTACATTATATTCAACTCCCCTAAAGTCAACTAAAACTCATTTTTCTTCTGGCTTAGCTGTTTCTCTTACCTACTTTCCTTGTACGTTTTCATTGTTAAAATACTTCCATATATTCTTAGCTTAATCCGATTTCCTCAGCTCACTAAAAAACCTCGTTTCCAGTGACACCTCTGAATCCTCTCTAGGAGGATGTACTCTTTCTTTCACATGCTGTTACTTTGGAGGCAGGAACTAAGGACTTGCATTTTCCTGGTTCCCAACTGTCATTTCCAACCCACTAATTCTGCAATCCATAACTCTTTCACTTTTCAAGTTTCTCATACCCATTTAGAGTGTGTGGTCCAGGGACTAGTACTGGCCCAAAACTGACACTGTTGATGAAGCTAGTACTAAAATTCAGAGGAAGCAATTAAACACTTCAGAGAAATTTCACAGAGCAATGTTATGGCTGTTGAGTCCAATGACAAAAAAAATGTATGCCTGAATTTTGCATGTTTATATACTTTTTCACTTTATTTTTTGATAATTCATTTTTCTTATATGTTATAAAACTCGTGGTCCCTAATACACTGGAAAATTATTTTTTAAAAACTGGTCCTTGAGGGAGGAGGTGGGGTAAAGGGAGTCAAATACGTGGTGACAGAAAGAAATCTAACTATGGGAGGTGAACACACAGTGTAAACATATCTATGCCTTACTGTCAAAGTGTACAGCTGAAACTTACTGGATTTCGTTAACCAATGCCATCATAAAATTAAATTAATTAAAAAGAAAAAAGAAAAGAAATAACTTTAAAAATTTTGTAAAAAACAAAGCAAAACAAAACAAAACTGGTCCTTCACTACAGATAGTTTGAGAAGCACTGATCTGAATGACTTGCTTTTCATCTGTGCTTTCATGACCAACCAAGGTTACTTTCCCACATTAAAAAAAAAAAATTTCTAGCCAACATGCTAGGAAAAAGCAAGAGTCACCTATAACAACACTCTAGCCTCACAATTTCCTGACTCATTTATTCTAATAAAATCTACCTTTGAACAATGACCACAACAAGTATCTTGTTCTTAGTTCTCTGTAATCCTTAACTCCGAAACTCTACTCTTGGATAACAACCGTATATCCTTTTACTTCCTAAAATTGCTCTTTACTGTTCTTACTGGAATAAACACTTCCTCTGAATATAGATTTGCCTTCCCTGAATGCAGTTCTTATGTGAAAACAACCATGAAGACTTACAGAATGCCTGTACTACAACGGGATTGCACACAACACTGTTCTCACTAAGCAGCAGCAAACAAAGTGTGGCAATGGGCCCATATTCCCCATTATCTCGATGCAGCTGGCTTGATAAAAGAGTAAAATGGATTTCTGAAGAGTTGGTTATAGTTCCAGTTAGGTGACAATTCCTTCCAGGGTGAGGGTAAGATTTTCCATGACAATGTATATGCTCTAAATCAGAGTACGATATGTGGTACTTTTTAATCCACAGACAGTAGTCACAGGTCCAGGAATCAAGGGGTAGAGATGGGAATAGCTTCATTCACTATTACTCCTAGTGATCTACTAGCAAAATTTTTGCTTCCCATTTCGGCAAACTGAAGTTCTGCTAATCTACTGGACTTAGGTCTAAAGAGGGAAAAACTTCCATCTAGAGACATAACAAAAATTCCATTAAACTAAAAGTTGAAGCTGCCACCTGGCTGCTTAGGGTTCCTCTGTCTCTGAATCAAGACGTTAGAAAGGAGGTTACCAACTGGCTGGGGTAATGGATCCTGACCACAGAGGGGGAAACTAGGTTGCTACTATACAACAGGGGTAAAAGGAATACATCTGGAATACAGGCGATCCCACTGGGTACCTTATATCTAGCTTATGAATTATATTCTTCTATATCTAGTGAATATATCTTTAAAAAATGAGGGTAAATAAAGATATATTCAGATAAATGAGAACTGAACTCAACAGCAGATGTGTATTAGAAAAAAGAAAAAGAGAGGGAGGAAGAGACAGAGGAAAGAGGAAAGGAAGAACGAAAATGTGAAAAGAGGTTATTCAAGTTAAGGAAAATAGCACAAAATGAAAATTCAGTCTAACATGAAGAAATAAAAAGTACCTAAAATGATGAATATATAGATAAACATAGAAGAGTATATTTTTACTACTCATAATTTCTCTGAAAGACAATTTATTATTTGAATTAAAATAAATATACAAATATATGTCGGCATATCAAAAGGATGAAGGCAAATGGAATTTGACTGTTTTAAGATTCTTACAATTTAAACCATGTGGTACATTTATTAATACTAAGAAGATTGTCAGAAATATCATAGATTGAAAAATTAAAAATCGTTAAGATTCAATCCCTTTCCACTGCGGTGATCTAAAAATCCAATCGTATCCCAACAGGCTTCTTATGGAAATTTGAAATCTGATTTTAATATTTATAGGAAAATGCAAGAAACTATAATAAGTAAAACAACCTTAGAAAAAGAACGAAGTTGGAGGACTTTCATTGCTTGACATCAAAATTCATAGCAAGCAATGCAGGGTAGCATTGACATGATAGACAAATAGATCATCACAATAAAACAGCATGTCCATAAACAGATACATACTAACATGGTCAACTAATTTTTTAAAAATGGCACCAAAACCATTCAACGGGGGGGAAAAACCCACCTTTTAAAATAAATAATGCGGGGACGACTGAATACTAACCTGTTAAGAAAATGAACGCCAATCTTTATTTTATACCATACACAATAGTTAACTCAAAGTAAATCACATAATAAAGTAAAAATTAAAACAATAAAGCTTGTAGAGGAAAACATAGGATGGTATGTTTGATAGGATGATTCTGGGGTAAGGAAAGATTTCTTAGACAAGATACACTTAAAAATTGATTTATTAGACTTTAGCAAAATTGAAAACTTTTATGCATCAACATATAGAATTAAGAAAATAAATAAGCAATAAGCAGATGGCGAGAAAATTTTCTTAAATGCATATATCTGATTAGACTTTAGAAGATATAGAGAACTCATACAAATCAATAATAAAAAGTTAAATCACCCAATTAAAAGATAGGCAAAAGCACTGAACAGATGTTCAAAAAGGAAGATATGATGGCCAAGAAGCACATGAAAATATGTTCAAGATCTTTATTCACTGGGAAATACAAATTAAAACCACAATAATATGCCACTACACACATACTAAAATCACTACAATTAAAAATACTGCCACCACTAATCGCTGGTTAGTATATGGAGTGATCAGAACTCCCACAGATTGCTGGTGAGAGCGTAAATGATATAGCAACTTCAACCAACAATTTGTTAATTTCCTTTAAAAATCAATACTTATCAACCTTATGACCCAGCAATTCCACTCTTAGATATTTAACCAAGAGAATGAAAATATATGTCTACAAAAAGACTTGTACAGGAATTCTCATAGTCTCAATCAAAAACTGGACAGCTCCAAATGTCCAAGAGAATAAATAACAATTATAATATTATATAATGGAATATTACTTATCAACAAAAAGAACAAACTACTTGATACAAAGAACAACATGGATAAATATCATGAATATTTTGCTGTCCCTGCATAATTCCACTTACATGAAGTTCTAGAATAAGCAGAATAAAGCTATGATTAAAAACATTTGAAGAGTTGTTTGGATGAAGCAGAGATAATTGGTAAAGAAGGGAAATAAATGAGGGACACTTTCTTGGGTTATGGAAATGTTCTGTATCTTTATAAAGATGTGGTCACATGGGTGTAGGTATTTGTCAAAACTCATCAAATTGCGGACTTAAAATTTATGTCTTTTATTTGTGTGCAAATTTTATCTGAAAACAAAACTGTAAACAAATAAAAAGTAAACATGTTAACAATGAAAATCTCAATGTGTAATGATCACTAAACTAACACACTTATAATACACTTATGATTTATAATCCTATTTCCTGAAAATGTTTTCCAATAAATTACAACTTAAAAGAATATTTTATTACATATTTTAACCTACTTATTAGATTATTATGATATTTTTACCACAAGATAATATTAATGATGAGTTAATATACGAATTTGGAAATTTTTTCAAGGGATTACAATACTGAAACAGGCTACTAGTAACAATAAAAACCACCTTCCCCTGAATCTTTTCAAGGTATCCACATTAATATTTAAATTAACTCTAGGAAGTGGTTTGGGAATCTGACCTTTTGTGATCCTGGAGCTTAGTATTGTGGTAGATGAGTCAAGTAGCAATTAATCAAACAAACCTGTACGCAAATGTATGCGCACAGCCAGAGTCATTTCCGAAATGGTAAAAGCCGTGATACATTATGTTGAGAATGCAAGTGTTATTTCAATAGTCTTGACACGTTGGACTAAAGAGAAGTACTTTGCTGTGAATGATATATTCAGATACCTTTACATTCTTTCTGAAATATCTGTGTAAGCATGGCAGATAATTTTACTATTTGGTTGCATGTACTTCTGTTTTTGAAGTTAAAATTTAGCATAAATATAAACAACTAAAATGTTAACTGAAAATTTTCCATATGAAATCATATATACTGAAAAAACAAACTCATTGCAATCTGAATTTGTGTGCCCAAATTTTCTAATTTCTAACTGTTTATGAAACAACTATTAAGTATGCTACTGAGAAAATTCAGTCCCTCTTAAAAAGTCACATCTTTAGAATGAAGATGCTTTCATGGCACAATTTTTCTAAGATGGTAATTTAAGAAAACTTATTTATTTAAGAGTGTTTATATTCTTTGATCCAGTATTTCCACTTCTAGGACTTATCCTTAAGACAATAAACACTTCTAGGACTTATCCTTAAGATAATAAACACATAAAAATTTAGCTATAAAAATGTTTACACTACAAAAAAACCCCCCAGAAATCCCACTTCCAAATGGCAGATGAGTTCACCAAATCTTAATATATCCACATTATAAAATTATAATAATAGCAGACAAAATATAAAATCAAGTGAAAAATCAGGTTACCAAGTGGTATGTGATATTATATGCATTGAAAAAAAGACAAAGAATCTGTATATGATTATTAATAGGAAATGAGTTTATGAGCACATTTTCCCTTCTTGCTTATCTGTACTTTCCAGTTATCTATAATTTTAGAAAGCTGTAAAATTTTTTTAGTAATAAAATGAAAAGTTATTAGATCAAATATCGACAAGATATTTTAGCAAGATGGACTGCTAAAAAACATGCACAGGCAAATAACTGTATGATAGGAAAGCAAATTAACAAATTGACAGGGGAAAAAAATTAATAAAAATTTTACAGTCACTATAATAAAGAATGTTAAACGTGCTTCCTACTTTTTCTGAAAAATGAAACTCTAAATATTATGATTTATTTTCTTTTCAGGTATGAGTTTTTTGCCAAACTTGTAATAACTTAACAAATCATTATCTTATATCTATTATATGCCACACACTATGCAAATTACAAGGGATAGACAGGGAAGGCAACACTAACAGAGAGGTTAAGAAACTAGGTTACCTTTTCCCTCTGCTAATGTAGAAGGTTAACTTTGACGTTACATCATTGGCCGAGATTTTAGGTTTGCTCTCCAAGTGGATTTATTATAGTTTATGTTATGCTCTCTAATCTCAATCTGCTTTTTCAGAGACTTTTGGTCACAGAGAATATCATGAGAAATTCATAACCAGATTAGGAATGTTCTAAAATGGACTTCTGGATCTTGAAATATGTGGCATTATATTTATCTTCTCACACCTTAATTTCTGTACTTGGTATAACAGAGAAATATTTTCTAATTTCTAAAGTAGTTATATCTTTTCTTCAGATGTTTTCCCTCTCTTTTACCACTTTTGGATCTTTCTTGTTGACTATGTGGTAAAATATCCACCATTTAGTTTTTTTCTCCCATAAACCCATATAAAAATTACACAGAAAAGTATCTGGAATACACTGACCCTACTACTTGCAATACCTTCCAAATCTTCCTTTCAGGTGTCCTTTTCTCTTAACTATGACTCACAGCAACTCTCTAAGACAAACAAAGATCTCTACTACATGGACTTGCCAGTTCTTTACTGCCCAGGATCCTACCTTCTGTAATACTACACTCTCCTCAGTTCCTTCTGCATAACTTATCACTCCTCTTTCTTATTATGCAAGGGAGAGTCCATGGCCCATCACTGCAATGACTCCCTAACCTTTTACCCCATTTTTTTTTTTTTACTATTAAAACTCCATCCCTAGTTAAAACCAAAGATCAATGACACCACACTATATTCAAGATCTGAATGTTGCTTGAAGAAATCATGCAACTTTCCTGACAGGTTTCAATTCACTTTAAATTCACTGCCCTAATTCTCAAGTGGACATTCTGCTCTGTCTGGCAATCCTCCGTTACTCTAATTATGTTCATTTACGCGCAAACTAAGACAACAATTTCAAACTATCTCCTCCTTACAAATCTTCAGCACCATCCAATGACCCATCACACTGAAAATCTAAATTAACATTTCCATTCTGGAAGAGACAGACACCACACCCTTTAAACTTATCAACTTGCCAGTATATGCATCCATCCAAGTTCTTTGATATTCCTGTTACAATTAAAGTAGTTTTCCCGTTCCTAGCAAAAGACAACTCTTCTACTTATGTTCTAGATCTTATCCCCTCTCAAGCTACTTAACTACTCTGAGACTTTCCTACTTCAATTATCTTTCATCTCCCTTAAAATCGCCTTTCCTTCTTTCCTGGTTCATTTCCATCAACATACCAACTACATGCTAGAATCTCTCATTAAATAAAAAGAAAAAATCATTCCCTGATACCATAAGCCCCCTCTCCATGTAATACCCAAATCTCTACCTCCATTACAGGGGGGAAAAGTTGTATACATTCACTGTCTTCACATCCTCTCTTTTCATTCTCTCCTCAAACTACTCCAGTGTGGCCTCTCTCCTAGCCAGGACTTTTGTCAAGGCCTTCAATGTCTTCCACATGATCAAATCTAAAAATAACTACAGTCATCCTTCAGTATCTTTGGCAGATTGGTTCCTGGACCCTTGTAGATACCAAAATCCAGGTGCTCAGTCCCCTTACATAGTATCTGCATGTAACCTACATACTGTCCTCCTGTATACTCTCTAGATTACTTATAATAACTAATACAATGTAAATGCTATGTAAATAGTTGTAGGGAATTGCAAGAATAAAAGTCAGTACTTCTTCAGTACACATACAACCATCATAGGCCTAACTACATAGTATACAGCAGCAACAATGTAACTTTTTTCCAAATGTTTTCTATCTGCAGTTGGTTGATTCCATGGGTGAGGAACTGATGTATACAGAAGGCCGACTGTATTCCATCTTCACCTTGCTCGACTTCTTAACACCATTCAAGGGAAATAATGACTTTCATCTGTTACAAACATGTTCTCTTGCCTTCTCTGACACCAAACTCCCCTCAGTTTCTTTCTGCTTCATTTGCCATCCTTTCTAGTCTCCTCTGTGGGCTCCACCTACTTTGCCTAACTGCTAAATGTTGGCGCACAGCAGAGCTTGGTCCTAGGCTCTCTTTTTTTCTCAATAATCTTTCCTTAGTTTCATCTAGTCCTATAGCTTTAATTATCTATATGCTGATGGTTGCAGTTACCATGTGCCTGCTCAATTTTTCCATTTGAATTTCTAAGAATCATCTCAAATATACCACATCCAAGAGAGAATGTAATTTCTCTCCCAAAATGTGTTGATCTCCTCCCAAAAACTCGTCTATCACGATAAATGGAGCAAATATCTAAACGGTGTTTGAGCCAAGATACAAGAGACAGCTCTAATTCTTTCTGCTCTGTTACGCCCAAGTGCAATCTGTTTTCATGGCCTATTTACTGTACTATTAAAATATTTCCCAAATCTGTCTATTTCTCTAAATCTCCACTTGCTCCTCTGAGCCACTATTGGCTTCATCTTTTGCTTGGACTCTTGCAATATCCTCTGCATTTAGTTAAAATTTATACTTCTTACCATGTCCTACAATACCTTACAGATTTATTTGCTGCTATTTCTTCTACTTCAATACTTACTACTGTATTTCTTGTATTTAAACTACATTTAAGCTTGGTATATTTATATCAGTGTCTTAAACACAGCAGGCTTATTCCTTCTCTCAGGGTATTGATCTCTTATGATGGAATGCTCTTTTTATAGTTCTTTTGTGTGGCTGGATCCTTTTCTTTCAAGTCCAATTCTACTATTCATGTGGACAAAGAGGCCTGCCTTGATCACCCTATGTAAAGTGACAACTCTACTACCAATTGCAGTCACTCTCCATCACCTTTTTATTTTCATCATATCATTACCTGAAAATTCATTTGTTTGTTTACTATCTATATTTCCATTCTAAAATGTAAGTTCCACAGAGTATTAACCTTCCATATTTAGATCACTGATGAGTTCCCAACACAAGGCACATAATAAGTACTCAATAAAATATGAATGAATGAATGAATGAATAGTATTTCACTAACTTCTTTTGGTTCAGTGTATCTTGAAATAGTTCTATTTCGACAGAAATATATTAAGTGCCGACACTATCCTAAGGATTGTGATAGACACCGAAAAAGAAAAGCAATTCCTATCTTTATGCTAGTAAGAAAGAAAGGCATAAAATCAATTAATTATAATGCAGTGTGACAAGTACAATAATAGGATACAAGGTAAAATGTGGGCATAAAGCAGATATTTATCAATATTGTTTCACATAAGATCTTTATGGAAGAGATTATATTTAAATTAGCCTTAAAACAGTAGGCAAATGAGAAACAAGTAGAGAGGCAGCATGTTCCAGGAACGGAGAAAAACATGCTTAAAGGCGGAGAGTCATAAAGCAACAGATCAACTGTATTTTCTGTACATTGCTCAGCTGTCTTCCCAGAATTTTCTTCATTATATGACTAGATTAGATTCACATGTTTGTCTTTTTAATTTATTTTTCATTTTGCTGGAGCTGGAGCTTGATGTTTGGTATAGCTTGTAGGCTATAAAGAAAAAACCTAACTAGTGAAATATTTAGCTGAATTTCTTTAATTACCCTGATGATTATCCCTGGTCTTACTATGTTTTTTTTTTGTATTTGTCAACTCTGAACCTGAAGGACTTCGGGATCTTTAGTTTTCATTATAGCATTTGACAAAAACAAAGTAACTAAATTTTCAGAAAAAATTAAAGATGTATTAATTATATTTTGTTTAAAGAAAGTAGAAAAATGTTTTAGAAATATTTTAACAACAGAAACAATAAACAAAAATGAACAAATTAAAAAAGCTGATATTGAATTTAGATATTTGGAATAACTCATTTCCAAAAAGAGTGGTGAGTTAAGATTCTCTGCATGGTGTTCAGGTAACAGAAATTTATGATCACTAGTTCAGCTTTGATAGATCAACGACAGGAAACTAACATCTAGAAGACAACAAAGTAAAAGGAAACCCAGGGAAAGGTTGAAGTTGAAAGATGACGAGATATTTAACTGGGAAAGAGAAAATAGTGCTAGCTTCTGTTCTTACCTGCCTATGCTCTGACTCTAAGTTTTTACCTTGTAAGCTCCTTTTCACGTTACTGCAGTTCATGACCTAATCATGATCAAGCCTGGTAATATAAAGTCTTACTCTTATTAATAGGTGGGAATGAAATTTAGCTCAAAAGCCATAGCATTTTATCCATTATGCCTGGAATAGATCTCAAACATATAGAATTTACCACTTTCTCCCTTCATCCCTGTTATACTCCAAGTTTTATGACAAAGCCTTTGCTTTCGTGTTTTGAACCTATTGTATTTTACCAACACCTCCTAGCCCATCTGGCTAATGTCCATATTCCAATCCCCATTCCCATGCCTAATTTATTCAGCTCTCAAGGGCTGGGCCCCTCACCTATGCACCAGGTATCAGCTAGGGGCCAATCTCTATAGTGTAATCCTATCAATTACAAGTATCAGTGAGGCCCAAGACCTCCTGCTGCTAGGCCCCGCCCATCTATGCATGCCCTTGGAAATCAAAACTCGCCTAAACTAGCCTAATTTATCTAAAACCTTTAGGAATGAATGGTGTGATGGTTAATTTTATGTGAAAACTTGACTGAGCCACCAGATGCCCTGATATTGGATTAAAAATTATTTCTGGGTGTTTCTGTGAAGATGTTTCTGGATGTGATTAACATCTGAATCAGTAGACTGAGGAGTAATGATTGCCCTTCCCAATGTGAGAGAGCCTCATCCAATCCACTAGAGGCCTGAATAGAATAAAAGGCTGAATAAGAACGAATTTCTTCTCTGTCTTTGAAATGAGATAGTGGTCTTCTCTTGCGTCTGAATTTGGAACTTGGAACAGAACTTACATCATTGGCTCTCCTGGTTCTCAGGCCTTTGGAGCCAGACTGGAACTATACCACTGATTCTCTTGGGTATCTTGCTTACCAACTGCAGATTTTGGATATCTCAGCCTCCAGGATTGCAGGAATGAATTCCTTATATGAAATCTCTATCTCCTCTTGGTTCCGTTTCTCTGGATATCCCAGACTAATTCAAGTGGTCATTTGAATTACTGTAGTTCACCATAAGGTCAGCCCTAAAAGCTAATAAAATTGCCAAATCCTGGCTAGTTCTATTATTCTTCTGTCGTTTCTTGGTTTCTGACCTGGATCCAACTGAGCCTCTAAGACCAGCCTGCATGACTTAGGACATTATTGGTCACACAGATGTTTGAATATATCTGATGCAATATAATTTATCAGTCAAATACTGAGGCCAATACTAGTGCAAAGTTTAGACATTAAGAAGAAATGAATATTTGGATAAATTGAAAATTAATCATAGATAAGATTCCTCAATTAAGTGGATGGTTTAACTGGACAGCCTCTACAGTCCTATGAAACTCAAAATCCCAGAAAAATTAGTGGGAAAAAATGTTTCTAGCTTTATCTTCTAATTACACATGTTTCTATAATTTGAATAAAATATGTGAGCATTAATGGGCCAAAAAAAAAAAATGACAAAGAAAGTATGTAGGATTGGTTGGTAAGAGAACTTTATCAAACAAATGCTAAACATAAAACTTTTAATTCGCCTTATGAAAGACATTAAGGCTTTCAGGATTTTATGAATTTGACCTCAAAGGCAAGAGAAGTAAAGGCAAAATTAAATGAATGAACTATATCAAACAAAAAAGCTCCTACACAGCAAAAGAAACCATCAGCAAAACAAAGAAGCAACCAACTGAATGGGAGAAGAATTTGCAAACAATGCCTCCAATAAGGGCCTGATATCCAAAGTATATAAAACACTAATACAATAACAACAAAACGACCTAATTAAAAAATGGGCAGAGGACCTGAACAGACACTTCTCCCTAGAGAACACATAAATGGCCAACAGACATATGAAAAGATACTCAACTTCACTAGCTATTAGAGAAATGCAAATCAAAACCACAATGAGATATTACCTCACACCTGTTAGAATGGCTATCATCAACAAGACAAGTAACAACAAGTGTTAAAGAGGTTGTGGGGGAAAAGGAACCCTCATACACTGCTGGTGGGAATGTAAATTGGTACAGCCATTATGGAAAACAGTATGGAGGTTCCTCAAAAAAATAAGAATAGAATTACCATATGACCCAGTAATCCCTCTTCTGGGTATGTACCCCCCAAATTTAAAAACATTTATCTGTAAAAGTATGTGCCCCCTAATGTTCAAAGCAGCATTATTCATAGTGGCCAAGATATGGAAACAACCTACGTGCCCTTCGATAGATGACTGGATAAATGTGTGGTGCATATATACAATGGAATACTACTCAGCCATAAGGAAAGATAAAACATTGCCATTTGCAACAACATAGATGGATCTTGAGATTATCATGCTAAGCAAAATAAGTCCGACAGAAAAAGTATTTCACTCATATGTGGGATATAAAACTGAAAGCAACAAACGAGACAACCAGAAACTCATAGACACAGACAACAGTTTAATGGTTAGTAGAGGGAAGGGGTGAAAGGGGAGGTAGATAAAGTTAAAGGGGATATGGTGATGGAAGAAAATTTAACTTTGGGTGGTAAACACACAATGCAATATATATATAACATATTATTGAATTGTACACTTGAAACCTGTATAATTTTATTAACCAATGTCACCCAATAAATTCAACTTAAAAAAAGAAATAGAAAAATATATACAAGAAGAATTTGAATAAATAATAGTATAGGGATTCATCTGAAAAAAGATAAGATTTTAACAAGGCCAGTTCAAGTAAATGAATGATTTTAACTTGATTTAAAAAATAAAGGAAGTTAATAAATGTATCGAAATCAAGAAGTTCTCAGTGAATTTAAAGATTTCCAATAACTACATAGAGTGGGATTAAAGTTATACGGGCACCACACAGAAGACATAGTAAAATTAGAAAATATCTGATACAAATAACAGCTTTAAAATTAAGGTGAAATTTCTCATAATTCTTTCCCAAAACTCAAAATCTCAGTCTAATCATAAGAACAATGTCAGATGAACCCAAAGTCAGAGACAATCCACAAAATATTTGAACAGTATCTTCAAAGGCATGGGCGGTAAAAAAAAAGGAAGACTAATAAGCTGTCTGTCACAGGGCAGAGGAGACTGGGGAGACATGATGAATCTTAGAACAGAAGGACTTTACTGAAAAAGTGGTAAAATCTGAAGAATGTCTAAAATTAATAGTAATGTACCAATGTGGGTTTCCTAATTTTGATAAACGTAATGTGAAATGGCAAAACTCAGGGGAAATCAAAACTAGGTAAAAGGCACATGGGCACTCTGTACTGTGCTATCTTTGAAACATTTCTGCAAATCTAAAACTATTGCAAAATAAAAAACCTTATTTTTAAAAATTCATGCCAAAAAGTTTCCATTCAGAATTATAAGCTGGTAATGACATAAATATTAAAATGAATACCACTTGGGCCAGAAAGCTTGACAAGTATATAAATTAAAATAAACAAGAACTGTTCCATAAAACATAATAAATACATACATAGAGATTAATAAATATATTGCAGTGATAGAAAATATCTATTTTTAAATAATGACATGTTGGTAAATACCACCAAGTATTGATTTCTTTATATTTTATACTATGAGAGGCAATAGGCAAAGGACAGAGAGGGAGAAGGAACGAATGGCAAGCAATATTTAATTATGCTCTATGTGTTTATTCTTAGTTAACAAGAAAATAAATGGTTAGAAAATCAAATGTTTGAATTTATGTTATGATTATTTCCAAGCACATAAAATTAGTTTTGGCTATCTCTTCTACAACAGTACGTTGATCCAAGACTGAATACACTTGGTAGGGTACAACGTGGTAAAAAACAGTTGCCCATTTTAAAAGTTTAAGGAATTTTTCCCATTCTAAACTGAAGATAAATGTCAGATCTCCACATCTAGATAGGATGGAATCATTTGTGGCAGAATAATGCTCCAACCCAAAACAAGGAAAGCCAGATTAAATTTTAAAATCATCTGTTTAAAAGACATAGGAAGGCTGCTGCTACGACAATAACATGAGCGACTAAAATTCTTAAGAAGGGTTAATTGGAGAGAGGAGATTTGAAGATGTGCAGTCATTTCCCGCCTGAGTTTTAAAGATTCAAGGCATTGGCAAGGGGCTGAGAAATCAGGCTTTGACTACACAGAGGACTCCTGGCGGACAGAGAAATTATCTATGCTTCTGGCAGTTATACAGAGCTGAAGTGACAAAATTCGAGATTTGAGAATGCCACCTCAAGGCATTTGTTAATCCCAGACCTATACAGAGTGAGAAATTAAAAAGCTAAACCCTAAACTCTTTGAAAAGAATAATGGAGTATTCCAGTCTTACAATGCTGAAGAGACAAACACTAGAATACAGGATCTGCCAGGAGTAGGGCCCTAGTGAATACACAGCTCTCAGTTTGGGAAGTACAAAAATGCAGCAGTAAACCACAAATAGACTAAGGCTTAACCAAAACTTCCACCCAGCTTCCATGGAAGATAATAAAGCATTTTAGATAGTGACAGAAATGAACTAGTAGGAAACACGGCATGAAGTAGAAGAGAAAAGGGACAACTGGTTAGGTGATAACCTTACGCAGGCAAGAAAAGATGTCAACTACTGTGGAAACAGAGAGGTTGTCCTTAAACACATGCATGTAGTAAAAGAAAGACAGAAACTGGAAAAGGCAGAGCATACGGGTGCAAATGCAGGTGGGCTGGTGGATGAAACGGTGGAGATAGCATTTCTTAGGGGAGGGTGGGTACCTAAGAAGAAGGGAGAAGAGAAAATTGGCCTCTAAAGGGAAGTAGGATGGACTAACAAAAAGCAAAAAGATTATCAGATAACACCAAGGGCCTATCTGAAGACAGGAGCCATGAATTTAAGGTAAGTACATTTGGCAAACTTGTGTGACATTCTCCTGCCATATAAAGCTGTGAAAGTGTAGAGAGGCGGAAAGTTAAATTTATAAAGCTTAGGTTTTGCCAGGTGAGTAGGACAAAGAGAGGGCCAAGAGAACCAAGGTCATATTAAATGCAAATTGTTGATAATTAGAGTGAGCCATGAAACCTAAGCTAGATAAACAGGGAAGTGAGGACATGAGAGGCTGGAGGGATAGGAAAACAGGGAGTAAGATCAATGGAAAAGATACTAATGGAGTTGAAAATTTGCTATAGTCAGAGTTTGAGAGTAAGTGAGCTGGAAAGATAGTAAGTGGTGGTCAGAAAGTAGGATGCTTGAAATTGAGACTGACCATGACCGAGAACAGGATATGACCATAGGGTGACAGCGGAAGAAGTGTAGAATACACGATGACTGGAGGAGAGAAATTCAAGATGAGACACTGGGATGTTGAAAGAATCATCTACATAGATATTTAAATCATCATCAATCATGAAAGGCATAGTCTGAAGAGAGGGACAATGAAATGGACCCTAAAATCCTTAAGAAATGAGGGAAGCAACATAAGAGTGTGTACCGGGTGGTAAAATCTGATGCATAAGCTTCTAAGGTCTTTAGAGAGGAAAAAAAGGAACAACAATCTAAACACACTAATGAAGAACAAGCCTTCACGTCCATTGGTATAACTGCTTTGGGTGGAAATACAATCACTACCTGAGAGGACTGAAGCGGAAGCAGTAGCCTCAGGGAGGCAACTAGGTTTCAGTTAGAGCAGTAAGGTGTGATGTCAGAAAAGAATACACTAATAATTTGATTCATTTATCAGTACTTACTAAAAGGCACTGGATTAGGCACTGGGAATAAAATAATAATAAAAGACATAATCTCAGTCCTCACAAAACTGTGACTCAAGATGTCTCATATATGAGTAATTATTTTAAATAAAAAAACTATGTTTTTTTTATGACAGGTTAACAGTTTATTAAGAAACGAGGACATTTTGAAGAATAACAAAACGTGATTAATACATCTATCATTGTGGTATTACTTATCTGCTAAGAACTCATTTAAATTAAGAATATGTGGGGAAAGTAATTTTTTAATGGTAAAGAGGAGGGGGAAATGGTAGTAGATGCTTTTACAGATATAGTCAGTTACCTGAGACAAAGCAGCATCCCGTTCTTCTATCACTGCATTCATTTCTTCTGCAGTTATTCTCTTTTTACATGCTTTGGTCTTGTAGATTCTATCCACAATTATAGCTCCATTCTTCTGAATAGCTATGCCTGTGTCTGCATTGTTTATTCTGTTCAGTAAGTCCTGTAATGTCTACCAACACCATTATATGTTAGTCAGACATGAAGTTTTAATATATTTTATTTAATATAGGGTTTTAATTAATAGGCACATGTGAATTGTAAATTGACTGAGTGAAGTTATTGAATTTTCATATTGCAGCAAAGATGTACATTATTAGTGTGTCAATTCTTCTTTTTCCCACATCTTAGTTCTTGAAACCCACTCAATTGAACTTAAGCCTCTAAGATATAAGACTGACATCAAGAAATCTCCTCAGAGAATGGCTTACCATGTCATTTTCTTCAGGGTTAATATTTTCTAGCCTAGAAAAAAGGGACACAGAAAGCCTGATCAGTAGCATTTCCTTAGTGCAGCAAAATGAGTTCGCTTTTTAAATCTTTAGAACCTCAAGTAATTTCATTCGACTAGTCTTTAGAGTCAACCATGACACCGAACATATTAAAGTGCCACCTGCTCGACTCTATCTTTCAATAATGCTCCGTATCTTCTGCACTGACTTCAGACTGTTAAGTTATTAATGTTTACTGCTATATATGACTACAAGGATCAATTGTTCATATGTGCTTAGATGAAGAAAGTTCCCCAGTGATAGACATACTCATTCTCATCATTATATTTATTCCTGGACTTTCAATGCTTAACAGAAACTGTGCTTCCTCTGTTTTTTGGACATCATCACAAATAAAACAAGGCAAGTATTTTTATTATAAAATTTAACTGTTACCTCAAAAGCAGCGATAAATAATTATCACTACATTTGACCTGAAATCTCCTGCTGCTACTTATTTGTTAAAACAAGTATACTATATAGAAAGGCTGACCAAAACTGAACATTTTTAGATGACTAATGTCATTTTCTCTTTTTCATAATATACACAGAATTATTCAATTTAAGGACAAAGAAAGCAAATTGGTTCCCCTCAAAAATGCATTCTGTCTTATAAGAATTATAGTGCTTACTGAAATGATTGGTAATGTTGGTGAATTGAAGAAATGCTGTAGAGGTAACATAAAAAAAAAACTTTAAATGACCCATCTTAGAAACCGTCTATTATTTAGGCAACCACTAAATTGGGCAAATTAAATGAAAATCTATAATGAGTATTTCTAAATGATATGAATTTTAGAAATGGCCTCAATTATTTTAAAATTGAACTAAAAACTTTAGATATCCAGGTTCCTGGTTTTTCAAGCCCTATTTCTATGTTTCTATGAGTTAACATTTAACACCTACCGCCCCCGACACACGATACTAGGAAAAGATGAAAGAAGACACTTAATAAATTTGTTACAAAATTTTTCCAAACCTTACAGTTCAATGAAACAGCTACATTGATGAAGAAAAAGTATAAATTTTAGAACATTGTATTTTAAACAGAATAAAATAAACATATCAAAAAACTATTCCGACACATATTTAAGTAGTATAAGTTAACAGGAAGGTATGGTAATTTTGAATTACATAAACTTAATGTATTTTAAACTACTAATGTCCACTTGGATTCACATTTCAACAAGGGCAAAAACACTCTCATATTTTATCTTTTTTCTCCCAAAATAAATCGTTTTCAAATCTCTTGCTTCATAAAAAAACTTGTTCTATAAGAACTATGAAGATAATCACTTCTTTTTTACTCAATTAAAAAACACAGTAGAAAAGTATAAGATAACAAAATTCTTACACTTATTTATGATCAGGTAAAAGTATGTGAAGAACATCAGTGGCATTTAAGCATCAGTTGGCTTAATATGATTTTAAAGGAAGCCATATATGTGAGGAATATTTACCTTGATGTTCTTTTTGGATGAAATAAAACTAAGAGTTGATTATGGCAACTGCCAAAGAAGATTCAGTTTAAATTTTTATAAACTCCATAATTAATTTATTAAACTTGATCATTTAAAATATGAAAAGATACATGAAAATTAAACATTTAGATTGGTAGGTTACTGGGAACTTTTGCAAAAAAAAAATTTAGTTCTCAAGGTTATAAATTTCCCTTTTCCATTTCAAAGAATTACATATGATCAGGAAGAAAATAACAGTATAGGCAGGTTACCTAATATGTGTATTCCAAATAATCAACACAACAAAAAGTGTGTGGTTTTCTATATAATACTTTTAGGTTTTTCTCATGTACTGCAATGTGAAGAATTTTTATTTTAATAGAGAAAAGGAAAGCATTTCAATGCTTTAAATTAGCATTTTTTAACAGGATATGGTTAAGATAATTGAATTTAGTCTAATATTAAAATTCCTCACTAACAAATACAATGTTTTAAAAATTAAAATCAAATTTTCTTATTAAAGATTATACTAAATCTTTAGCACATGAATTTAATATTAAGACTATAAATAATGTATGTGATTGCCCTTAAAAGTACATAAAATGTCGGGATTTATCCTTTTGATGAATGAATCTGAAACAGGTTTGGTAACGATGCCAAGTCTGACATGCAGGGCATTAATAATCCAAGTCAACCACTTAGCATCTGGATCACAATTTTGCTTTATTATTAGAATTTATAATTGAAGTAAGTATAGTAATAAATGATCATTAAGGGAAAAATAAACTAATAAACAAATGATTAACTTGACACTTGAAAATTTACACAGAAACAAGTTTGATACAAACATGAATTTGGAAAGAGAAAAAGCCAATACTTGTATTTCTCTACTTGTATTCCTTTAAAAGTCTCAGGGAATACTTGTACAGATATCAAAGATCAACTACGCCATAATTTAATCTCAACTAGATTATACAGAGCAGAGATCAGCAAACTTTTTCTATAAAGGATCAGACAGTATTTTAGACTTTGCCGTATGTTCACTGTCACAGCTACTAAACCCTGCCTTTGTAGTGTAAAAACATGCACAGGTAACAGACACATAAACAAGTGTGGCTGTGTTCCAATAAAACTTTATTTACAAAAACAGGCGATAGGTCCTTCTTTGCTGATCACTGATATAGAACATTAAAAAATGAGACCAGATCTTTGATGTTAATACTCTGTAAGTGCCAATTCAGTATATTTGACATGTTTTCCTGAGCTGGATCATTCAATATCTAGTTAAAGATTAGTCATCAAAAAAAGCAGTTTTCAGAAAGTTAAATTCAATCCTACCATATCACTTAAATGCATTACTTAAGAAAACATAAAAATTAGACCAAAAAAATCAATCTTTAGAAAAACATAAGACATTTTAAATCAGCTATATAGGATATTCAATTTTCCATATAAAATGACTTTTTAGGTTTAAGGCTTACTAGTAGCATATATAGCATATAAAACTTCACTGCTTTAATAAAGAATAGTGTTATTCAAAATATAACTGAGAAACTATAAATTATATATCATTAATATAAGGTTTACAATTACACAAAAGAACCTCAACCTTTTATAAACTCTAATTTATGCCTACAACAGTGTAACTAGACACAGTCATGATAATTAGTAAGAATTTTGCTGAAGTAAATGTCCATGGGCTCAAGCTTCAATTGATTTCCTATACCATGCAACTTCTGACTGACAACCTTGCACTCTAAGTGAAAAGACCCATGTATGAAATGTCACATTTCTTGATTTATCCCTAAATCACTCGATATCATGTCTTTTATGTCTTTCTTTTCTGAACCTATAGTCATTCACCAGTTCCATGGGAATAAGCTAAACTTTGCCCTCAAATGATAAAAAGAACTAGTGATAGGCTAATCAGAAAATTATAAATTGTTTGTTTTTACTCTCTAAGTCTCATTTTTATATAGTGCCATCTTTAATATGTTAAAAAATATACCAACAACAAAGAGACTGAAAAAATGTATCGTGTTCTCAAAAGTTAGAATATACATACGCAAACTTGTCTATGTTAGTATGTATATGTAAGTCATTTTAACTTGAATTCTTTTTACTTTTTTCCTATTTGTGGATAAAAGTAAAAAAGACAAAAGCACTGAAGATTCAAGGGGTAAGGGAAGGCAGAGAAGTGGTAGAGTAATAAGACAAGATAGACATTATACAGAAAGATGCAAAGTTAAGTCAGAAGTGGCAAAGAGAAAAAAGACAGAAGGAATTTAAAGATTATAGGAAGAAAAAACAAGGAATGAAAACAAAAATAGATGTGAAATAATCTATTTATAATGTCAACCTATACTTAATCTTCCGAATGTGCCTTTCCATCAACTAAAGCTGTTATAAACCGGTTTTATCTTAACAAGGATTTAGTTTAAAATACACCATTGAAAGTTCAGAACCCACAGACTTCAGCTGAGTAGAAAGAAACCTCCACAGTGCCATTTAAAATGATGCTAACATATTAATCTTTGTTGTTGTTAGTCTTCCTTCTTATGTATGGTTCTTCCCGATCCCTCCACCTGTACCCCTAGATTATAATATCGTAAGATCTGACTATAAACTGTTCCTAGAAACCAATAATTGATTGCATCGGTTAATATTATTTTAAGTATTTATGTAATTATTTACTTAATGTCTATCTTCTTAACTAAACTGGGACAATAATGCTGTGTTCTGAGCAAATAGAACTGTACCTGACACATAATATATATTCAATAAATATTTATTGAATAAATTAATTAACTAAAAGAAAAGGTTTGGGATTGAGTGTTTTCCTTTTCTTTTCTCATTTCTCCCTTAGAACAAAAGCTACGAAGAACAAAATGAAAAGGGCTCTACTTAAGAAATCCTAATTTTAATATATTGTAATAAAAACTGTAACAAATACATGTACAAATTAAAGTAGATGGGCAATGGGGGTAAAAAAAATTAAAGAAAGATAAGTTCAATTGAGACACATCAATTAAAAAGACAGAATGAAAAAAAACGAAGAAGACTAATTTAATCAGGGTTCTGATAAAAAAGTTTCAGTTTGGATATATAGGTAGATGGTTGTGCCACTGATTAGGATAGGGACCACGAAGAACACAGTTTTAAGAATGAATTAATACATTATAAATTCCATTTTAGTTGCTAAGTTTGAGTTGCCTGTGTAAGTCTGAGATAGACCAAGTCCTGTAATGTGTAATTGACTGACTCTGACTCTTTGAGCTACCAGTCAACCACTCGAAGTTTTTTCACTTATAAAACATGAATATCACCTACCTCAATGAGTTGTGTTATTGTATGAAAAAACAGATGTTATCTTTTGGGAGTAAATTTCATTTCTGAAAATCAATAAAATCTATTTAAAAGCAAATTTCATAAATAAAATTGGTGATCAATAAGGTAACAAGATTTATGGTCATAAATTACATGTAAATATAGTACGGTGTGGCAGTTGACAAACTGAATGAAACAGTACTTGAAAATCCCCTAAGAAGAGTTATAAAGTTAGAGTGGAGGCAATACTGAAAGAAAAAAAAGTATCTACTTTGAAAAGAATGTTTAAAAACATCTGGTTCCAGCAACTGTTTTTGTAGATAAAAGCAAACTGATTCTAAAATATATATGGCAGAGCACAGGTACTAGAATAGCCAAAACTATTCTACAATAAACAAGCAAAAGTAGAGGACTGATATTATCCAATTTTGAGACTTACTATAAAGATTCAGTAATTAAGACTGTGTGAGACTTCACAGTTTGGGAGTTCTGGTCAAGATGGTAGAGTAGGTTACTGCTGTGCTTGCCACCTCCCATGACCACATTAAAATTACAATCAAATTATAGAACAATCAACCTGAAAAACCATCTGAAGACTAGCTGAACATAACTACTGTTACTAAGGATATAAAGAAGAGACGACATTGAGGCTGGAAGAAGGGGAAGAGATGTGAAATGGGCTGCAAAGGTCCCCCTGGAGTAGCAAAGGGCCACAGCCCCACACTAGGGCTTCCCAGCCCAGAGTTTGAATGCCAGGAAAAGAAGTCCCCACCAAATCTAGCAGTAAAAATCAGTGGGGATTCTGTCTGTTCAGGTGAGACAGAAGGCTGGAAACCCAGATATCCCTTTAAAGGGCCTATGTACAGACTCACTCTCAAGCAGAGAGACAGGAGCTCCAGGGGCACCAGAGACATATAAGAAAAGACTGAGTTGTGTGGTTTCAGGGTGAGGGTTGGAGGGAAAGCTGCCATTATCCCTGCGTTGAACCCTCCTCTTGTGCAGCCTATAGGCGGGTGCCATCTCGCCAGAGTTGAGCCTTCCCCGCAACACGGCCAAATCTGAATCTGCATTGGCCTGGTAAACTCTGCTTGCTTACCCTGGTGACTCTCTGGAACCCCACCCCAACCAACTCTCAAACTTCCAGAGGCATATTCTTGGCCAGGTAACCAGTCACACCTTGGCATCTTAGTAGGAGGCTCTTTCAGCAGCAGTCAACAGGCCTTGGCTCCTGAGCGCCTCCGAAGACAATTACCATTCCGATGGTAGGCAACCAGCCCCAGCTGGAGCTGTAGATTTGTGAACAAATCTTGGGGTCTGCAGGCCCAAGGTGGGCAGTGAATAGCCTCAGTGAGATTTAAGACATTTGCAAATGGCCACAGGCTCAGCAGCATTGGCACAATATCTGAATTTGCACTAACCTGATACAAACTACTTGAGCCACCCTGGTGACTTCCTGGGATCCTGCCTCACCCAATTCAAGTATCACCTGAGGTTCATTCAGTTGCTGAGCCTTACGAGCAGCCAGCAGAAGCCTAAGGACTTTGGGTGCCTTGGGCCTTCTGCTGAGCTTCTCCAGGCTCGAGCTGGTGCAGCTGGCTCAGGTTCACAGCTTGGCTTCTTCTATGTGCCTCTAGTACCAACACAATGAGTGACCAGCTGCAAAGAGCTTTGTAGCTTCTACCAGGTAGGTAGCTCCATGCTGGTCACAGGCCACAACTGCATGGGAGCCCCTCCCAAGGGGCCCCAGAACCAATACACCTGGAGCCTGGCATCAGACCACAACAGAACACCGCCTGATTAGCCCCATAAGAGGCACACCAAAAGGGTGTGAACACACTGGGGTGAATCTCACTCCACGAGGTCAATCCCCACAAAGCAGCTTATACCCTGTGGGTGTGGTGAATCCTCACCGCCAGTCAGCCTGAGAGTCAATCCCACCCACTGACGTGCCAATAGAAATCAAGGATCAACTACAATAGGAGAGCACAGACAACCTACACAAGGGATACTCCTGGAGCACCCAGCGCAGGTGTTCAGGCAGAATGTACCAATAAGCCACACAGGACACCTAATACATAAGGCCACCCGGCCAAAACAGAATGACGTACCAGATCTATCTAATACAAAAAAAAAAAATAAAGAAGCCAAACTGAGAAAACAAAAAAAAATGTCCAAATGAAAGAACAGGAAAAAACTCCAGAAAACAAAACTAAATGAAATAAAGGCAAGCAATCTACCAGATATAGAGATCAAATTGCTGGTTATAAAGATGTTCAATGAACTTAAAGGAAAAATTGATGATCTCAGTGAGAACTTCAACAAAGAGATAATAAACATAAAAAAGGACAAAGAAACCATTAAAAATACAGTCAGAAATGAAGAATACAATAACTGAAACGAAGACTACACTAGAAGAAATCAACAGTAGATTAGATGAAGCAGAGGTTCAAATTAGCGATCTGGAAGAAAAAGTAGCAGAAAACACCCAATGGGAACAGAAAACAAGAAAAAATTATTCAGAAACTAAGGAAAGTTTAAGGGACTCCTGAGACAACATCAAGTGTAACAACATTTGCATTATAAGGGTACCAGAAGGAGAACAGAGAAAGCAAGGAACTGAAAACTCATTTGAAAAAATAATGACTGAACACTTCCATAACCTGGCAAAGAAAATAGACATACGGTCCAGGAAGCACAGAGAATCTCAGACAAGATGAACTCAAAGAGGCCCACAACAAGACACATCGTAATTAAAATGCCAAAGATTAAACAAAGAGAATCTTAAAGCATCAAGAACAAAGCATTAGTTACCTCCAAGGGAGCTCCCATAAGACTGTCAACTTATTTTTCAACAGAAATTTTATAGGCCATAAGAGACTGGCAAGAAATATTCAAAATGATGAAAATAAAGGAAATACAACCAAGACTACTATACCCGGCAAAACTATCAATCAAAATTGAAGGTAAGATGAAGAGCTTCCCTGATAAGCAAAAGCTGAAGGAATTCACCACCCTCAAACCAATATTACAAGAAATTTTAAAGGGACTTCTTTAAGAAAAGGAAGGGGGAGGGGTGGAAATAAATATGAATAATAAAATGGCAATAACTATGTACCTATCAATTATCACTTTAAATGTAAATAGATTAAATGTTTCAATCAAAAGACATAGAGTAGTTGAATAGATAAGAAAACAAGACCAATACATATACTGTCTACAAGAGACCCACTTCAGATTGAAAGACGCACACAGACTGAAAGTAAAGGGATGGGAAAGACATTTCATGCAAATAAAAATGAAAAAAAAAAGAAGCTGGAATAGTAATACTTATAGCAGACAAAATAGACTTTAAAATGAAGGCTATAATAAGTGACAAAGAAGGACATTACAAAATAATAAAGGAGTAAATCCAACAAGAAGACGTAACCGTAATAAACATTTATGTACCTAACATAGGAGCACCTAAATATATAAAGCAAATGTTGACTGACATTTCACCCCAAAGCAGCATAATAAACATTCTTCTCAATTGCAAATGGAACATTTTCCAAGAAAGACCACATGTTAGGCCACAAAACATGTCTCAATAAATTTAAGAAGACTGAAATCATATCAAGTGTCTTCTCTGACCACAATAATATGAAACTAGAAATCGACTACAAGAAAAAAAGTGAAAAATACACAAACACCTGGAGGCTAAATAACATGCTAGTAAGCAATGAATGGGTTAACAATGAGATCAAAGAAAAAATCAGAAATTATGTTGAGACAAATGAAAATGAAAACACATTGACTCAAAATCTATGGGACACAGCAAAACCATTCCTAAGAGGGAAGTTTATAGCAATACAGGCCTACCTACAGAAACAAGAAAAATCTCAAACAATCTAACCTTACACCTAAAGGAATTAAAAAAACAACAGCAAACAAAGTCCAATGTGAGTAGAAATAATAAAGATCAGAGTAGACATAAATAAAATAGAGTCTAAAAAAACACTACGAAAGATCGATGAAACCAAGGGCTGGTTCTTTGAGAAGATAAACAAAACTGATAAATCTTAACCAGATTCATCAAGAAAAAAAGAGATGACCCAAATAAGCAAAATCAGAAATGAAAGAGAAGTGAGAGTTGACACCCCAGAAATACAAAGCGTATAAGATAATGCTACAAGCAATTGTATGCCAACAAATTAGACAATATTGAAGAAATGAATACATTCCTAGAAACATACATTCTTCGAAGACTGCGTCAAGAAGAAACAAAAAATTTGAACCAGTTGATTACTGCTAACAAAATCGAATAAGTAAACAAAGAACCCACCAAAACCAAAAGCCCTGAACCAGATGGCTTCACAGGTGAATTTTACCAAATACTCAAAGAAGAATTAACACCTATCCTTCTCAATGATTCCAAAAAATTCAAGGAGAGGGAAGACTCTCAACCTCATTTTATGAGGCCAGTATTATCCTGATTCCAAAACCAGACAAAGACATTACAAAGCAAAATCATAGACCAATATCCCTAGTGAATATAGATGCAAAAATCCACAAAAAAAACAGTAGGAAAGTGAAATCAGCAATACATTAAACATATCCACACCATGATCAAGTGGGATTTATTTCTGGGATGCAAGTTTGGTTCAATATCTACAAATCAATTAATGTGATACACCAAATAAACAAAATGAAGGATAAAAATCATATAATTATATTAATAGATGCAAAAAAAGCATTTGACAAAATCCAGCATCCATTTATGATAAAAGCTCTCAGCAAAGTGGGAATGGAGGGAACATATTTCAACATAATAAAGGCCACAGATGACAATAAACCCATAGCTAACATAATACTCAAGGGGAAAAAGCTAAAAGTGTTTTCCTTAAGATCAGGAATAAGATAAGGATGTCTACTTTTACTACTTTTTTTCAACATAATGTTGGAAGTCCTAGCCACAGCAATCAGGCAAGTAAAATAAATAAAAGGTGTCCAAATTGGAAAGGAAGAAGTAAAACACTCATTTTTTGCAGAGAACATTATATGATATACAGAGACCCCTAAAGATTCCACCAAAAATTATTTCAGAACTGATAAATGAATTCAGTAAAGTAGCAGAATTCAAAATTAATATTCAGAAATTAGTAGCATTCTTATACACCAATAATGAATTAACACGAGAGAAATTAACAAAATCCCATTTACGATTTCATCAAAAACAATAAAATACCTAGGAATAAATTTATCCGAGGAGGTAAAAGACCTGTTCTTGAAAATTATGTAATCGAAGAAAGAAAATGAATATTTAAATAAATGGAAGAATACACAATACTGTGCTCATGGACAGAAATAATTAACCGTTAAAATGTTCATACTACCTAAAGCAATCTATAGATTTAAGTAAATTCCTATGAAAATACCAACAAAATTTTTGACAGAACTAGAACAAATAATCCTAAAATTTATATGGAACCATAAAAGACCCCAAATAGCCACGGCAATCCTGAAAAAGAACAAAGTTGGAGGAGGTATCACACTACCTAATACCAAACTATACTACAAGCCAATAATAATCAAAACAGCAAGGTACTGGCATAAAAACAGACACAGAGATCAATGGAACAGAATAGAGAGTTCAGAGATAAATCCACACCTGCGTAGTCCTTTAATCCATGACAAAGGAGGCAAGAAAACATAATGGGGTAAAGGCAGTCTATTTAATAAATGGTGTTGGTAACACTGGACAGATACATACAAAAAAATGAAACTGGACCACCTACTTACACCATATATAAGAACAAACTTGAAATGAATTAAAGACTTAAATATAAGACCCCAAATCATAAAACTCCTAGAAGAAAACACAGGCAGTAACCTCTCTGATATTGCTCTTAGTATGATATTTTTTCTGATATATTTTCTCGGGTGAGGGAAAAGAAAAATAAACAAATGGGACTGCATCAAACTAAAAAGTTTTTGCAAAGCAAAGGAAACCATCAATAAAACAAAAAGACGGCCCATCGAATGGGAAAAGATATTGCCTATGATACATCTGATAAGGGGTTAATATCCAAAATTTATAAAAAACTCATACAACTCAACATCAAAAAGACAAACAACCCAATTAAAAAATGGTCAGAGGACCTGAATAGGCATTTCTCCAAAAAGGACACACAAATGGCCAACAGACATATGAAAAGATGCCCAATGTTAACTAATAATCAGAGAAATGCAAAACCACAATGAGATATCACCTCAGAAAAAAAAGATATCAGAATGGATAGCCATAAATCAAAAAACAACAAGCATTGGTAACGATGTGGAGAAAAGTAAACTCTCATACACTGTTGGTGGGACTGCAAGTCGGTACAACTACTATGGTAAACAGTTTTCAG